>NC_079163.1:71565071-72166946 GCF_947563725.1 Argiope bruennichi | reverse complement strand
GTATCGGCGATCACGGGGCGTCACGCGTGGTTCGTCCGATGAGAAAGCCGGTCCATCTGTGATGAGCCAACATTTTCCCGCCAAAGGCTTTGCACGAAAAATCTTCTTATTCTTCCGAAGAAACAAATTTCTTAGAAAAATATCCAGGCTATCTTGACCGGAGGAAAGATAAACGGCCTGTTCTCATCCAGATTCTTACGCTTTCGTATATGTTTCTCAGGAGTTTATTAGAGAAGGAAAAAATATATACATGGAATCTGTTTCCTTCCACTAGAAAATGCTTTTTCTGAAAATCTATAATACCAATGTTGTGTTGAGAAAATGGATTCTACAGAACTGGAAAACGTATCGAAATTTTAGTAAGAGAAGATGTCGATAAATGTATATCAGATATATTTTTGTTGTTTAAATCTCAAATAAAACATAGATATGAGAGGGAATATTCAAATTGTAAGTAAATATTTTTATGAGGCAGAAATCTGCTTAAAACTGACTTAAAATATTCTTCGACTATAGATGCGTCTACAGTAATGTTCAGTGAAAATTCATCATTAATGTTTTTATGAATATACCATCATACATTTAAATTAGATAAATAATATTTATAATAAGCCGTTTGCAATAGGAAAGTATGATTATTTCGTTCGTTTTTGCTTCTTAATATTCGCAATATATATCGCAAATATTTAGAACGAAATAACGAAATTTTTGAATAAGGAACGCTGTAAATTTTTGAAATTACTTAATGTATTCAAAAGCTAGATTTCAATATAACCATACACTTGGATTTAAAATGCTTCACCTTATAATGAGCAATTTGATTTGATGAATTAAGAATTATAATTATCTGAAGCACTTTATGGCAAGAGCGTGTTTATTCTTTTTGAAAATAATTTAAAATCTCAGGAGTATTTTTTCATTTTTTTTCAGTTCTGAAATAGTATTAGTTTTAAGATTGGTTTGCTTGTTATATAATATAGCTTTCTTATTTACAAAATAATGCATTTGCTGGCCATTTAGAGGTATTAAATGAAAAAAATACATGCCCTTGTCAACAGTTGACTACTCAAAAATTTAATCCATGTTAAATTTTGCAATAAGGCGAAAAATATGTTCTTTCAGTTTAAAAAAGGGCAGTGAGGGAAATTCCAAGCCTAATTCAAGTTAACAAGTTTTCAAGTTAATTCAAGTTAATAAGTTTTCAAGTTATTTCAAGTTAACATAACAGTCTTCAAAATTTTCAATTTTGCAAAAACGTACTTCAGAGAAATAGCAATAGCAGGATAACGAGATAGCAATAACTGTTATATTATCTTCAACTAAAACGATGGCAGAAAGACCACTCAAACTTTCAGAAAGGTAATATGCATCATCTTTATGTGAGACAAATTACAAAGAAAACAAACTCTTCAAAACTCCGTAAAACATTAATTTAGTAGATTTTCAGGATATTTCGGTAGAGTTTTAGAGACACGCATAAATCTCCAAGTACAGTCAATATAATTTTAAATAATTTTTCTAACTAACAGTGAGTATCCTATTCTCTAAAACACTTGGACAAAATTCTCTTAAAGAATTTTATTTTCAGAATTTGTCAAGCTTCTCTTCGCTAATTGTTCTTCCAATTTAGGAGAAAGCTTAAACTTTCTGTTTATGATGGGGAATTATGTTCTGCATTCAAAATTCCTGATTTTTTTTCTCTTTATTTATATTTTAATAGAATTATCATTCCTTTACACTTGAGGCTCATGCTCATAGAAATTTTCCATGTACGTCTCAAATTACTACAGTTAAAGTTGTTCCATATTTCATAATTTGAAAAAGGCTTACTTTTTTAGAAAATTCCTATTCAACTCTTTGTTTGAGTTCGTGAAATATTAAAACACACGTTTCAAGACTCATATTAGAAATAGAATAATTTTCTTGTTTATGAGGCACGTAGATTTATTTTATTTCAAATGGATTTACTTTATGATCGCATTGCAGATATTAATCTCTAAAGTTTTCCCATTTTTAAACAGATCCATGTAAAAATGGCCATATCCTTCAATTTATTTATTCAAGTTAGACCTGCATATCAAGATTATCGAATTCATAAGCAAGAGAAAAGAGAATGTAGGATTTATATGAACACGCGAGTTAATTATTTAAAGATTATACATTATAAAAACTTGAACTTGGTTTGGGGATGCCATTTTAAGCTTAGTTGTATTAATGCCACGTTATAAAGCAACAGTAGGTCTATTTTGGGTAGGACCAAACGATTTTGAGCCACGGTTTGATGACGAGGGGGAAGCCTAAGCTGGCACCCCTCTCTCCAAACTTCCCTTCCACATTACAACAGAGCGAGGAAGTTGTGTCCCGAATCCGGATTTAATATGCACCAGGCCCGCTGATACGGTGGTTCTATGGTGGAATCCGGTCTCGAACCTAAAACCTCTCGAGTCTAAAGCGAAGACCTTAACATCAGGCCATCGCGGCGCTGCATTTTTCACGCAATTAAAACTGCCTATAAGAAAATTCAGGAATCAGACGTAATTTAATACTGTGTATCTTGATATTTTTATGTAGAAAAGTACCACGCCCCCTCCCTTCTTCAAACGTTAAATGAAGTCCTCCATCAAATATTATCTAAATACTCATCTGTAAACACAGAGTTTGCCATATATAAGTTTTCAGTTTCCTTTGTGTTGAAAAGTCATACTCATGAACTTTATTTTCTACGACTTAAGTCACATAGTAGGAATTATTGCCTTCTCTAATTTCACTGAATGCATTTAATTAACTTCTTATGATTCTCTTTTCCAACATTTGGTTGAAGCAATTAGTGCTTGTATGAAACGTAGGGCCATAAAATAAATGTAAAATTCTTTTTTTTTTCTTTTTTTAATACGTTGCACTTTCTTGTAAAGTCCATCTGCTCATTTCTCAGCACTACATCTGTCGGAAATGTTAAGACAGAAGTAATGCATGTATCATTTCATTAACTTACATTGAGATACTTCAAGAACGTGCCATTTCGTGCTTTCGAACAGACTCTTTTTCGAAAAAAAGTAGATACTTCTAAATAAACTAGATGATAAAAAGAAAGAACGTGGCTGCATAAAGATTGATGTAAAAATGGTACGCCTTTGCGTGTGCAAGAAGACAACTGACGTTTATAGCGAAGCCTAGAGACTTTCGTGCTCGTTTCTTTTTTAGAAGAAGATACAAAGACTAGGGAAATTATGTCATTTTTCTAGGATATTGTAATAATTTCAAAGGCTGTAAGATTCGGATATGTTCAAATGGTGCATAAAATTACAGATTGATTAGGCTTGACAAAAAGTATTTGCATTTTATTTACAAATATACATTTAGGTTGCTTACTCTTTTCTTCTAGATTAACCGATTTAGTTTTTATTTCTTTCTTTGAAAACCATTACAATTACTTAAATATATATTTCACTTCATGATTGAAGTCTTTATCATAAAAAATGAACTAAGCAATTGCTCCTTCCTTAATAAATACTTTCATAAATTTGCTTGAGTATTTGCTCAAAAGATTCATAAAATTATAAATTATCTGCATTTAGTAAACATAATTGATATGCATTTATATTTATTTACTTAAGTTGTATTCTTTCTTACTTTTTACTCATTTAACTGGTTTTTCTTTTATATAAAAATGACCTTAATGGTTTCATATTAGTAAGATGTACTTCATCACTGAAGACATTTTTTTTTCCTTCAGTTCCATAACGCATGAAATAACATTCCACTAAACCATCAGCAGCAATCCAAAATATGTTTATATTGCTCAGAATCATTTTGAATAATTTACATTATACAACTGAAAAATTGAGAGTTCTGTAATTTGACTGGTATTGTTATAAAAGGCTTTATAGGTGTATACGTGCAATTACGTGATACACATACACGTTAAGCAAATATAGCATACAGGATTACTTAAAGCAATGGAATGCAAAGAATTTCTTTAAAATGCGTTTTAGTAATAATTTGCGGCGAAGATCATATTTTCAATATGAACTTTAGTTAAATTCTCTTTATCTCTAAGAGAGCCTCGGTGGCCTGCTTATAAGGCCTCAGTTTCGGAGGGTTTTAGGTTCGAGACCCGATTCCACCGAAGAACCGTCATATAAGCGGGTCAGGAGAGCGCTAAATCCGTCGGGGCCAAACGTCTTTCTGCTGGTGTGGTGTCGTCGTTTGGAGAGGGTTGGGGTGTCAGCTCAGGTGACGTCAATGTCAACTGTCCGTGGTTCTAAATTATGAGGTCCGTCCCAAAATAACTCTAGTGTTGCTTTAAAATAGGCATTAATGTAACTAAATTTTAACATTAAGAAAACAGAAAAATCCTTGTAATATTTTCTAAATATTGCTTGTACGTTCATTTTCTACTTTTTTCCATTTTAAGATACTTTATTTACTGACTTTTTTGAACTTGTCGCAGCAATTCTAGATTGAGTTAAATGATTTTTAAAGCTTAAGAAATATGTTTATACAAAGTTTCAATGCATTTTATAGGGTTATAAAAAACAGCACTGCAAATTTTTTACAAAGTACTGTAAATATATTCTCTTCTTACTAGTATATTGTTACTTTTTAGGATTGTTGAGATTTTCTGTTTATCTTAGTAACAGCAAATTGAGTTAAATTAGATAAAAGAAGTTTGTTAAAGCACATATGTAACCGTTTTAAGTAATTTATAAGGTCACTAAGCTCTATTAAACTGACTTTTAGTACATTTCTGAACCACTTACCTAGCGATTTCATATTTCAATTCAAGTCGATAAAAATATTATAACTCGACAAATCTGCCATTCGTTACTTTAATTCATATATAAATTTTAATTCATTTAATTCATATATACTGCCAACTATATTAAAATTTTGCAAACTTAATTTAACGAATTAAGAAGACAAAAGCATTAAATGCCACCACCTGAATGGTATGAATAACAACATTTCTGAATATTGATGGAAAAGCTATTAGGTCACTTACTTTTCGTTTTCCTTGCACTTGAGTCGCTTTGAAAACACTGAAACTTGGGTGTTCGAGAAAAACTAACCAAAGAAAACGATAAAACATGACACCAGTGAAACCAACATTGGAAACGACTTGATAATAATTTTGAAAACTGCCCCCTACTGTATTCTATTGTTCTTCGAGTAGTTCTATAAAACCCTGAGCTCCACTCTCCCACAAGGTACTGGAGTAAGAGCGTTATCTCATTTCAGTACGAAGGGAATGTTCACTTTATTTTTCTGCTTCAGCTGTAAATTGAAACCAAAAGTAAGTTGCAAGAAAGCTTTTCAACTTGAGATAAGACTCTAGGAGCGGGCCGGCGTGAATACAGATTGCAGTCAACTTTTGAGGAGAAAACTTGAAACCAATAAAAGTCATCACTAGTTTTTTCAACGTGCAAGAAATGTCAAATATTTACCAGATCAATAGAAAAGCCAAAGTCCTTTTATACGTGGTTTGTGTCGCTGCGTATTCTCTTAAGTTTTATAATGTGAGAAGAAGCGGAAATTATTATTCATTTCTTGGAATTGCTGAGACGGTAGTAAATGTGAATTTTCTCTTCAACAACAGATAATGCAAAGTATTTTTCAGAGAAATATCCCGCCTCCTTTCAATGTACCTTTATTTACATAATAATATGACTTTTAAGGAGCATAAGTGTGGAGCATAAATATTTTATTTAGAATTTAACAGCTATTCATGAGCAGGTCTCATTCTTAGAAGTTTTCAACATAGAAATGACGACTTTCAAATTTCAAATCATGTCATGAAATGCTGTGCATGAATGTAGATTCCATACATTCATTTTTATAGACTTACTTAGCTGTTCTTGAAAAAAAGAATTTCATGCAGAATTAAGCATGACTCCATTTTTTTAAACCAGAAAATATGGATTTATAAGTATCGTACAATTTAACTAAATTATTTTCAAATTCAGCAATTCAAAATATATCAATAGCGAATCTATAATTTAAAAATTTTAAACCCTGATAGGAAGTTTTATCAAAATTCTCTAAAGTTTCAAAAATAAGCTTTATCAGTTATATTTTTCTAAGCTCTATCATGATATTAGTGTAACTCTGTTATATCTCTATGAATTAATTCTTCTGATACACTTTTATTTATAAGATAAATTAATATTTTAAATATATTTTCTCGTAATGTCGTAATTTGTTTATCTTTTTAATCTAAAAAATTTTAAAAGTATAATCGGTGTATTTTTGTCATATCATTAATTAAACTTTTAAAAGTAATTCAGTTTTCTTCTTAATTTAAATTGTTTACCAGTTTTAATTCAATTTGATTTGCTTCCTCTTTTTAAGGACTGAAGGTCGTAATCTCACTCTCTTTCTGACTTGGTGCAGTTTTTAAATTCTATGTATTCTATGTATTACTGCTTACAATACAAAAATATAATTTAAAATTTAATAATGCATTAATGGAATAAGTTTATTTAATTTTGATTCTGTGTGAGACGCTCCATCTGCTAGTGAGTTTGAGAAACATTGATTTCAAGATTTCACAATAATTTTAATAATAAATTGTAAAATAAGGAAATTGCCTCTTAAAATCACTTTTTTTTATTCGTACAATAAAATGTAGAAAAAATGTTTTATTCAGAAATCTGGCAATCAAATAAAGAAAAGTGAAAGTGTGAGGAGCTGGAAACGAAACAGTAAGTTAATTAAGTCGAGACAAATATTAAGAGGAAAAAATCAAAAGCTTTCATTGAAATTATATTTTGAATGTGATTAAAATTCCTATTTACTTAGAGTATTTATATTAAAATCTTCTGTTAAATGGACTTCCGTGGTTATTTTATTTTGAATAACTCTGAAATTATTTCTTAAAAGAGATTAAAAAAATGTTTTTAAATAATTTCCATTTAATTTTGATTTTATGTGTCAGGAACATATGCTGAAAACTACTTAATTTTCATAACTAAGCTCTATTTCCTTTTCTTTAATCTGATTCAAAATATTCTGCTTTCAAAATTTTTGAATTTTATTATCCTTATCTGTCTGTAATTAATAATAATTAGATTAGAAATAAGAGAAGGAAGTTTCGAGAATTCCCCGTAAAGATCATAAGATACTAAGATTAATTCTGACTGTAATATTTTAGATAGGTACTTAATTGAAAGGTCCAATTAGATTAAATGAATTTTTCATAACGTAGAAGAACTAATTATCTACAGAATATGCACATCATTAGGACTCTACATAAGTACCATTCATTCAGTATGCTATCAGATTTTTGTGACCAAATTCTTCTTATTAATTTTAATTTTCAATCTTTCCCAATTATTTAAGAATTTTAATCAATATATAAAAAAATGTATTGTGTGTTACATATCTGGTTTTATTCAGGACTTTTTATGGTTAAGCTGAAAACAAAATGAATCTTACCTTTTGTTTGGGTTCCATAATTATCATTAATGAAACTATGACTCATTTTTATCATGCTATGATACTTTTCTTTTGTTGTTTCACACCCACTCTCCAGAAACTTTCCAAAGAATGACGATAACTAAAATATATATGCAGCTTATGATAATTATAAGAAATGCCTGCATGAAATATTTCTTGTGGTTGTTCATTGGTCAAAATTTTCCAATAAGCTTGTTTTCAATAAATTTCAGGCATTAAGATTGTCAAACTAATGACATGTAATAGAATGAGACATTTAATTTTTTTTTTTAAATTCACTTTTACATTTTTTATTTTATTTATATTTTATATGCATATGTAAATGTTTATGCATATTTTAGTTACTATAATTTTTATATTTGATTTGTGGATAAATATTGCGAAAATAAGAAAAAGCGAGGGTAGCAGTTCCATTTTAGCTTATAATATCTTTATCCAGAAAGATCAAATAAGAAAGTAGCGTTACAAAACAATTCTTTTCTTTACAGCCTTATATATGTACCAAAAAAACAACAACTTGTTCTTATCTAGGTTAGTATTATTTACAAAATTGACACAACAGTCAGTTGAAAGTTTAATCCCAAAATAGTTCCTCGATCAAATCGGGGAATAAGTCACACACACACACACACACACACACACACACACACACACACACACACACACACACACACACACACACACACACACACACACACAAACGCTAACAAGCTGTTATATCAAAACGGCTACTCTAGGGTGCGCTCCAGAATTCCACCGATCTTTATTGGGTGGATCCTAACACAGAAACCCTAATCACACGGAGCCAATTCTCTCCGAAGTCTCCGAATTCCAATTCGTCGCTTCTCACTGCTCTCCTCTCTTCTTTCTCTAAACATACAAAAAACACCGCATTTTATTTCCGTTAGATCTCCGCCTCTGATTTTCTCATTGGTGAACTTGAGTTCCTTATCACCCAATAGCTGATCAGCAATGCGTCTTCAATGATCTCCATTCGATCGTGGGAATGTCTGTTAATGATCCATCTATGCAGCTGACCCCTCCCGAACACATGTTAAGTATAATCAATTCACAGCTAACACCTTCTGAAGTCCACCTGAGTTCGATACTTAATAACAACGGTTGCTGGTTATTGATCGTTCCTTGAAGATTTGAAGAGTCTCTTCATATGGGAGAAAAAGTTTAACATCTGGATGTTTTGACGTTCTTCTAAGTTACAGACATGATGGACCTATTTGAAACGACGAGACAACATGTGGCATTTTATCTGGATACAACAAACGACCAGACACAAGGACTCTACTAGTGAAAAGGATCCACACTATAATAATAAAAACTTTTTAATTTCTCACAAATACTTTACTTTTAAAAGTTGTTAACTGTTCGCACAAGTTTTGTATACCAAACACTGTTTTAAATAGCTATTACAATTATAAAACAATCAGGCTTTTTTTATTGTATGTGCTATAATCTCATTTTTTTAATAAATATTATTTCTAAATAAAAAAAGCTCAATTAAATTTCAGATTCCGTATTTTCTTCTTTCTTTCTTTCTTCTTTCCGTTTTCTTATTTGTTGATATCACTGCATAAAACCTTTCTTTTTTTTTGTTTCATTTAAAATATTTTTCCGATTGAAAATTATATCCCTGCTTTTATTTTAAAGAAATAAGATATTGACCATGATTAGAGTGGGCACTTTGTAAAGAAAAATGTTTTGAAGAATTATGAGGAAAAGAGAAGTTAAAAATCATCCTGTGATGGCAGAGAAACTTATGAGTGGTTGGTGGAAACTTTTAAAATTACTAGTAAAGCTTTTAAACTTTTTTTAAAAAAACTAGTAAAATAACAACGAGTGAACATAAATGAATTTTTATGTAATATTCTTGCTTAAATCAGATATGAACTTTCACCTCACATAATATGAGGTACATGAAAAGTCAAATTTTTTGATATTTATTGTTTTAGACGAGAATATTTTTTTTCTATTACTCTTCATTCTGTAGATAAAATTTCGGAATAATAGAAAAAGTCCTTGACTGTAGTATTGTGTAGTGAATTAGATCGCCTTTCCTACTGTAGCCATGGTTTCGGAAACTGAAACAAAGGATTTATACTGGAGGGGTAAACGACATTGTACTTAATCGAAAGTAATTTACTCTCTTCCTCATCTTAGTAGACATCGTAAAATCTCAGCGAATATTTCTTTGCGGTTTTGTGCCATGTCTTTACTATTCTTCTTGTTAAATGTTTAATGTTATGGCACTATCTAAATTGCGAAGTAGGAAAGTGATATTTAGAGAAAAAATAAATAGTGCAACTATAGCAGTAATTTTTAGGTACCCTCACCTTCGTCCAATCCGCTTTTTCACAATTCGTTTTTGTTTAATTTTATATGAATTTTCTTATTGTTCATGAAACGCTTTAAATTTGTCGGACTTTGATATAGATAATTGAGAATTTATAACAGACAGATATACGAGTATGAAGTAGCAAAAAATATCTAGATAAATGTCTGAAAGTCAGAATAAAGAATGTGGATTTGGATAAAATTTTAATTTAAATATTTTTCATACTTCTTGATATGCACAGAGTGCTTTGGTTGCCATGATTCAGTATTTCGGTATAACTTATGGACCAGATGCAAGAGTACTCTTTAATGTTTTTAGAAGGGTTTGAATAATTTTTGCAAGGTCTTTTACGGTATAAAGAAGGAAAATTTATTCGAAAAAATGCACTTACTTTTGGGCATTTTTAATTATTCTATAAACTTCACACTTAATTTTACAATGTATTAATATTTTTCAGTATTTTTTTATTTTTAAATGTGAGAAAAATTAATTTTTCTATAAGTAGTTATGTGGTAACACTTTTGAAGATTTTGAATAGAGTTTCTGCATTAACACGCACGCACGCACGCACGCACGCACGCACGCACACACACACACACACACACACACACACGCACATATATATATATATATATATGTAATCTATCTTTCTAATTCTCTACAATAAGAAAAGTAATGTTTGTGCTTATGTGTTTTGTCATCATTCTGTGTACAGTATTTTATTTTGAAATACATTCTAAACTATGAGTGATCTGCAGTATTTGGAGAAATCCTTGTTACAAGTACCAATAGGTTGATTCTTCTCCGGTATGTACTATCGCTTCCCTGTTGTTTGGGATATCAAGTTGGCTTTTGCTTATCACTGAAACTGCTTCCCTAACGTTAAATGATAAGCAACTGATCTCCTGAACTGTCATTGTAGGGTTAAGAGACAGATAGATGAACGAGTCTCTAATGCTTTGCTATTTCAAACGAAGCAAGTGACCGGATACTGTAAGGGAAACTGCATATACTATTAAAGTATAAACTGTCTGTCTAAGAATGATGCTGCGTGCAATAAAATATTTTCAATTAAATTCTACTCTTAAAATGAAACTTATTACAAAATTAGGTGATTTTTGATACCTCAATTTCAAAGGTTTTTACAACTGTTTTGCAATTTTACGAAAAATACAATTCATGTGCTTGGATTGAAATTGTGTTGATACTAGTCTTTCTTGTAAAATATAATAGCCAACTCTACATTTAGTGATTCTATAAAACATTAAAGTGTTATTTCTCATATAATTCTATGGTCAACTATGGAAAAAATTAATCTTTTTAATAAGTTGTAAATTCTTGAAACATGTACATGTGTTTTTAGGTATTTACAAATGTTATATTTTCTTTCTTTTTTTGATAAATTAAAAATGGTTTAGGTTATGTATATCCTAATGTTTAGCTCGAATATAGTCAGATCATAAACAATACATATTTCTGTCCGTTTTTGTCTGATTTCTACATCATTTTGTTCATTCTTATCTATTTCTTAGAATGTGTCTACGATTGGTTTGAAAGTTTCTAAACTTTGACTCAAAGGAAGTTTTTAAGTTTCCTTAAAGGTTTTAATTTAAATATATTTCCATTATTCACAGGTAACTTTATCGGTCGATTATTTTCAATTTTTTTATTTTTTTTATTCAGACTCAAGTAGAATTAAGTTTTCTCTTCCTGTTGTTTTCTATTTTTAACACCTTTCGTGTATCCACATTTCTACTTTCTTCAGCTTCTAATATGTATATACGTATAAGTGCCTAATTTTCTGTAACAAATTATACGTTTTATATGCTATGATTTTTTTCTTCTTATTTCAAATGTAGTAAATATTATAAGATTATAATTTAAACCAGAAGAGATTTTTGAGACCTGCCCTGAATCAAGTTTTTCTTTTTTTATCAGAGCAAAGAAAATTTATTCGAATTAGGCATATTTTTGTATAAATTTGGGCTCAGAAAACAATTTCTCCAGTGGTTTTTATCTAAAATTAGTTTTGGAGAAGTTCTTTGAAGCTACTACCTTCTGCCCAGATTTATTTAATTTTGAGCAGCTAAGTTGGTTTGATTCGGTTTGTTAAATTTTGTTCAGTAGTGTAAGGGCCAAATTTGGTTCTGTTATGCCGAATGTATTGCAAATTCTGTTGAAAAATTAAAATTTTCTCTCTAAACCATATTTAATAATAAAAATTATATTTAAAATATTTGAAAATTACTGGTTTTAGGCAAACTAACAGCTATATAAGTTGCAGTATAAAGTTGTAATATTTTCTCTCTAAACCATATTCAATAGTAAAAACTATATTTAAAATATTTGAAAATTATTCGTTTAAAGCAAACTATCAGTTATATTGTTTGAATTATAAAGTTGTTGTATTTTCTCTCTAAACCATATTCAATAATAAAAACTATATTTAAAATATTTGAAAATTATTGGTTTAAAGTAAACTAATAACTATATAAGTTGCAGTATAAAGTTGTAGCAAAGACAAAGAGAACAACAGACAGATTTAACACAAATATTCTTTTCAAGTTCAAATTTAAAAAGTAAACTCAAATAGTCAAGAATTTAAATAATTAAAATATCAATGAATGTATTTATACAATGTAGAAATAATAATATGGGAGTACAATTTCTCTCCTTTTACCGAATTAGTATAAAATGTCGATGAAGTACTCTCTTCAAATTTTTTTATCATGTCATTCAAAACGTCTCTCAAAAATTTTAGCATGTCATTTATCGAATATGCTCATTTCACAGTGGGCACTTCGTTGTAATATTGTGACTTTTACTAATGAATGATTACTCAGAGGTTCAAAGACAGTGAGACCAGGAGACATATTGAACGGAACGCAGTCTCATACTCCAATATCCGTAACCATTCTGGTCACTGAACGATTTGATCGGCATATAACGGGAATTTTATTAAATACCAAAATATTTACAGCAGAAAAAACCAAAAGAGCCATGTACAAGATGATAAGAAATGACAATAAAATAAAACCGTTTACAAAGATCTTCTACTTTGAAATGTTACAGAAACATTATCTGGAATAATAATTTGCAGAAACATACAATCCACCACTGTGAAAATATATGTTGCTGAAACATTAGAATTTTTTTTTTTTTACATTGGATTGGAGAAGGATTATAAATTTGCCAGGATGAGATTTCCCAGGTTTTAGAAAATTGGTTGATTGCTTCCTTTAAGATTGGGAGAAACTTGAAACTTGATAAGATAAATTTTTATAAAACTCTGATGGTTTTAAAGCTTATTTAGGGTCATTTGTTCAAAGTTTAAAATCCTCCTTAAGAATTTTTTACTATTGCTGCAGTTTTAAAGCCTGAAAAATCTTATGAAAAAGAAAGTTTGTCACATTACGAAGCATTAGATAGAGAGGAAATGTGTAACTTAGGAACAACGAATGAATAAACTCTAATATCAAAATATTAGATCAAGTTCGAAAAGTATATAAAAACGTTTAGAAAAAAAAACCAGAGGAAGTGACAATAGTTATAATTTCACAACTTTTAGTTTCAAAGTTTTTTGTATGGGCTGTTCCATAACTAGTTTCAAGAATAATTTAGCAAGCCTTAACATCATTTTTAGCTTCAGCATCCTAAATTTCTCTTTCCCACAATAACTTTTTTCTTAAAGTTTTCAGCGAAAACATGATGAGAAAAAAAATAAAGTGTGAGGAGCTTTACAATTTGTAATATTCATTCAGAACTGTCATAATCTGCTTTCGCACAACAGATGCAGGTGAAATTCCTGCTAATTTGCCTAAATTTTAAGTACTTTGGGCTAGCTATGGAGTAGTCAAAACTTTATCATTTAAAGAATCACAAAAGATTTGTAAAAATAGCTCGGATGATCAAATTCAATACCCTGCACTAATCAATTCCGATATTTGGGAAGGGGGAAGATAGACGTGAACTAAATATTCAGGGAGCTGTTTTTCCTTTTATACTGGAACTCAACACACTTGATTAGCTCTGTGATGGTTTCTTAGTTAATGACTCACTTTGAGTATTAGTGTCCCACCACTTAAGTCAAACCCCTTTAGAAGAGTATAATAGTATATGTTCTTTTACAGTTATAGGAATGGTGGCAAAATGTTCTACTTCATCATTTGATGAGTTTATTTTGAAGAATTGGCTTCCACAAGATCGTTCAACAGAAGGAAAAATTTCCTCTCTGAAGATTTTGCTGAGTCAAGAATATTTGAAATGATTTTTCATTAATAAACAGTGAAACAGAAAAAATGTTTAACTTATTGAAGATTTTTTTGTTTGATAAAAAGCATGTTCAGGATAATTTTCAGTAGGAATATTTTTAATTTTAAGCGGGAAAATGGAATCTCTTTTCATTAATTCTCTAATTCTTTTCTAAATGTTCTACTATGCTGCTATTATGTTTACCCAATATTGTACGAAACTCTTAATATTGTTAAACTTAGTAAAGATTGTGCTACTAAGAAAATATATGAAAATTTAAGCCATAATTAAACAGCAGGATAGTGTTTAACCAGGGAAAGCAACCGACAGCGATAATGTTTCCAGCCCTAGCACGTCCCTGTTTGTTATCTGCTACCTTTACTTTCAAAATCACCTGCAGAATCGTTGGCCGTTCTTAATTTGAAGCTCCAGAAACTCATCTCTTCGATTCACAATGAGAACATGAACCATTTAAATATCTATATACAGATATATGATGTCTACAATTATATAGAATTTTTACAAACTGTAATTCAAAAACGATTTGAGTTGGAATTTCTGTCACATCATAGTGTCTTTAGGTTTATAATTCATAATAGTTTAAGTAAATAATATTTTTCAGTTCTTTTAAAATATATTTTTTGAATTTTCTCAGTTCTTTTAAAATAGGTTTTTTGAATTTTCTCAGTTCTTTTAAAATAGGTTATTTGAATTTTCTCAGTTCTCTTAAAATAGGTTTTTTTTTAATTTTCTCAGTTCTTCTTTTTTGAATGACTTTTCTTGAGACAAGTTATGATTCTTTACGTCAGCAAAGTTATTCAGAAAACGATTCTTTCTCACTAATCATGAAATTATTTTCTTACGTGAGGATATAAGGCAGGAAATCAGAAGTATTTTCATTATCAGTTGGAATAATAACTACAATATCAATATTGGTGACATCTTTCAAGCAAAAACGTTTTACAGAAATTCACTTAAAAGCTTAAATAAATGCTGCATGAGTTAATAATGATCTTACTGTTTGCTTTTCTTACATTATCAAGTCATAAATTGATTAATAAACTTGCATTACCTTCACTTATATATCTTTGTTTAATATAGAAACTTTTGGAAATAAATAATCCCTTTCTCATTTTTGTAGGAAAAAAATAATGCGCACTAATTGTAATTTTCTTGAATTCTTATCTGACCTCCATCTTCGTGTTATTTTCAATCGCTATTTAGGCGGAATTCTTGAGACAGGTCAAAAAGATTTGTAACGAATTGAATTGCTATTTATATGCATTTACATTATAGCATAATATATTTTAATGTGCTAATTATTTAAATAAATGTATCTTAATTTAATAATATTTTATGAAATAATTGACAAGAAATACCTATAATTACTAAATAAATTAGCTCTAATAAACTTACATCTGTATAGTTATGATCAAAACAGTTAAGTCTTTTTGGGGAAAGATTATTGTTGAGATTTCTTGATAGATAACTCGTTTGAGAAAATTTATAACGTTTTTTACACGTACTATAAGCCAATATCAATATAAAATAATTATAAAAAATCGCAAGGCTATGAAGAATATTTTTTATCTATCATCCTCTTAATTTTATTTATAAATATTCACAAAATATTTCGTAACTGCTTAAATTGATCTGATGAATCCCTGCCTCAGATGAATGTGACCAATTAACAAGAGTGTTTAGAAAACCCAATATCAAGTTATCTCATTTTGACTAATATCGTGATTGGAAGAAAGCATTTGTCAACTTTCTTGTGTTTGTTGTTTTTTGTTGTTTTTCTTGTTGTTTTTTGTTTGCAGGATAGGGAAAAATGAAGTAGAAAATTTAATCAAATGGTGAGAAGAAGAAATTGACCAACCAAAATCCGACGTAAAATATATAATTTGGTGAGAAGGACTACAGTTGTCAAGAAATAGTGAAATAAATTGATGAAAACGTGAACAAAAGAGACACATACGCGCTTTTATTTCTCCTAAGATGCAATATTGCAAATAGGTTTTTGTTTGAATTTTTTCTTTTCTATATAGTTTGTTAAAGTAGTTAAGTTACTTTTTTCCTTTTTACACTGATAAAATGCTTGAAAAATTCCTTTATTTTTTGAAGTGTTTTGTGTTTATTTATAGTTATTTATTACATGCTTTTTTATAATTTTTGCATTTTTTAAAATTACTTAAAATCTGTAAAATTTTAACCTTACCTTTCAAAATTTAATTTTCTGGCTACCTTCCAGAGTTTTCACGAATCCTGCAATACTATAAATTTTATAATCGTGCTTTAACTCTTCGTGCCACTTCGGTATGTTTTTAGCTTTTTTTCTGACTGGAGTGTTCTCCTCCAGGAGGGCTAATTAATGCTCTAAAATCAAAAGGTTCAGCTGGCTTTCCAGGGAGTTGAAAACCAAAGGGAACATTTCCAAATTTTTGGATGGTATAAAGAAATTTCATCACAAAAAAATAATCTTGTAATGGCAGAAAAATAAAAGGATACTGCTGCAAAAGCAGAAAAATGATTGAGAGATTGTATAGAAAAATATCATCTGTGTTTTTTTTTTTTGTTTTTTTTTTCTTTCGAAATGAAAGGAAAAAAAAGGCTTCAAGAAACAATTAAGGAAAGTTGCATTGTGAATGCAGTGAAGGAATGACGGGAATTTTAATTATTTTTATGATATTGAATTTAATAAAGTCACAAGTCCTGCATAGAACTAAGGTGATGAATGGAAATAAAAACATTCAAAAGTACATAAATCAAATTTAACCGTCCTTAAATAAATTATATGAAACCGAAAATTAAGCCTCTTCACGTAGCTATTTTCAAAGTAATGATGTTTTTATATTCAAATAAATTAAAATCATTTCATTTTGTGAATATACATTAAAAGCAAATTTCAGGTAAAACTTTTCCAGTGTTAAAACAGCCCAGAATTTTCTTAAATTTTCTTTTGACTATATATTTCACACCCTTTCTTCAAAACTATAATTTTAATCAACTCCATTAATAAATTAACAATCTTAGCAAGTTATGATTCAAATGGTAAATAGTCTTATGGTATTTCTTTAAAAACCATGGTATCATTAGGCATTAAATCTTAAATATATAGTTTTACTGAAAAGTTCCTAGAACTTTTGCCATTTGTGTAAATTTGTTAGGTTTCTTAAAATAAAATTTTGCCGAGAAGTGATTATATAAACATTTCATAAATTCCTGAATTTCCATTGAAATTTAACTACAACAAGAAATGATATCTATGTTTTTGATCGCAAATTCAGATACTTCCAATTAATTTAAAATTAAGTTTGAAGAATGGCAAAAGTTAAAGAATTTATCATCTTTCGTTTCCTTCTTATCAATAAATGTAACTTATAGAGACCATGTATTTTGAAAACACTTTATCTTCTAAAAAATTCTTGTACAAGAAATATCACTCACTGGCTAATCTTTCAATTCTCGTGCTTCACTGAGCAAAATTTTATAGAGACAGAATTTGTCCCTCAGGAGAATCTAGAATTATCGGCACATCGAAAATGCGTTACTCAATGCACGTTAAAAATAGATTTATGTACACAAGTCGCTTTGTTTACTTTACCTTGTTTCTGAACTACTTTAAACCCCAAGCATCAAGTAAAATGTGACCACTGAGAATTCTAACACCGTTCAATATCTCAGGAGGCAGCAACACAGTATGTATAGTAGTTTCCAGACGGCCATTCAGCGAAAGGTTTCTTAAAGAAAAGAAGGGAAAAAAGAGCGAATGAAAAAAGAAAGAAGGCAAAAAAAAAAAAAAAAAAAAAGAAAAGTCCGAGAGTAAGAGAGAAGAATCAAAGATACAGCACTTTGCGCAAAAAGGTAGCTTTAAAAAAAGAAAAGTCAAAATAAAACCCCGAGATGAAAGTAGAATTTTTGGACTGCGTTTAGAAAGAAATAGAAAGTCCAGTCTCTATGGGATAAACAAAACCAATAACAAGAAAGAAGATAGAAAATTGAAAGATTTTCATTTCAAAAAATGCCCCTCGTAAAGGATAAAATTTCACAGTGGAAAGTAAGATAAATCTTCTTGATATTGCGAAAGCGTAATGGCTATTCGTTTCGTATATAAAAGAATTTGGACAGTAATTTCTTCATTGGATACACTCTAAATCCTTCAGAACAAACAACGGGAAAATACTTTTTGCTCTTGGACATAACGCCCTTTAATTCATTTAATTGCTTCTTCATTGAATTTAAGTCATGTATTCTGTCTTTCTGTTGAAAAAAAAACAAATAATAAAGAATTTCTTAGAACAGGGTTAAGTGTTTCATTAGATACTTATATACCTATGAAAGTAACAGAATACGTTGATTATTTGAATAGGAGCGGCTTCCAAAATAAAAAAAAATAAAAAATAGCAATTAAAATTTATTTTTTGGATGGTACTGTTTCAAATAAAATGTAAGATAAGGAGGCCAATATCGCCCACTTAATCCATTATTTAAGCAGAAGGTTAACAAATAGACCATTTACAAAAAATTGTTTTACTTTATTATTTGACCTTGTATCAAGGAATTAACTGAAGTACAACTCTTACGCAAAATTTCAACACATCCATTTTTTTGGTAACAGAAGCAAGCAATATTTGCATTATAGTACTTATTTCTGTTATCGCCCATTATATGGTTTTAAAGTCACCTACATGTAAAATTAGTTAAGCAAAGTTTAATTTATGTTTAGGCGAACATAAATTATTTCTAATGGAAGATGAAATACCATTCTTTGTATTCTCTTTCTCGTATGACTTTTTAAAATTTTATATATTTGTAAATAATATTAATTCAAACAAATTTCTTCATCAGGAGGCAAACACTGGTCTTTATTTATGCGTCAAGTAATTTTTCATATTCATGATTTGTTCATGTAACTCATTAGTGTAGATCTGGAAGTTGAAAAACTTTCTATATTTTTAATAGCCCTATATCTTTATTTTTCACACTATTACCTTTTCTCTCCAAACTAAGACTTTCTATGTAGCATTGGAAAAATAAAACATACTTCTGAACAATCTGTGTAGAATTTTAATGGGGACACTCAAGTAGGATAGTAATGCTTTAATGTCGATATGGGTATATGAAAACGGTTGATATTTTTAATAGCTCAACCTCATTATTTCTTATAGCTATTACCTTTTCTCTCACCTAAATCTTTCTATGTGGCTCTGAGAAAAGAAAACATAGTGTTACGAATCTGTGCTTTCCAGCACAGTTGGTTCCATATTAGGTCCCAGAGCTTAGCGACAAACTTGGCGACCATTTGGCGACGAATTTGGCGCAAAAATAGATTATACCCGAAACATCGAGAATTTTCCGAACCGTCCAGTAGGAACGGAGATACGCCTCGAACGTTCCTGATTGGTTGAGAGGCTTCTAGCCCCGCCTCCTGAGACCTATAAAAGGAAGCACCCGCAGCTGCCGGGCAGTGGTGCCGGCAGCTGCGGGGAGTCATGGACCAGTGGAGTCGAAGAGTAGTCGGAAGCGACGGTGAAGAACTCGTCTTCCAGGGACTAGCGGAGCAGCGACGGAGTAGAGCTGCTGTGTATACTGTTGTATGCTGCACGTCTCGGCTGAAGATAATCGTCTTCTGTGCTGTATATAGCTGTCGTGTTTGTGCTGTCCTGTGTGTCTTCGTGTAAATAAATGTCGTTGTTTCATTTTCTACTGCCGCCTGGTGATTGAGCATTCTTCACACCATATAACCCCCACTATCCAAACGAACCCCCGGAAATTTCGTAACAATAGTTATCCCCTACAGTGGTAATGAGAATCTCAAGAAGGCAATATTGTGAAAAACCTAATTTTCAAAACAGGCGACCTCTACCTTCCAAATCAGATCACAAACTAATAAATAAATTATTCTACCAGGTAACCGACTACAGTCGCTACCACTAAATCTAATGATATAATATGTTCGCAGGACTGAATATACCAAAAATAATGAAATACGAGTTTTGTTTGGTAATATTGCACTATTAACTTACAGAATAAGATATTCAGCAAAAATACCCAGAAAATAGAAAATACAATCCTAGTACATTTGTCTTCCATAAATAAGTCCTAATAGAGTGAACTTTCTACATATGATATTCGCTAACAGGTATCAGCAATAAACAAGAAGCTGCAATAATAGATAACATTACGAATCTAGATATTACTTGGGCCTTGCACCTTATAAGTAATTATATAAAATACCTAAATCACAAAATTCATGAAAGCCTTTTATATTGCCAATATGTTTAATATGTAT
This sequence comes from Argiope bruennichi, assembly GCF_947563725.1. NCBI lineage: Eukaryota > Metazoa > Arthropoda > Arachnida > Araneae > Araneidae > Argiope > Argiope bruennichi. The sequence continues at coordinate 72,146,598 of NC_079163.1, read as the reverse complement.
TTATTAAACATAATGAACATGACATGCCATCACATTTACTCACACACAAATGTTAATGTAAATGTCTTCTAGAACGCAGTTATAATGTTGTGCAGTCATATTAAGAGCATTTCCAAAATGCAAGACCCGCAGTAAATTCTTAAATTAAATTGACTTGGAATTTTTTTTTTCTGCCAACTCGTATGAAGTTTTATTTCTTTTGGAAAGCTGGATAAGTGTGGGAAATAAAAATTAGTTAATGTGATAAATGTTATGATTATCACATGAGTATGAAAGGTCTCTAATAGCAATTTATTTCTTTATGAAGGGCAAAAACAATAATAAATATCACTTTAATAATAGTTGAATTTGCAGGCAGGTACTTGTATCAATTTGAAATATTTTCATTTTCATACACACTGAAAGTTATTTGAAATATTGGGCCTCGTCTTTAAAAAAAATATGTAACGTTAAAAAAATGAAACGTAAAGTGCGTTTGTTTGCTTAATATCACATTCTTGGATTTTAAAGCATCCCCACATTTAATTCCTAATTTCCTTTCTTTTTTAATAAATTTATTTTTTTTGAAAGAAAACCAGCTGAAATGTTTGATCTGCCATTTAATATTTAAAATTTTCATACCTATTTTAATGCCTATGTATTATTTGTTTCCCGGTTTTTGGTGCATAATTTCGTTACTAAGCAAGAATACCAATTAAAATATATTCCCTCTTTCGGTCATCTATTCGGAATTCTCGGAAAATTTATAACATGAAATCTCGAATCAGTATTTCTTTCTCCAAAACTAATTCCGTCTTTCCAACTTTAGTTCCGTTGAAGCTAATTATATTTTCAAGAACAGATGCTCTCTAACATCACATTTAAAAGAAAAACAAAAATAATTTGTACTGCATTTTTTTTTTTTTTTTTTTTTTTTGCATTTTAGATTTGTTTTTAAAGGTGATCGATTAAATAGGGTAATTTTTAACAAAACCTTTTTCTTCTTTTTTTGCCGCCCAGTAAATTCTGGGGTAAAAGAGCTTTTTTATTTTACCTACAAAAAAAATACTTTTCTTGAAGGACCTATCATCCTAAAGCCAGAATTTTTTTTCACCTCCAAACCTTTCGGAAGATATCTCAACAGATCCGATTATATTCAAAATTTCCTCTATGCAACAAGAATGGTTTTCGTACACTGAAGCTTTCTGTTTTATATTCTTGCGCTGAGGGAAAAAAGAATTTTTTGGAGAAAGAAGTCGATTTTGGCAATACCTGTCATTTGAGATTATGCGACTTTCTAAAAATATGAACAAAATAAATGTGATATAGTGCCTCACTTTTGTAGATTGAAAAAATTGAAAAACGGTTAAAAAATCTAAAAGAAGTCGACTTTTTTTGTTTTGAGAGAAAGATAGTGAAAAGGGAAAAATAGCAATTTTATTCACATTACCATAGAATGAAAATAGAAAATAAAAAAATACTGATGTGTTTCAAAATGTTCACACTTTTTCATGATTGTTTTTTAAATTGTGTATGAAAAAGAACGTGTTTGCACTTATATATCTCAACAAAAATTTATTTATTGCTTTTACGTTTCAATCAGTGGCAGGATTGCCTATTGTTTTCTTGTATTTTGTACTTTGGCACGTATATTAAAATGGATATTTAAGGTACATATTATTCTTGTGAATTTGTGAATTTCTCAGCTTTTCTTTTCTATAAATTGCTGTTTGATTTGTTAGATTAAGCGACATTATTATACCTTGCTCAATCACTTAATTAATTTTATCCAGAAAAATGTAAATTAGTTAGATTTCCGTAAATATAAACATTTTCTGAATTGGATTTTATTATTTTTAAGTTATGAATTATAGTCACTCACACTTAACTTATTTTAATTCAAATTCTAAATGCCAAACTAATGACAATTAAATAACTAAAAAATAATTTATATAAAAAGCGTATTTGACTGTTGTAAAACTTCAGTCTTGGACGATTTTTAACTTTTAATTCATAAGGCTTTAAATCATCCTTATCATGTTTATTAGGTTTCTCCGCTTTATTCTCTATTTATTTGTAAACTTTGGAGATAGGTTTAAGGTGTACGTACACACTTGAAACTTCGAAAATCGTTCGAATTATCGAATATTTTTTTTTATTGCTTCAAAATGTTCTCTGACTCTTTAGCTTTCAAACGATACCAAGATGTTGTCAATATTCGAAATATTTCTAGAGTTATAATTATTTTTCTTGAGGTACTTTCACTAAAAACTCTAGTTGTGATATTTAAACTCATTTTTATGAGGAATGTTATTTTTCCACTATGTTGCTTCATTCAAACAATCATAACTCAACAAAAATTAACCAAATACAATTATTTATATTTCAAAATAATCTGTATGAAACGGTGGATGTTTGGTGCCTCAATCAAAGTTATATTTATGGAAATAAATTTTTAATAGCTATTTAAAAGTTAAAATTACAGAAAAAATCCCGCTTTTTCTATTCATCTTTGATGAAAATATTGTTAGTAAAAACTATATATTTTTAGAACTTGATTGAGGCAGACAACATAAAGACTAATATTAGGCATAATTTCCAACTAGAATTGTGTGTCTGTACAAAGTAGAATTTAAGATATCATGTTAAAAAAATATGCTAATTAGCTCATTAAATATTATTTAATTAATTAACAATTAGTGTAATATGGTTTTTTTCTCACTGGAATGAGTTTAAACATATATTAATGACCTACTGTGAAAAAATTGGATCTTTAAAGTTAAAATTAAAAAAAAAAAATTCCAGTGTGTACGTACACCTTAAATATATTTGCAAAGATATTTATAACTAATTTTTACGCTGTTTATATTTCAAATTATGATAATGATGCCATCAGATTACATGGCTAAATTTGGAGGAGATTTCTACGCTGTTAAACAGGATTAATGGACAAACCTATGACAATCATTCATTTTTTTTTAGTATAAATTACGTTGAATCTTTACTTGTTATTTTTACTGTCCATTGGTCATATAAACTTTTATATTAAAATAATCAATGATATGAGCCCTCTATCCTTAACTCTAAGCGTACTCACATGATACAATGGACTCTTTTCGCGTTGCTGTGGTTTCCCCAAAACTTAGTGGCATACTTTCCAATGAAGGTCTTATCTCTTTTCCCCCGTTTAAAGATATGGACGTTGCGTATGCCTTACATGGCACTGGTGAAATTAGTTACGAGATATAGAACTTCGGCGCGAATTTAACATTTTTTTGTAAGTCTATCATACTAAATATTTTGGACGCATTTTCTTCTACCGATTGTACCGAAAATTTGACACGGAATGACAATTGTAATTGTATCGCGAATCGAATTTCATTGATTAATTGCATTTTAATTAGATTGAATTTATGAGTTACTAGTTTACACGCATGCGAAAGCACTGACCGATAGACAACATTTTGACAAATTTGGTATAAAATTTGATAAGACTCTACATTGTAAAAGTTAAACACGAGTACCAAATTTTATATATCCAGCTAGTTACGTTTTGAATTTATCTTGCTCATTTGTATTGGAAGATCAAGACAGACTTCTTTTGAATGGACTTCGTTCAAAATTTGACAGTTTTCTGCTAATTTGGTACATAAAAATTTATTTGTCAAGCTCAAAGCGCTTTGAGTTATCGTGTTTAGGGACACATAATGCCAAAAATGTGTTTTTAGAATTTGGGAAGGTCTGAAACGTGGATATTCCTCAAAATCTCGAGTTCGAATTTTTCGACAGTTCCTACTCTTCGTATACTAGTAAGTAAAAATGATAAATTGCAATGAATCACATGATTGAAGTTTGCTTTTATAATACTCCGCACAGATACCCCCGCTCAACACCCCCTTACAAGAGATTATTTGGAAGAGAAAAATAATGAAATCCAAGTTAAATAAAAGAGTGTAAATCCAAAATGGAACTTTGCCGGTTAAGACAAACAAAAATGCATAATAATTAAAGGGAATGATTCAATTGTATGAATTTTTTCCACTTCCTAATGGGCACTCCTACTTACGTTCCTTTCATTTTGGTTTATCATAAATGGAATTCTATTAATTTAAGGAAAATTATCTAGTGTCATAATTTGTCGCTGTTACTTGGTCGATGAAAAGTCATTAATCTGTTAACCCATCTGTGACAAGTAAACATCATTGAATGATATTTATTCCTTAAATTGTTTCTGAATTGAATCATGCTGTCAGACATGAAATTTAAAATTCCTTTCTTCATTTGTATTCACTAGTTGCCACGTGAAAGGTTATATTGTGTAAAAATATGCGCATGAAACATTTGTGAAATAATTTAAAACTACACTCTTTTGAGATTTTTTCTACCCTTATCGTCTCTTTCGAGAATTTTTTATTTCTTCGTCCTTTTCCTGACAAAAAATACTGTTTCCAATACTATCCTTGGTTTGTCTCTGGATTGATGAAATGAGGATATATAAAAAGGGACGTTTCAGGTCAAAATTTCCGAAATTTTGTCTCAGTAATAGCCACCTTAAGAGCTTATTAAAATTCTTCATATATTTAGAAATGCATATAACCCGATTTTGAATCAGATCCGTTGGCTGTTTTGACTTCTAAAAGATAGAGTACACGCAAAGACATTTTATTACCATCCTGAAAGATTCGCAGCAATTTTTATACGCTTGAAATTTAGCAACTGAATCGGATTAAAAAAATATGTAATAGAATAAATGAAGTCCAAACTGAATACTTTATAGGCTTAATTACAAATATAAAAAAGTTACTTTTAAATAAACAATCTACAGATGATAGTATTTACATGTGTTTGAAAATTTGATGAATTAATTATTAAATTACGTTCTTTAAATTAATAATAGTCTATATATAATGAAGTAAAGTGAAAGAGATAAATGTATATTGACAGATACAACTACTTTTAAAGTTGGCCAGAACAACTAAATTAAAAAATTTAAACATTAAGAGGAAATAATAGTTTCTCAAAAGATCTTATACCTCAGTTTAACTAAAAATCTATCCGCACATTTTCATTACATGTTATTAAGGATATGCTATCTTTCTTCACCGTGTCTTCTAGAAATCATTTCACAACTAGACAGAAATCTCTTTTTCTAATGGGACCATTATCTGCATATTTGGATTTACTACAGTTGCATGTTAAATGAAGCTCAGACCTTTGCGAAAAATTTTTCTTTCCTGTGACTAAAATATAGCTCTATTAAAACAAAGGTAATAAATATTTATCCTTTTTATGGAGAAAAAAATTAAAATAAAATCTTTAGTGAAGGAAATCACCATTCCGCAAAGGACGAAATGGAAGACAATTATGATAAAAAGTCATTCTGATAAAAAAAGAATTATGAAAAGGGTTTATTACAGCGGATTATTACGGAATTATAATCATAGTAATCAATGATTAAGCCGTAAACCGGATTCCTGTTATTAAATCTGCGGAAGGTACTGAAGAACATCAGAACTTTTTCTTTTTTGGGTGTTTTTCCCCATTATTTCTTAAACTAGGCGTTATGTATCATTGATAATGGAGGGAAAAAATAATATTATTATACTTTATAATATACTCTCATTAATAAATGCATTTTATAAGATATACCATTTGTTAGGATACATCAACTTCTACCATTATTTGTAATGTAGTCATAGTTTAAATACAAAATTATAAAGATGTAAAAAATAAAAAATAAAAAAATATATCAAAATTTACCTTAAGAAATAAGAACTGTGAAAGCATAATATTACACATTACTTGTTAGATTAATATATTTTTATGAAACTAATTTAATACAAAACTAGTAATTTTGAATCTTCATCAAAAATAGATAATGACTCTTGAAATTTTTGCTTCATACTTGACTTACGAAAGCAGATTTGACATTCCATATCATCATTATAATCAAATCTTGGACAAGTGTTTTTTTTTTTGTTTGTTTGTTTGTTTCTTTTCAATCACGAAAACAAGACTTAAGCAGAGGACCTTTCAAATAAGATTAGTTAGGCTATGGTAAGTATTGAGAGTCACTTTGTTTAGAAATGCTTCTTATTGCAAATAGTAAAATAATAGCTATTATTTACATAAACTATGCCCTTACATACACTAGTAAATGTCGGTATTAATATGTCCTTTTGCAAATATTATCCTTTGGATTCGTTTTGGCATTGATTCACGTTCATTGGTGCAGGTATTTTTGACTTCACATTCGCATAACCAAATATTTAAAGCCTTCAATATCATGCGTTGCATAGTTATTTAGCATATTTTATATAAACGGCTCCACTCAACAAACTATTGATTGAGTTTAATTTATCTTAGTTTAGTTATATTAACGTGACGTTTTAAAGCAACACTAGAGCTGTTTTAAGACGGACCTCGTAATTTTGAATCGTGATCAGTTGATGAGGACGACATCTGACATGGCACCCCATCTCCGAACTTCCGCACCACACCACACCAGCAAGAGGACATTTGGCCTTGACGAATATAACGCGCAACAGGCCTGCCTACACGACGGTTCATCGCTGGAAGCGTGTCTCGAACTGGATGCCCTTCGTTTCCAAAGCCAAGGTCTTACCATCAGGCCACCACGGTGCCTCTTGAATTTAAGATTGATTAATTTCCAAGCTAATTAAGCAAAATAAATGTTTTTATAGTATGAAAGTATTGAATAATTCTGAATCTTAACATGGGTTCAAATTTTAATGAAATGTTCTTTCCAAAGTTTGCAAAAATTTTGCAATACTACATTGTAATATTTGTAAATTGTTGAAGGATTTATCATATGTAAAAAGAATCAAACTTCCATTTTCTGTGAAAAAACCCTAACTTATCTGTTTCAAAGAGTGCTTTGCATTTTATTGGACATGTTGAGGTTTTAAAGGTTCAAAACTGCTTCTTCTAATGACGTCACTTTATAATCCACATAACCAAATAATTTTTATCATATAAGAATACCTTTTTTCGTTCCTCATCAGTCCATAATTAACAATTTTTTGGACCATGCTAAATGCTTCATCCTCACTTTATCAGTCAAATGTCGTTTATTATTTGGTATTTTTCCTTATAGGCTACTTTCAAAATCTTTAGAAGTACTATTGAATCCCTAATATCAAAGCTGCTAGTGAACAAATCTCTGAAAGCCTGTTCTTTTTTTTTTGTTCGATGAATTATCTTAATTAGAATTTTATCGTTTCACGGATTTTTTTCCCCCGTTTTCTTCCTCTCTTTTTTTTTTTTTTTTTTTTCGAAAAAGTAATTTAGATATTTTTATGGTGTTGAAATTTCTATACACTTAATTTAGTTATTTAATTATTACAACTGAAGAAGAGATATCTCTTAATTTCATATAAGTATGACTTTTAAGAGCAAATATTTCTGCATGTTTCCTCTAGGTAATATCTATAATTAAATTAATTAAACACTAGAAAGTTATATTATATATATTTATATAATATATTGAATTTTTTATATGCTATATAATATGTATATATATTTCACAGAGAGCAAAAACCGACTTTTATCTTTCAAAAGCTCTCGATTGAGCGGAATTTTCTATTTCCCTTTTAAGTTAAGCAAATTACATTCTTATAGTCAAACCCTAATTATCATACCCTTTCAAGATCGGTAAAACCGCCCTGAATGTGTGTTAGATATAAACTGGTAATCATAATACATTTCTATGAAAAAAAATTATGATATTTTATTATTAATTTGCATATTATAGTAATTCTGTGATCCAATTTTTAAACAGAATTAAATTTTTCTTGAAAGACACCAGCCTTCTAAAAACAGATCCTCTTATCACTAAGTGATCTGCTATCATAAAATTGAAAGAGATATGTGCCATAAAGTTTTTAAATGTGTCCCAATATCATTCAAAATTCATACATAAAGAAATACCGAAGAACTTCACATTAGAAATCGTACGATGTTTTTTTTTTGTGGTGGTGGTATACTTATATTACATTTTTAAAGAAACATATTTTGAAAAATTATATAAAATTTCGGCTATATTGCTAATCTGTACATTAAATTCAAAACTTTGCAATATCAGCAATGATTTGTACACATATAAGGGCACGGATATGTAAATATTTTGTAAGATCCCTCGACAAGATTTTAAATATATTCTTAAATAATATATTAAGTAAACGCTTGCTAAATTATTATAAACAATACAAAAATACTATATTTAAGTAACTACTTCTCGGGTTTCGGAGAAAAAGCTTCTTTTGAAATGCAGATTTTAATAAGAGAAATGGCTATCATAGTGTCATACTGAAGTCTACATTAAAGAACTTTAAAGTTTCTTTAAAATAGCTGCTTCAGGATTAAGCCCTGCGGTATAAATTGATTCTTCAATGCAGTAAAAACCACAACACAAAAAATAGCTGGTTAAGTCACATTTACCTAGTATAGGATTTACCTTCGGGCACTTTTGGAGAAACGTCTGAAAGTTTTGAATAGGGAACAGAGAAAAGTGTTGATAAAACATTGACAGGAGAATTAAATGTTGACGAAAAAACCAACTATGGAACAAAAACTCAAACCAATCAAGGAAAGTTCGGAAAAGAGATTTTAAAACAAAGCATATAAAAAATGAAAAAAGTAGATTAAAATCTCGTGGGACTTCGGGATGGAATAATGTAACGATGCAGTCTTTGAAAAATATTTCTTCACTTCCCTAAACTCAAATTCAGTGGTTGTTATTAAATATTAAATCTTTTTTTTTGTTTGAAGTAAGAATTTTTAACTCTTTTTATATAGTGAAATTTACAATATGTCAAATATTTTAAAATACATAACAACTAACTTTTAACTAGCTAATATTGGTTTTTATTTTTTCAGATTTCGACGTTTGGTAAATGTAATAACTATTATAAAGGACGATTAAAATTGTAACGTGCAGATTCTTAAGCAGCACATACAAAAAAAGACAAAATCCTATAGGAATATACGACAAAAAACTTCATCGGAATGAAGTAAAGGATGCATGAAGATTTGCTAATGGCGAGGCAATAATGGGCGAAACCTTTTATTCGGAGATGCTTTAAAATCGAAAAAGGTGCTTTAGAACACGGATGCGGCATATGGATTCAAGAATCCTTTCGAAATTATTTGACTAATTTCGTGACTATTTTGGTGACTGGCCATCTCATAGATCATGGCTTTGAGCATGCCTTCTCATTTCCCCAAAATTAAATAAATCGGGCTATGATAATCGATTTACAGAGCAAATTTTCTAGCTCATCCGGGTGGTATTTCCAGCCATATCTTATAAGTGATTTTGGCCTGTTTTTGTGTTTCCTGCCATCCCTACCATTGAATTCGGTAATAGCTTGTATAATTTACGATATTGTACATATTTCAAGCTCTGTTTATTTAATTTTTTTACATTGATATCTGGAAAGTTTTGGAGTTTATTGTTTAAATGTATTTTATGTAGAACTTGTTTTATTACGCAAAGGATGCGGTAGTATACTGTATTTCACGCTTTTCAACAGAATATATCTTTCTCTAATTATTTCCTTACATTAAATGAAAAGATTTGCTTTTATAGTGTTCCTCTACAGTTTTCATCAAATAATTATTTTAACAGAGTGGTTACAGTGGCCACGTGGCCACTTCTTTGACTTCACGTGACCACTTCAGAACTTGAGAGTCTCAGGATGGTCCCCTTTCACTGAAGATCTTCCTTACGAATTCCGATTCGTTTAAAGAAAATTTGTATAAATGCATATTCATTTCAAGACTTCGAAAAGACCTTGTTTGACAACGTTCATTTAATTATGCAGACATAAAAGCAATCCTAAATAGACATTAAAGATTTTGCAACCCTAATTAAAGAATTATATTCTCAAATTTTTATCAAGTGAAAAACAAATCTATGTGGCTTACTTCTAATGAGGTCATCTATCTATCTATTTTTCTTGATAAAACCTCGCTATGTTCGTGACTGTTTCTTTTCTGCATATCATCGAAGTATTTCGTAAATGCCTGGCTAGCTGAAAGCTATCTTCCTTTTTTTCTCCCCTTAAATATTCGGATGGATTTACAGGAGGGAAGCTCCTCGTTCCATGAATGCATACACGTACCTTTTCCTCTCTTCTTATTTCTTTCCCATCGATGTGCTCAAACTTCCAGGTCTATATATATGTATAAAAGTTTATCTACGTTTCTCTCTTCTCAACCAAATGTTGAGCCTTATTCTCGTCCTTCGGTTAGCGCGAGGGAAACGAACTACGAGATCGGCACACGCAGGCCTAACTTTGGAAAAGTTTGAAACATCAATCATGTAAAAACGATTTCATACTTTTCTTTTTAAGCGAATGTTTCTCGAACTTGCAGGAGTTGCAAATCAAATATTACTACTCACAGAAAAACATTGGGGGGGGGGGATTATTTTATTCAAGAGTTTTCATAAATCTTCAACCTATTATATCTTAAAATTTCTTTTTACTGTTTAAGCATTTTGGAATGGTTCGGAAGATGTGGAAATAAGATGGTGTGTAATTTCTTTTTGGACTATAAGTTATGGTTTTATGAAAACAAGAAAGACATTTTTAAATAATCATCAACCACATCTGAGTTAACCTGTAGACCATTTTCTCCCTAAACAGATGGCCAACCAAAAGCATTCAAAAGCTAGTTCTTTTGCAATTTAAATAAACAGGCAATGCAGAATATTGTTTTCGTAATATTTTATTCGTCCCTGATCGTTTAAACAAGCTATCATCTTTAAAGATGAAAATCATTAAAATTCTTTGATGCACAAGAAAAAAAAAACATCGATTGTGTGATATTCAATCAGATTCAACGATAAAAAGGGGGATTTTTTTTTTTTTTTTTGCATGATAGTTTTAACGAAGTTTTTGAAAACCTTAACAACTATAAATAGCATAAGACTTAAAAACATCTAAAATAAAGGTTATAATCAAATTACTAAAACAAATCTAAAATTAGTATTGCCTAAATTAGTCTAATATAAAATTATCCTTGCATAAATTAGTCTAAAATAAAATTAGTCTTGTAACTGAACAACTAAATAAAGGACTTTTAAACATCTAAAATTAGTCTTGTGGTAAAAATTTTTGCTATAAAATGCTTTTTATGAATATTTTGCAATATTCAATTTTTACCATAAGTTATTATAAAAAGCCCAAAAAATTAGAAAGGAAGAAATATTACATGTATTGTTCTTTTGCGTTCAAATTTTATATGCTTACTTCTCTATGTTTTGCTCAGACTTGAATGAAAAAAGATCAAAATTAATTTTTTATGAAAATGTTGAATTGAAAGTATCTCAATGAAACCTGTTTCTTAAAAAAAAATATTTTGGTAAAAATGTGAACTTGCTGTAATCGGAATAATCTGATATGAATGGCATTCACATATTTTCTTTAATTTCTCATCTTCGATATTGTGTACAGTTATTGTATTTATTGCACACTTTCAACTTTTTGTAATTGATTTGATTGCCAGGATTGTTAGATATTCTGTGTGTTTAGTTACGAATTTTCCTGTTCTAAGAAAAGAGTGTAATATTTACATAAAGACAAAGAATACATGATATCACCGTTTCTTAGCCATCTCTTATATTTTATTCAAATCAACTTTCAACTCGAATACTTCAAAAATACAATAACTAAACAAAAATTCACCGTGTGTATTCGAACTTGTTGTTCTAAACTCAGTAGCGGGCATAGCAGTTTCCGATTCTTTCGACTTCACATGTTGCATACTTCCACTTAAAAATCTAGAATTCTTTCCTGAAGAGCTGGTTGATTGCACATCGAAATCTATTTTGACACAATATTGAGGTCGTGTGATGATCACGTCTTCGCTAATGTGCAGTAATCTTGGATTTTAAAAGGATTATTCTGCCCTTCCCTAAGTAATCCGCCATCCACATGGAAGTATCTGTCATATAGTTTGATGGGTTTACACTAACAACATTGAAAAGGAGATTCATCTGTGTTGTTCTGGGGGGTCTTCATTTATGTTGACTGTGGCAGTTTTAGCTGTTGAAAAGAGTTTTGCTTCCCATATGTGTCAAACTGAACTTCACAATGATTTCATAGACTTGGCAGAAGCCGAGTATTTATTGGAACATTAGCATCTTCTCTTCTACGTAACATGCTCTGATTGTAGGCCATAGCATGAAAAATCGTTCCTTGTGTTTTCTGTGAATATCAAGGATGAGGACTGTACACATCAACTTTAAAAAAAAATGGAATATATTTGTTTTGGTTTAAAATTAGACCCATCCAGATAGGGCACAAACTTTACTTTTCGTTTCCAGTGGAATTTATTGACTTGATGTATTATTATCCAAACACGGTTACCACATTTAAATCTTGAGATGGTTACATTTCAGCATATCCTTTACGTTTAGAATGCTGGTTTTTGACCATTTCTAAGAATGTTCTTTCATATTAAAAAATGAGCTTTATGACAGTTCTACCACCGGAGGGCGATTTTTTTACGTTGTCTATCATATATTCTTGCCTAGTAATCTAGTATTATAAATTTGAAATTTTGTTGCCTCTTTCCCTAGATGGAAAAGATCTTTTACAAATTTAATTGTTTTTCGGAGATTATCATTAAAGTATAGCATTTTCTCTGCATTCTAAGTGCGATTCTAATATCTTGCAACAAAGATTGAGCAATTCTTTTCAGTTATTGAATAAAAATTATAGTTGTAGATATTTAATTCCCTTCATTTTCTAAGTTTACATGAAAAGGGTAAACTTCAGTAATTCCCTGATTTCTATTATCAGGACAAGTATTAAGTTGTTTTGTTCTGAATTCCAAACCTAGCTTCCTTTAATTTATCTCAAAGTAAAGCGTTTATCTCTCCATTAAATGAATATTTAATTCCAGTCTCAGTATAAAATATTCCATAAAGTAAAGGAAAGTAAAAATTCAAAATAAAATATGTGTCTCTCCTTGTTGCATGGGACATGTCTACAAGTTTATGGCATCGATATGAGATAATATAATGTCGATACTAAATTACTACTTAAAACCTCCGCCTAAAATATTTTATAATAATGGCTAGGGTGGAGCCTTCCAATCGTTCCTGGTTCACCACCCCCTTTATACAAAAAAATAATAATAAATGCACCGTCTTCCCTGATAATTAATCATATTAAATGTTAAATTTCTTGCATACTATCGATGATTATTCTATCTATGTTTATCTATTAAAAATAGCAAGGTAGAGGTAAAAACGAAATGAATTTAAATATAGCAAAAAATTGCTGACAGAAAAAAATAAAAATGAAGAAAAACATTAATGAGATGGGTGAAGATAGTGCAGTTTTAATAGTTGGTTAATGCTGGGTCCCATTTTATTTGCATCAATCGCAAAATGCCACGTTCAGTGATGGACAGTTTGCTCCTTAATTTAGTTGAACTGAACCCAAGTTCAGTTTTCTGTATTCTTATCCTCAATCCATAATAGAGAGATGCTATTAATTTCTGAAGCCCGGATTCTTGGTATTCCTTTCTGAATTTTACTTTTAGTTTTTTTTTAGTTGCAAGCTCTATTAGTTCCACTACTGGTAATTCTGCATTATTTGTGTGGAATCTAAAACTTATCCCAATATATTCACGTTCCCGAAGCTGATACATAAATTTAATAGTCCTTGTATTTTAATGTATTAATTTCTCAAGTAAATAGACATCTTACTTTCGCCTCTCTTGATCGTCTTAACACTCCTCATCTACCTCCGGATCTTCTGAAACCCCCACGGCTCCAGAAAATAATGGAGGGTCGTTATCGCCCTCGTTGAGTACATAGTGCCACGATGAAACATAGTAAGATTTGGAAAAAGAGTCAAGATTCCCAATAAATCGCTGTTTTTAATTAAAATTCTTGTAATTTGAAAAAACTTTGAAATATTTCAAAACTTCTGATTTAGTCTTTACACAATACATAAATTATTACATATGCTAAAGGATGTACTATTCCTACTAATTTGTTTCAGATTTAACACTTAACTGGGGAGGTGCGGTTTCTCAAGCAGCTAAAGATGGACTTTCGGTCACCCGTATTCTATTTTTAGTTGAATCGAATGGATTGTTCCTATAGTTTCTTGTTTGGTTGCCTTCACAATACGTGCCCTTTATTTCAACCGATTACAGAGGATACTTTTTAAAAAAATACTTTAGCTATTTCTTAGAGCGACTTTTTTGAGATCGCACCTCCCTTTTATTGTTCCAGTATTATACAAAGCTTAGCATATGGATCTAAAATTTGGTCCTCGAAATATCATCCATCCTACTAATCCCCTTATGAAGCAGAACTCAGAGACTTTTAAATGTAGCAGAAAGTGATTTCAGTGATGAGGATAATTGTAATCCGATGAAAGATCGCATTCGATTAATTCTGATATGTACATTCAAATATAATTAATTTTTCTAGTGATAATGTATTTTGAAAAATTTCTAAACTATATTAATATACCAACTTAAATATTTACAGGCTGATTTTTATGCTAGTAGTTAACCTGCATGTTTAAAATGCCCTCGAAAACCGTGCAACAATGTTCGCAAGTTTATGCGTAGAAATGATGCTTATAAAAAAAAGGTTCAATTTTACCAATTTTTTTTTTCATATAATTGTTGAATTTTCCATTATATTATTTTCTATATACCTTTGTATACTGGAAAAATAAATATGATTTAAAAAGAAAAGTTTTTTTCAAGAATATTATTTGTTGTAACATGTAATTTGAGAAGAAACTGCAATTACTTTTTTCAATGATAATATATTTTGGAATGTTTCTAAAACATATTTATATATCAAGAAAATATCTACAGAATATATTGGCAAATTTTCATACTAATACTTTCATTAGAAAATTTCATTTGAGTGTAAAGAAAATGTGGTCCCGTAGACAGCACCTCCCTAGTTAAGTCCTATATGTCCACCTTCCCAGTTAAGGGCTAAGGTGTTTGAATAAAATTATTTACTTTAGAACAAAAAATTCTATGGTTTCTAGAATACTTAAACAAAAGATTTATTATACATCCTTTTTTATGTGATATATCAAGTTTTCTCATCAATGTCTTTTGAAAATGGAAAAATATTGCTTTAAATAACCTTATTTAAAAAAGGTATCGAATGTGATCAAACACATCTACTTAAAGCATAGGTAAAATCTCTTTTTCATTAATGAGAGCGAAAAAAAATTAAGGAAAAAGGAGATATATACGAAAATTATATACTGGTTTAAAACACCGCTGCAGACTGAGAGTATTTTAATATTTACCTTCCTTAAGTCAAACATCGCAATTTCGTCGAATTTAATAACAAAGAATTAACCTAATTAGAGAAGTTGTAAAATATCTATGTTATCACACATATAGCATGAAGAATAATATGATGCTTTCGAATACAAAACGAAACCTTTTGAAAAGTAAAGTATACATGTAAAATTACTGTCTAAATAAACATTTAAAAATTCATTAAATAAGGAACTAAACGTGAAGGTTTTCCACAACCTAAGTTTTGTAAAGAATATTTTTTATCTGATTTTTTAATTAAGATGTCCCAAAAAAACCCATGCAATTATAACTAATAAATTAAAACGTAACGAAAAATCAAAGTACGAAACAAGTATCAAAAATCATTAATTTAGCTTAATTAACGCCCCGTTTTAAAGCAACAGAAGGCCTCGTAATTTTGAACCGCTGTCAGATGCCGAGGATGACACCTGAACTATCATCCCTCTCTCCAAACCGCGCCATACCATCGAGAGGACGTTTGGCCCGGATGTATTTAATGTGCACCAGACCGGCTTTACACGACGGTTCTTCGGTGAAATCGGGTCACGCTTCGAAGCCAAGACCTTACCACCAGGCCCCCGCGGCCCTAGTAATCGTATTATAAAAGCATTAATCTGAAGCTAATACAAAAAATATAGCACTGAATAAATAAAATAAAAATTTCTTTATTCAATCGACTTGAATCATAAATTATGTTTTTAAAAGTCTATAAATAATATCTGGAAAATCTAGCAATGAAATTGGATTAAATTGTGTCATGAGTGCCTTTTATGGTATTTTTCAAATTAAAAAAATTGATATCACTTTCATTATGATCAACCGTTGTGACAATTAGAATTACAATTTCTAATTAATGATAAAATTTCTTTTAATTTTCTGAAGCTTTAATTATAACTTTTACATTTGTCGAAATGTTTATCACAACATTCCATTAAGTTCCTTAACGTTCACAACATTCAACAACATTCTATCTGTCTGGTCTATCTCAACAAAATTTCCTTTTTGTTTACCATTTCCCAAAAAAAATTAAATAAAAGATGCCCAAATGTTTAGAAAAATCAATTTCAGAGCCCAAATGGAGTTGAATATAATACAGTTTTCACCAAAAAAAATTCTCGTGAAAGATGAAAAGAAAGAATTTAAAAAATTTCGTAATAACAACAAGGTAAGACATACCACGGCATTCTTTATAAAACGGGCCAATTAAAAGTTTATTTTCGAGGCACCATACATCTCAAGTAAACAAAAGAAATTTAAACAAGAAAAAATCTTTTTTGCGCAGTTTCTAACCCAAAGAATGTCTCGTTAATCGTCAAAAGAGAATTAACAAAACAAAGTTGTTAATACTATTTCTTACAAATGAAAGAGACTAAAATTGAAGAAAGAGAAGCGAGAGAGGGAAAAAGACAAGAATAACAGCGGTTTCAAACCGCTCATAATGGAAGTGTTGTACGGCAGCCGGTTCGAAAAATGTTCCAAAACAAAGAAAAAAATCTTCTTTTTGTTCCTACCCACGTAATAGCACAGGGAGAAAATTTAACTGTTAATTGATTCTTTTATGCAGTAACTGTATCGATCAGCATCGTTTTGCGATCGGAAATGGAGCGCAGAAGCGCGACGAATTGTCTTTTTTGGGAAATAGGTGTTGTTATGTGCAGATAATTGGTGATTGACGTCTTCAAAGAAAATTACGAAAGAAACTGAAAACAAGACAAATCTTTTCTGGTAAGAAGGAGAATTTCTTTAATTATTCGAATAGAACATTTTCCCAAAAGCGGTATCAAAAAGAAAATGCCGTTTACTTTTTATGCTGGATTTCTTACCGATGTGTGGTTTAAAGAATTTAAAATACATTATAGAATATAAATGAAAGATGCTATTTCTGGATTCTTTAGGAATAACATATCTGTAAACGAAGTTATATATCATAATTAAAAATAATAACAATTTATTTTACTATTTAAATATTTGAATCATAAGATAGCTGCTTAAAATTCCATCCCTGCATTTCAAAACTAATTTAATAGTTTGTTAGAATTAAAGAAAAGATTCTCCCCACAATTTTTTCATATACTATTAAAATTTTATCATTTTGCGCTTAGCTTCATTCTGTAGTCAAGAGAATAAATTACGCCTCTTGAAACTCTTCTCTTTTACCATATGAATTCATCCTGTTGTCACAAAAATTAGAATGCGATGTCATGTCTATTGGTTGGTTCTAGCTTCCTTGGTGAATAAAAGGAGATATGAGATACAGTTCTCTCCACTCTGATGACGGGACATACATCTAACCAGAATGGTTGTACTGTGACTGGTGATAGCCATGAGGACTCAACCATAGTTCCCACTCCAGTGCTGTCGTGACAACTGTTATTCATTTATCCCGGTTGCTGTGATAGGTCAGGACTGATTAGCTTCAGAGATTATGGTTATCATTTGAATTCAAAATACAAGATATACCGAGAGTTTATGTGTTAATATCCTGTACCAAGTGTCTTTAAGCTTATTCAAAGAATTTGGAGTTATTTAGTTTCTGTACAAAAAGACGGACACGCAAAGAGATTGCTTAAAGGACGGATTTAACTCCAGATTTGATATAAATTAATATTTATGGCACAGATTTACAACAAATTTCATTTATCTTGCTAGTATCGCTTACGAGTTATCTAGAGTCGCGACGGCCTGGTGATAAGACCTCGACTTCCGAACCAAATGGCTTCAGGTTCGACACCCTATTCCACCGAAAAAATGCCATGTAAGCGGGCCTGGTGCGCATTAAAACCGTTAGGGCCAAATGTTCTCCCGCTGGTGTGGTGTGGAGTTTGGAGAGGAGTAAGCCAACTCAGGTATCGTCCTCATCATCTGACCGCGGAATAAAATTACGAGGTTGGTCCCAAAATAGCCCTAGTGTTATTTTAAAAGGGGACCAAATATAATTAAACTAAACTGCATATGTTTTTTTTTTAAAGAATAAATCCATAAATGTGTTTATTGGATTTCGAACTATCTAAGATGTGGAGATTTGAAAAATCTTTAAATTTATCAAAGTTTCAATTCCTTTAACGAATACTATACCATCCCCTTGTGGATGAAAATAATATATATTTCTGTAAATGCATTAAAATAATGTGTATAAGCATAGGATTAAATGTAAGAGAAGTCGGATCATTGACTTGCGAGACAAGATAAGAAATGGTTGATATTCCTAGTAACCAAACTTCACCACCCTATGGATACTGCTATCGCTCCAGACCACTGCCGCCATTTCGTTATTTGTTAGATGATGTTCGTGTAGTTTGAGTAAGTGTTATAATTTTCAAGGTCTGCAAAGAAAAATCTCGCTGAGTAGCAGGGAATATATTTGGTCGTTTTTTTATTACGCATGTTTACATTAGACAGCGCACTTTTTATAATCCTAATTATATTATATCCTATATCTGCTAATCCCACCTAAAAAAATCAATTTCTTAACATTTCCAATTGAGGTAAGATGACCAAAAATTGACCACCTCGTTACCTTGCTTCAAGTATTATTGTTTTCTATTTGGCAGTTATTTGCATTTATTTCTATTCGGCACTTATATGGATTATTTCGGACGATATCTTTTATGCAAATGATCCACTAATTGTTTCAAAACATAAATCATGGTCACATAGACCTAGAGATAACATTTTAGCAATCTCACTTTAGAATATATGCTAGTTCCAAAAAAAAAAAAAAAAAAAAAAAACACTCTCTAGAAGAAACTTTAAAGCAGCAAAATGTAGAAGCTTGGATACAAAAAAGGAGTTGTTACCAAGAAACTGAAATTGTTTCCTGACACTTGGTATGAGCTGCAACTTAATGACAAAGAACATAACAATTCCTGCATGTTGTGAGATCTATTTTGACACTCCATCAGGAAACTAGAACTAATGTTACAAAAAGCACGCATGGTGTCACAAGGGATGCTCAAACTGAAGAGGGAAAGCTGTGTTCAGTTTTTGATAGTAAAAAACACCGAATTTGCGGAGCATTAATGTACTATGGGTTAGAGTTTTAAAGACAATAATCGTCTCATTACAAACTATTCCAAAAAACGTATTTAATTAATCAGTGTATTGCCTCTATGAATAAAAATATATTCAACTTTTTACAGGACCATCTTACCCCGAGGTCAAAATCATCTTGTCCCAGTAACGGGGTAAAATGACATTTGGGCTTTATCTTGTTAAAATTGTAAAATAATATTGCATATTGAATTAAAACTTCTCTGACTAGATAAAATACTAAAATGAACAGTTCTAATAACATATGCAAAGAAGAACTATCTACTAAAAATTTTATTTTATTAAAAATGGTCAACTACAAACATTGATATCTTGTCCCTGTCTTCCTTGCATTGTGCTGGTTTGTTGAAAAATTTAATTTTATTTCAAAATTATTTCGAAGTGTATTAGTTCTATATTTCAAATATATTTGGGAAATAGTTAACGACCTCTAAAAATTTAATCTAAAATGTGATTTCTTTAATGTAATATCGATAATGTTGGCAGATAAGTTTTTATAAAATTTTGCTTCGTCTTCAGATACTATTATACAGGAATGAAATATTAACCTAGAATTTCTGGTTATTCAATTGATGCTAATCTTGGTATAACCTAATATAAAGCTAATTTTTGTCTGTCAAAATTGTTAAAATTTCATATTGAAATAGAAGACTATAATTTAAAAAGTAATTCATTTTTCTTAAGTTATATTAGCATAGCGAATAGCATTTTGACAATTCTAGAACATGAAACTCATTTCATTATTTTTCTTTTTTGAATTGCTTTACAGAACAAATACAAAATTTTTTCTTGATAATAATAATGATTTATATCTTTTTTTTTCTTTCGATTTTCTGTGATCTTATCTTGATGTATTTTGAATCATAAGAATTTAATTATCTAAAATTATAATATATGTTAAAAAGAAACAGAGTTTAAAGACTCCAATAAAGTCTTGCATTGATGCCTCATCGCGGCGGGGGAGTGTTCCTGGGCGGAATGGGTGAAGTATGTCGGGAGAGTATTCATTCTCCTAGGAGGGTCACCCAAGGCGTGAAGGCCATTCCATTATGCTCAGCTAAGTGCAATGCAGGCATGAAGCAAAGTTAGACTTTAGCCTCTGGGTCCTTGACCTTTTGAAGCTGCATTTAAGCCCTTTTATCATAACTCGTCGATTAGGAGACAATGAGCCCACTGCGAGCTGTGCTGCATTGTTTGAAGGAGTTTAAAGAAATTACAGATGTTTTGCGATGATTGAAAATGGTTATTAATGATTCAAAATAATCTAAGAAGTATTACATTTTGAATAAGAGAACAAACTGTTTGACATTATTTGGAAATTATGTTATAGATGTCTATGAAATTATAATTTTTGAATGCAACAGAAAATATTTATGAATAAAATTGATTCTAAATTAAAATTCCATTGCTGAATGTGTATATCTAATATAAATACTAATGCTGATTACAAAACTCGTCTCTTTTAATTAATATTTTGAAATCATTAGAAATGTTGAAATATGATTTTATATTTTTAATGCGAAATAAAGTTAAGAGAAAAACTTATGTTTTATTTAAAAAATAGAAAATCATGCTTTAAAAAAATGATATTGATTGAATCTAAATCTCCACACATATTTGAAATAGCATGAGAAAACCAATATTTCTTCACTAACAGCTATTTTAATTATATGAAATGTCAATCTAGAAAATTCCAATTATCTCTCAGCTGTATCATTGATACGAATCTTTTTATTTTAATAAAGTATATTTTCAGTATAAAGCAGTGTTAACTTTATAGATTACCAAAACGAGTATCTTTTCGAATTTTATCTAATTAATATATATTATACTTATTTATTTAGATAAACTATATTTGTATGCTGCATCATACTTTCGCTATATTAATATAAATGAATGTCTAATTCAATACTTTTTTAAATTCTTACAACAATTATATTATTTAGAATTAATCTTTTGTGCTCCATTACAAAAATCGATTTCCTATTAATAAATTATGTTTTATGCAATTGTCATTTTTCTCAGCTATTAAAAGATATATGTTTAACTAAAATATCAGAAAAACCAAACTTCGCTCCTCAAGGTTTTTTTTTTTTTTTTTTTTTTTTTTTTTTTTTGTAAATTCTTGTTTTTTCGGAGAAAATATTTAGATATGAATCATATGCAGATTACATATGATTATTTTTCAATTTTACCTCATATGAATTGGTTATTTAAATAAAAAAAAATCACGAATGCACTTAGTTTAACATGTTATTCGAAACGTTCTGCTATAATGCTATATTCATGTTACAGTTTATCTATCATTACTTATATTTTTGAACTTGCACTCAGTTTTACCATAGTGAAATCGGGTCAGAGAAGGCGCTATACGAAATTGCCAACATGAGAGCAGATAAAAAGGTTCTAATAGTTAGTTATGAGAAAGGTTTTTTTACTGTACGTGGGTAAAATCGCGTTTTTTTTTTTTTTGTTTTTTTGTTTTTTTTTTAGAAAAGACACCTGTATAGATAAACTTTAAAAAGCCAAAATATTAAATATATATAAATAAGTAAAAAAAGGGTAAACACGCAACACACGCATCATTCATGTTGTGCTGCCCACTATACTGCACGGCTCACTCTGCAAACTGAACGTTGAATATACTTATTCTAATAGTTAATTATAAAGAATATTTGTGTTTGCAAAATCGCTATTTTTTTAGGAAAGACACCTATATAAATTAACTTAAAAAGAAAAAAACTTATCTAAATATAAAATTTGATCCAAATCTTTAGAACCATTTCCGAAATACACGAAATAAATTTTTATATATACGCGAATTGCTCGCTTAAAGTTATAAGACAAATGGAAATAATTAACATAATGTGGAGATATTTTTATATTATTTGGGACTATGAAATATAATGGTCGTTGATAATAGATATTTCATTGTACTGTTGCCTGATACCCAACCATTACAGTAGCTATTTTACCTCAACTGCCTAATCCTGATGCTACGTGTATACAATATCAAACACTGGGCTTGTAAACAATACTAGAGTAATAAACTTCTAGGCGCTCTGTCTCCGTCACAAAGGCTTTATGGTATATCTTATCTTCCGTACCGATGCATTGTCAGAGTTTCTCTGCTGAACTCACTTGCCCCTTTGATAATAGAGGCTAGATCAATATTATCCGGCAAAAACCTATAGTTCTTTGCTCTGATTTATCGCTATTAGATACTTACGGTAAGTCTTGCCCACATAGGCAGCCTATGTTAGAGAACTGTAAGTAACTTTACAACAAAAGAAGATTGTTTCCTTTTTGCTGCCTCTGAAGAGATAAAATGGGGAAAAAATCTATCTATTTTGTAACGAGTGTTCAAGAAAACGTGATAAAAGTGCTTATTGTCTAAGTATTTTAACGAGGTTTCCGTGCATACATAAAGAAGCAGGATGCAATAATTCATAATAAATTCCTGTCCTCATAGTTATTTTATTTTAGGAAAATTAACTGCGCTTTCTATTAAAATAATTGTTAACAGAAATATATTTCCTGTTAACTATATATGTGATAAGAATTATAAGTATCTAAAATTTACTATTTCAGCTCTGAAAATATAATCGTCAAACTGAACCGAAAAATCTTATTAATTTCACAAGATCAAATAAATTGCATAAAACTTATAATTGTAACGACATATTGTTTTTATAAACCAATGATTATTTCGCACATGAGCAAAATGAAATGTTTTTCCATGTTTGTAATGCAGTAGAATGCTTTCATCCAGTGGAAGGAAATTTTCATACTTTAGTCATTATGATAGCAGTTTAGAATACTGTTATTTGCGATGCACGCAAAATTTCACTAAAAATTTTGGAGAATGTTATGAAACAAACGGTAATACTTGATCCACATATATAGTAAATACATATTTTTTATTATTTAATGTGATGGAAAAAAGAATGATAAAAAATCAACAAAAATTTAATTCAAAAGTAATCTTCCATTTTTGTTGCATTGAGATAAATAATTTCATTCATACTCACCTTTCAAAAATAAACCATGGAAAAAAATGTTTCCTTTCAATGCATTGTAAACTAATCATTAGACAATAAAAATATGTTTTTAAGTGCACAGTAATTTTATTCATATGCTATTCGTAAAATATACATATAAGAAAGACCAGTTATGTTAAGTAATTTGTTATTCATTAATATTCTGAACATTTAGATATTTTAAAGCAAATTTTTAATCTCAACGCTGTATTTGTTGAAATACAATAATCTAATATATAAAAATGGATTTTTGTTTGTTCTTATTTTATACGCTGCCATACTGTTCATCGGATGGCGATAAAACTTTGTCAATTATTGCTTTGAACCTAGAAAATCAATGTCTTCCACATGACCAGTAGAACGTTGGATGCTCATGAGTCGGACATCCACGAAATTTATTTGTTTTTGTTAAAGACGGAGAAACAAAAAAATATTATCGATACTTGAATAATAACGTAAAGAAAATCGAATAAATATTATTTATACTTCTCCTTTATATATCTTTCAATTTCATTGAATCTATTCATTGTTGACAAGAAAATAAAAATCATTCTTTCTGTCATTCCTAATTATACAAGATAACTGTGTCAAATTACAAACAATATTTCCAAAAGCATTTCTTCTACATCGGGAACGCGCCTGGTACCAGATAGTACAATATATATTTTCACACATTGTGATGTTCGAGGAAGACGCCGTAAAAAAGGGTAGTTTTGTTTAGTTACATTAGAAATTCATTTCAAAGCAACACTGCATCAATTTTGAACACTACAATTATGAACAATGTTCATGAGATAAGAATTTAATTAATAAGTAAATCTCCAAGCTATCACGCCATACCAGTGGGATGATTTCCGTGGTATCATTTAAAGGGCAGCATGTTAATATACGCGAAAGATCTTCGATGGAGTCAAGTCCTCAATCTTCCCTCAATAAATTGTGCTATGTATAGTAAACGAAACTGTTAACATTGCGAACAATATAAGCATAAACATATTCAATAAATAAAATGCAGTCTAAAATTAAAATAATAAATGAAAACTCATTCGTTAAAGAAGAGTCTTTTAAAAATTTATATATGTGTGTGTGTCGGAATAATCAGCACAAAGTTGTATTCAAAAGTTTTAAGCATTTCATCTTTTGATCTAGTAAGTAACTTCTTAATACAAAGGACTATCGATCTGGCAGAACATAATCTGGTACTTATTACACTTGCAGCGATCTAAGTAGAAACACAAACAAATTCAGAGATACAAAAGAACATTATGCAGTAGAAATACAACATTTGGAAATAAGGAATTACATGAACATTTTTTAATTGAAAATTTATATATACGACAGTCTAAACCTGCGATGAAAAAAAAATTGTTTTAAGAATGATTGTTATTTTTGAAAATTTCTTGGGTGTCATTTACTGGAAAAATAATGAAAAAATTCCATCACGTACTGTTTAATTTCATTGGCCTAATGTGTAAGAATTTTGAATACTTAAGAGCAGTGTAATGATGTTAATCTGAAGTATAAAAATATATTCATATATTTTAGATAATAGTTTTAAACAAATTCATTTTGAGATCGAATAAATTATTACACTACTGATCAAAAGTATTGCAAGTTTAGGAAATTTCACGTTTTTTTGAAAAATAAACCCTCCAAAAGTAATATTTTATTTTCATTTAAAGTGATATTTTTTTATGGCGATATGTTAAATTAGTCTAAAGACAAGATATAATTATATTATTGAACAAAAAATACCTAATTTCAAAAAGAATAAATACAAACAAAATTACAGGTTATCAGTATCGGAATCCATTTTGGTTC
Organism: Argiope bruennichi; assembly: GCF_947563725.1. Classification (NCBI taxonomy): domain Eukaryota; kingdom Metazoa; phylum Arthropoda; class Arachnida; order Araneae; family Araneidae; genus Argiope; species Argiope bruennichi. The sequence continues at coordinate 72,121,363 of NC_079163.1, read as the reverse complement.
CCCGGAATAAAATGAAGTAAAAAAAATTCAAGTTCTTTTGATCAAAAAAGTGAATAAAAGAGCTCAAGTTAACTGAAAAGCAAAGAATATTTGGTTGGACCGCCTCTGGCTTCGATCACAACAGCCACTCTGTTAGGCATGGAATCCACAAGGTTTTGCAACACTTCTTTCGGTATTTCATGGTGCCAAACTTTAATTATTGTTTCCTGAAGTTCTCGTTTTGTTCCGGGATGATTTTCAGTTATTTTCTTTCCCATTATACTCCATAAATTCTCAATGGGGTTTAAATCTGCCGAGTTTCCTATCTATGAGAGAACATTAAAACCATGTTTTGCAAACGCAGACTTAACCTAAAATAACAAATGATCGGATATAGAGAACAGAACTAAACTGAAATGAAAGTTAAAATTAATTGTAAAGTATATCTTACCTTTTTTCGATGTATAGTAGGGTACTAGATCTTGCTGAAATATTCATTTCTGCTTTAGGAACATGTTACGTGCACTACGAAGCAATTGATCCTTCAGCACACCAACATTCTTGTCACCATTCATGGATTCATGGTTCCCTGTTCAAAATGAAGTCATCCAGTTAACTGATATGACATGCAACCCCCACCAATACACTTTCTGGGTGTTTTGATGAAAGAAACAGGCATTCTGGCCTCATACTCTCCTTTGATTTACTCCAAACGTGACCAGGCCTGTCAGATATTAAAGAAAATCGACTTTCGTCGCTGAATATAACTTGTCTACATTTCGAAATACTCCCACTTTTGTGCACTTTGGCCCAATCCAATCGGTTTTTTTTTTCACATTGCTTTCATCAGTACTGGGTTTTTTTTTCTAGGTACTTGCGGCTTGTAACTAGCTTCACAGAGCCTCCTGCGAACTGTTCTGGGACTGGCAGTGACAGACGTGGACTCTTGCAAGTGTAACAGAACTTGCAAATCTATTTTTACGGCACAATCGTGATAGTGACGTTCAGAAGATAACTTTAGAAGATCATTTCTAGGCTTTTTATCTGCGGTTCCTTTGGTTTTGAATCTTTTTATAAGGCGTGAAATAGTCGACTCACTGCAATCGCACTGATGTGCAATCCTAACATTTGAAGTGTTTTCTTGATGCATTAAAATAACAGCCTGGCGCTTCTCACGAGTTAATTCACACATTTTAAAAAGAAATGAACAGTTTAATTTCAAAAGCAATGCATAGCGAATGCACTTCTACAGAGCAACAAAGGAAATGATATCATTCGCAATCGGAGCAATTTTATTATAATCTACCAGGAAGACACAATCATTGTAGACGATTACTTCATAATGGCACAATACCTTGAAACTTCTCCACCACATTTATACAAACAAATATCACTTTAAATGAAAACAATATTACTTTTGGGGGATTATTAATGAAAAACGTAAAATTTTTCAAACTTGCAATACTTTTGACCAGTAGTGTATTTATCCCGGATTTTCCTCAAGAATAATGAACTGTCTATTAATCACAAATACAGAACAATCTAATTTAAACTGGATCACTACTCAATTGGAACAAATTTGTTCTGTCCCTCTCCTTCCACTTTTTTCTTTATCATTTCTCTTCCGCTCTCTGCTATTTTCATTACTCATCCATCAATGTCTTTTTCTTTCTTTTCTATAAACACATAAATAATTCTGAATTTTGAGTGGAAGTACTTTTCGCGTTAAGTTTGAGTTGTGGTTGAGAGAACGAATTTGCAGATGATGATTTAATTGAAGTGATTGCTTCTGCTTTTTTTAGGTAACTATAGAATAGAAAAATAAAAAGAAGCGATTCAAATTTTGAGGGAAAAAATTTTCTTTGCTTAATTTGGCATGAAATTGCCGGATGGTGGAAGAGATTGAAACTTCAAAAATAGTCCATTTGATAGTGTGATTAATCCATAGAAAGCTTTACTTCCCCAGCTTAATAAGAAATTCGAACTTATAAAACATTTTTTAAGGCATTACCAAGAAATGGAGAATGTTTTAAATTTCTTAGAGAACCCTTCCAGCTTTTTTAAAGCAAAACTGGAAGAACGTATATTTGCAGGACATGAATTTTTTTGCTCTGTGAGGAATAAGAATCAAGAAAATAGCTTTCCAATTATTAATAGCTAGCTTTCCTAAGATATCAAAAGAACCTAAATCTCTCGTTGAGTAGATATTAGCATGAATTGTGACCTTAAGACGTTTCTTATTTGTAGTTAGAAAATTATTGTGAAACTCTAAATACAATAAACGTTTAGCAAGGAGAAAGATTTCAACAAGATATTTGCAGAATGTCGGAACACCAAGATTATAAATTTCTAATAGGACTAGAATATACTTAGATGATTTGGAATTGCAGGTTTGATGCTTGAAAGACACAGTTCATAGTGTTGTTTTCCGTGCATCAGCTTCCTAAGCCTTTACTAAGAGAAACTTAATTTTAGCATTCAATGGCAAGATTTAGTATTCAAACCAAATAACGTCACAGCTATTAACATTGAACAGAGAGTGATCATGAATCAATGATGTAGCAGTGACATCAGAGTTGACGTCAGTAGACTGCAAATTCATTGTCTATGCCAATGTTGGGAAAAACACTTTCAAATCAACTCAAAAATCACCATACATTTTGGGACGACAATAAATTTAAGAATGGTAATATTTACTATACATATATCCCCCTTCCCAACAAAAAAAATTGAGAAAAAGCAAGTGTATATAAAAGAAGCTATTATTTTGTTTTAATTAAAAAATAACAAAGTCTTGATGATGCCATCATTTGAAACATATTGAATCCAAATATTGGTCAACTGATGTCAGCTGTAGTGTTATTGGTTATGATCAGACTTTATTCACGCATAACAGCTGTGAGTTTATAGATTATAAACATTAAATCTTAATATGAAATGCTGAAATGAAGAGTCTCTTAGACAAGGCTAGGTAATCCCGCGCATGCTCAACGCCACCTGCCGTGCCTGGCAAGCATTTCCGATCAAATATCGCTATGTGATTCCACGTCGTCTAGGTGCATCCTAATCCTCTTAGAATTTTGTAACTGTGCTGAGGCACCCTATAGAAAAAATGATAGGCTACTCTAGGAATGAATTTGAGTATAATCAGCAATTATTGCTGATTGTAGAAAAGGAACGTTCCCCGCCAAGTTCAACAAAAGAAAAGCACGAAAGAAGGCAAGTTTTCAGAAAATGAGAAATTGCTATTATTAGTAATTGTAACCATTTTTTATAAATTCACTTATTATTTAAGTCGTGACAGAGCTAGGATATAAATGCAAAACATGCATTTTTATCATCGCTAAAAATTATATAAAAATCAATTATTAAAATTAAAATAATTTCAAAAAACTTTTTTTGGCAGATCTGTGTATTATTAAATCACTGTCTTGCATCAATAATCTATTAATCATATATTATTACCAACCCCTTTCTATTAGCTTCTGAGTGTTAATTATTGTTTTTACTTAGATGATAGCTGTGGAGGTAAATACTTTTTTCTTCATAACTGAAGTTAACAAGAACCAGATTTCTGAGGCAAAAATAAACCGTTTCAGAATTCTCTTTGGCATTTTATCCTATTTTCTCAAATTTAATTCAAATATTTATTTTGAGAAATCATATTAAAAAAGTTTTGGCGGAACACGCTATTCAGAAACCTCTATTGCTAGAAAGATTAATGACCGTCGGGTCGCACCCGAACGGATGACGTATGACCGGTTCATGTTGACATCTCGACCGAGCCACAATTGATGACCAATACAGATTTCTTGCCAAAACGTCACTACTTCTGAATACATTGTGGATCACGCCGCTTGAACCTGCTTTCGAAACTAATGCTCCTGTTTTGTTTATCCCACCACGTCTACGTTGACTGATGATATATTATGGAATGATCTGTGTTAGATCCATGGCCATTAAAATTGTTTACTAAAACACACGATGATGAGTTTTTAATGAACTCAAATAGCTAATAAGTTTATCATTTATTATCATTATTTAAGATGATATGTTGAAGACAATTGTCGTTGTCGGGAATTTTGTTGTCATTTTCGAAAATATATTACTTAAATATATAATGAAACAGGCATATGTTATTTCAAATTGCATTTTTAAAATTTTTATTTTTAGAGTATTTAAACACTAAAATGCATATATATTTTTCTAATTTGAATTATTTTTCAACTTTCCAGTTCTCAATTTCCAGTAAATATTTTGGAATTTTTAATTTTTTTCTCAAATTTATTACCAGACGGCGCCACACATATTGAATGAAAACTGATTTAAATTTATTGATTTATTGATAAAGAAGCTCTGATAAAATTAAACTAGTATACTTTCTTCAAGGTCACATAATTGTACAACATTTCAAAACTCTAGTTCAGTTTAAAGTGCATGAAAAATATATTGCAAAATTTCCTCCTTAAAAACATTGAACAAGTCAAGATGAATAAAATTTTGTATAAAAAGTTACATTTTCCAGTCTTATTCTTTCAGAAAATCTTTCGTTATTAAGATTTTAGTTTATTTTAGTAGATATTTTTTTTAATCGTAGACTTTTCTTTAGGTAATGAGAGCATCTTAACGTATGATTATTTCCGAGATAGACTTTTCAACAACATATTGACAATCAAAGTTTAGAATGAACTGGCAGACGAGCTCTGTCTTCAGATATTCATCCTAATGAGCAACTTTGATACGGATATGAGGGCTCTCAGTCCACATTTAGGGCCTTAAAATGATGTAGAATAAAGGTTGCTTCATGCATTTCCTTTGCTTCTCTGCAGTTGCCTAACAATTTAATTATCATCATGCCCAATAATTCCAAATCGCATTGGAATTAGCGGGAGGGCCAATTTTGTAATTTAGTGTTAAAAATTTAACATTTCGTTTTCTCCTAAACAGACAGTGTTAACAAATAATGTAATAGTTAAAGAAAAATCACGAATGAAAATAATAGTCAGATAACAAACAACTCGATTAAATCTTATATTCTTATTTACGTTTGCTTCTGAAGAGGAATACAAAAACAATTTATACCTCAACTTTTGAATGTCAGTGTATTTAAAATTTACTACACACAGATTTCCTATTCTTTCCCAAATAATCTGTATGTTAAAAAAACCCCGTGTGTCTTCTGTAGCATTGTCACTATCAAGAATCTTTCTAAGTTCATGAGAAAAAAAAGCAGTATATGAGACACATAAAAAAAGAATGAATTAAATGTATGGATTATAAATTGTCGTACCTTCCCGTTAATTTGCTAAAACATTTAATATAAATCAAATATTAATGTAAATAATACTAATAATGAAAATTAAATTTTTAATATCCAGTTAAATATTTGTCAACAACGGATGGAGTTTGGTAAATAAAGTGAAGGGCAGAGCTTCATAGTACTTTAAGCTTCTCCCATTTATTAATAATAATTTTTTTAAATGACAATGTAATATATATGATATATAACAGATGATTTCTTGAAATGTCTAAATTTTAATTGTATATCAATAATAATGAAAAGTTTTAATATTATACATATTGAGTAACCAAGAATGTAAACAGTCATATAAGTTTAGTATCGCATATTTCTCCCTTGATATATTAATTCGTGATAAAAGGATGGCTCATAATAAATATGACCAATTGTTATTGAAACAAAGATGGAATTTTAAAAAGGAATTGAATTCAAAGCGATAGTTTTAGGCATGTAGATGTTATACGTATATTTAAATCACATTTGTCAAAATTGGACTGAAAGACGAACAAGAAATATGAAACTTATAAGAGTTTTTAAAAAAATAAATATAAGCTGGAAATTTGTCGGTCGAAAGAATAAGGACTTTTCGAGAGTGCGGTAAAATGAAATTTCATTGTCTCTTCCTTACAACATAGCAATTCATTCATTACAACATAGTAATTACTATACTTCTAAATTCATGGCTGCAACGAAATGACATCGAATTTTTTTTTTCAATGATATTTGATTTTTTAATATTTGGGCATCTTAGATTTTTGTAGCAAATGCATTCAATACCCTGGAAATTGCACCATCCTGAAAAGATAAGCATATCCAAATGCAAATCATAAGACCAGTAGCAATCATGTGATAAGCAGCGTTCTGTAATATAAAATGAACGGATGCATTATTAAACAGACTTAAGATTTGTTTCTTAGATAGTTTCAGTAATAAATAAATCTAAGAAGAACAAGGAAGGCTCCAAAAATATTAGCAAATTAAACACCGGCGTTTAAGATTTTAACTTTCTAAACGATAAATAATTGACAGTGAAACTTTCCAAAGAGTAACTTTAATTAATCACTTATGTTTCTAAATCATTATCTTTCACCTTTTTCTTTATCGGGTATTTGAAGACCGCCTTGATTATTTTTCCCTTCCTTCATCCCACCTGTAAGATGTTCAAATGGATACTTTCCTTCAAGCAGGTCTCCTTCATTTTTTTCAATAGTTCCATCCTACAAACAATGGAACCAATAATTACAATGCTTATCACAACTAATCCATCAATGTCTCATGCAGGTTCCAAATTGGTGACAACGTAGTGAAAACAAAGCTTCTCCTAAGGTCTTAGGAGAAAGCCTACAAGTAGCGGATTTTCCCTTAACATTTTTCAAATGCTTTTGAAAGCTATAATTCGAAATGAAAAAGAGTTCTTCTGAGTTGAGAGATCACTTTAAATCCTTGCTGGAGAACAATATATAACATATTTATAAATAATATAATAATGTTTATAACATAATGTGTATTGGAAGCGACTTTTATATCTTATATTGAAGAGGATCGTCAGTGAGCATGTCATAAAGGGAATGAATTGTACAGGCACCGAACAAAATATTCAAATTAGTTTATTCATCAATGTGCTCACAAAAAAATATCCATCACGGTATGTGAATTCTGCTATCTTAAGATGCTGCATCTGTATTCAATCGTTCATAGTAGGTTTTATGAGGTATTTAGGCATGGCAATCAAGAATTGGGAAACATTAAACATCTGAAATAGAGCTGAAAGCCAGGCATTATGTTATCATAAATCATCATATAGCAAGGAATATAGAAGTATATATATATATATATATATATATATATCCACCTCTGGCTTCATGTTGGAATGACAACTGCTATCATGTATGTGCTGGCTTCCCACTGTACACAACATTACTGTCTATATCACCGACCTTCCGCATTAATTATCATGGTTAGGGTAGTATATCGTTTTTAAGAAAGATGATACTATTAGTGAATATTACCAAATAATTGAAGCCGGCGTCCTGGCCTAGGGGTAGCACGTCTTCCCCTTTATCTAGGCTTTCCGGGTTCGAATCCTGGTTCGGGCATGGTTATTCTTTTCCTTGTGTTCTCTCTGCGAGGTGCGTGAATGAGCCTCCCTGTAAAAAGTGGTTGTGCAAGCGAGTGTAAGAGTGCTCTCTTCATTTGAGCTGGAAGTCGGACTTCTGCCCTCGGATGCTCAGGGGTCTTTACCCTCAGAAGCTACTGTGCAAAAATTTGGCTTAAAATAGTCACACGACACAAAGACTAAATAATTTACAACTCACCGATACATTAAGATGTCTGTGGCTTGGCAAATGGAATAGATCAGCCACGGTTCACTGTTTCTGTAATAAACATACAGACCGCACTTTAGATGGCGAAATCTTAGGAGTTAACAGAATCATCATTCTTCTGCTGTCAATTCAAGCTATTTCTATTTACACAAAATAGGAATAACCTCTATCTTATACAATAAATAAATAAGAAAATTAATAAAAATTGAATCTATCAACAGTAGAATGAAACAAGGACAGAATTGTTATTAAATGTTAAAGAATATCTAAATAGAACTTTGATTGTTCGAATGACGTTAATTTTTATTATTCTTAAGCTTTTACATTCACCTTATATCAACAACAAAAAAAAACAATAAATAAATTTTTATACCAGTATTTCACTCACATTTATACTCATTTATTTTTATTAAGAGTATCAAAGCGCAATTAAATAAAATAAAGTAAAATTTTAAGGCTACTGAAAAAATGTTTAGGAGATTTTCATCATTTGTGTGAATAATATTCTTTAAAAAATTATCATTAATTAATGATGTTTTAAATTAATAGAAACTGATGTATGCAGATAAGAAAAAGCTCGAAACAAATAAAATTAAATTGAGGAGTTTAAATTATCTGGTAGGATTTCAAGTCCAAACAAAGCGGAATTGAAAATGCAAATGGATACATTATTTATACTATCGAATTAGTTTTAATTGCTATTATTACAATAATATTATTGTATTTTTAAAATTGTGAGGACAGTCTTTTAATTATAGAGTGATATAAAACGATTTTTATAGTTGTAATGCAAATAATTTTCTATTTCTTTCATACTTATTGTTATATTCTTCATTTTTATCTGATAATTATACATTTTTTCTTCCTAATTTAACTTGTTCTGGACATTAAAAATAATAAGAGAGAGAATTTATGTAAAAAATTTTTATTTTTTTCAATAACGAATTCTTATAAAATATAATTTTTCACGTTATGGATTTTTACATAAAAAGAGAGAGGAAGATAATATTTGTTATATTAAATCGAAATATGCTGTTTAAAATTAATTTAATAAGTAGTTACAGTAAAAATCATTATATGTTTAAAGAACAAGAGATAATAAAACCAGAGAATGGAAAACTATTTCGGTTCATCCATGATTTCAGCTTATATTTTATATAAAAAATCGAGGTATAATGTTTATAATTCAAACAAAATTATCATGAGTATATTTCTGATCGATTTTAATATCACATATTTAGATGGAAGTACTGTTATTTGCAATTCTTGGATCATTATTATTCTTCATTTAACTAATTTTTATTACATATTAAATAACTGTAGAATTCCGAAAAATATACTCAATTATGTTTATTTTTAATATATTAAGATTTTTTTTTTATTTTTGAAACACGAAATGGCATGAAAGAGAGGGTAGTTATGAAATAAAGTATCGAAATATAAGTTTAAGAGCTATCATTTCGCCAATATTGATAAATCATTTTACTTTTCCAAGAAATTAAAGCATGTTAAATAAATCTGTATTCTTATAAACAATTTTCAAATAATGTAAGAAAAATACCGCTTTTTCTAAATAATGATGATATGGCTTTTTATGCTAGAACTGATACTTCAATTTGTGATTTATGATTTCTTTTGAGTATCCAGATTTTAAACATTTTAAGTGAAATAAATCGAGAGAAACGATTTCCCAAAACAGTTTTTTTTTATTGTTATTTGCCTTGGAAGCCAAAACTTTACTGATAAGAATATATAGGAAATTTATTTTCTCTGTATTGCAAATTTTGTTCTTTTGTGATGAGAAGCACATACTTTATATTTCCTTTATATACCATTAAATTAAAAAAAATACCTTTAAACTATGTCCACACTTTTAATAAAAACTTAATTTTTCAGAGATTTAATTATTACTATAATTTAATATATATATTAAGGTACCCAAACAATTAGCAATATATTTTGAAGGTAAAAATTTACTGCATTCCACTTATTTTTACACACTGCCTGTAAAATACAGTGTTACAATATGAACACTAGTTAAATAATTTTCTTGAAACATTGTTCATTTTTTCAATATATAGATATGCTATTATTACATATGTAACAGAGTTGTCATATAAAGTTCTTTTTATTTCATTTCCTTTTGTCAATAACTTTTTAAAAGCATTATAATCAAAGTTTAAAACAAAGAATATGAAATAGGAAGTATGAATTATGTTACCTAATAAGCCTCGAATAAGTTTCTATTTCATAATTCACTAATGTTAAGAAGTATATATTTTCTTCCAAATGAGCATCTTTATTATAAATTAGAAAATTCTGCTAATTATTGCATTACATATCTTCTAGTTTGAAGCAGGACTTCACTTTGCACCCATCATAATACAATTAGTGATAATCCAGTCATTAATAATACCACTTTTGTAACACTTTATTCAATTCGATAAATAATTTCTGATGTAGCACGACGCTAATGGAAGAGATAATATATTGACACTTTAAATGCTTTATTACAAAGTCCTGGAAACAAGATGCTCAACTATGAAGCTAATCCATATTATACCTAGAGAACATATTAATTACAAGACCTTGTTAATTATTCCTCTTGCCATGATTAACGTGTACTTCATGTGTGTACTGTGGCTCGTCCGATGACTGCCTGTGTGGTATTATATGATTCGCATTATGTATATTATGACATACTATAAGCTATAATATATGAAGAGATGTAGTACTGAAAATGAGTCAACGTATTAGTATCTGGAACTTACCTGGAACAACACTCAATGAGTGACACTCGCTTTCTAAACAAATAACTTGCCCCGTAGAAATGAAAGCATTTAAGTGTCAAAAATGATCTGCAAATATTTTCTAATTTTAATGCAATATTTCTTATAGTTTTAATTAGTTACAAACCTAACTTTTTTTGAACTACAATAGTGAAAAGATATCTAGCTAGATTGATTGATTTGGAAACGTATAGCTCTTCAATCGTTACCGAATTAATAGGTTGTCAGAAATAAAATCATGAAATGCTAAAAATTATTTATTTTGAATTATATTCTTTTGCGATTTGCTGTCGAATCAGGCAACGAAATGAACATCTACTCAATTTTCTTAATATTCCGGCTGTTGTGGTTGATTCAGTACATTCCATCAGAATAAAAAAGTTTCCAAAGTTTTTCTCTGAATTTGTATGTGTTGCAGCCTTCCAGTTCCACATTTATCATCTCCTTTGATTACATCTTTCTCAGAAGTTGTGGAATAATGTGCCTGTGAAGTGTTTATATTTTATTTATTTATTTATTTTAAATCTGCATGTAAATGTACTACTTAATTGTAATTCATATTATAAACAACCAGAGCAGAGTCTTTTTGGAATATTTTAAAATAATCCAGAAAACAACAACTCTCAAAGATATTTTTGATCCCTACCAATGTTGATGTGTATGGATTTTTTACGCTTAAGTTTTTATTCTTACCTTACCTTACCTTTTCTCTTTTTACCTTAACATAACAATTTTTTATTACCTTTGAAAATGTATACCACAAAGCAAAACGCTTATTTCACCTTTTCATCGGCAAACTTACCTTTCTGGATAAGTACCAAGAAATTTAGTGCCAAAAATTAAATAAAGAAATGCACATTGACGTTACAAAACCGAATTTAAAATACAAATTTCAATGAAATGGATAATTTTTTAATGGAATGTAATTACAAATTATGCCCTAAGACCCGACAAAAACTCTCAATTGGATGCAAACGAATACATTTTCTTTTTAATACATTTATTAATAGTTTCTAGAATAATAAATCCACATGCTATAGAAAGAAATAGACATGCTAAGAAATCATACATAAATCATAGATCAATCATCATTCATTTATCCAGTTGACAAGAACCAAACGTAAAGCTTTCTTTGCCCATCAGGTTTTTAAAAATTTCCTTTCTGTTGTTGATATTAGTTTTAATTTAACCATGTTTTTATTTTTTTAATTCCTTTTCATTCTGTTGAAGTTTCACCTATTTCTCATTCACAAATGCAATCTCCATTCTATCATGAAATATTTTTTTTTTTAATTTATGAAATGCAGGCTAACAATATTATTTTTACGACTTTTACAGAAACAGATTTATCTTAAAAATATCCTGAAATTTTATATTATAGATTCTTTATTGATCTTGAAAGTTAGGAATAGGAATAAGTCATGCCTTCTTTCTGAAACTATATTTCCAAGTCATGTTAATATTCAACCTTTTACAGGGTTTCTGTGTGTTGTTTTTTTAATTATTATTATTATTTTATTTCTTGTTCCGCGAATATTACTTCGTTAAAGAAATTTTAATATTTGATGAAAGAAGTGCGGATTGTCTATTTCATATTATGCTCAATCTTCTATTTCATTTAAAGGTTTCTAAAAACTTGTTGATGGTTACTTTAAATAATATTATTCGAAATAGAAGCCTTTACTGTCTGCTTGGAAATATTTGTACTATTCTTAATGACAGATGAAAAAAACCAAGCAATTTGTAGCTACAGGAAAACAGGACGTCGTCTCGGGCTAAGAAAGCACCTACAAAGCTGTAGTCATTACTCCAAAGAGTATATATGGGTATGATTTTAAAGAAGATTTTTTAATAATATTGGTGATTTGGAAACACGCATGATCACTAAGAGTAGTTTGCTAGCCTATAGAAAGCGCGATTAGTTAATAAAGCGAAACCAAAATATAAAGTTCACCTATTACCGAGCTGTTACATCAGAGCTATTAGTTCCTGATTCAATTTCTTCGATTTAGTTTCATTTCCGATGTTTTTTTTAAATAGTTAACGTTCTCAGAGAAACTTATATCACTATGCAAGCTTAATAAATGAAGGCAGGCACTCTCATTTTAATTCAATTTTTTTTTTGCCCAGACCCAATATAAAAGTGTCTCGTGCCGTTTCTAGAATTATTAAATAACTCACATTTGCTATGTTTCATATATTTAATTATGTCACTGAATGTTAAATACATAAGAGTTAATAAATTTGTTTTACAAGAAAAATATCTTCGGGGCTTCTTAAAACAATTATTCTAGCTTGTAATTAAAAGAAATAATTACTATTAACTAATTCTTTAACCTTTTTGTCTTAAATGCCCAGAAGAAACAACTCCCATCAAGTATTATGAACATCGCCTGCTTCATTGTAAATACCTCTGACACATTTTGAATTATTCACGAAAGTTTATTTGAACATTATCCAATATTCAGGAAACAATGTTCGAAATATTTTCAAAAAGTTTGATCCTTAAGGGGTGTTTCCTTGTCGATACACACAAACATGCATAAGACTGACTTACCCTATTGTTCATCTAAGAGATCTGCAATATTGTCAGAGTTTTAATATCGAAAATAAATTAAAAGCAAACATAGCTCTTTATTTTAATAAAGGAAACGAGTTTTCCTAGGAAGGAAAATGAAGTGCTATGAATTTGTTCCCCTCTATAGATTGCAAAATAAAGTCTTTCGATAATTGATAAGTGCTTTTAAAGATCGGCGAACCTGAAGTTCAGAGTTGCATGGTTACGCTATGCGTTTTAACCCAGACACGCAATAGTTACCAGACATCATTTCTAGGGTGATTAAAATAAAGTAAATTCAGCCGAACATTCATCTTTCTATTTCCCTTCACTGCGTCATCTTTGCAGATGAGTTTGCCGTGACATAAAAATAATTCCATTTCTCACAAAAGCTCCATCTGTCAAATATTTACCCGAAACTAGATAAACGTATAATGATATGCAAATGCCCTTGTCTGGCACGCACATTTTGCGTTTATCTAAAATCGATAATTTTCCCTAGAATCATCAAATCAACAATAAAGATAAGAGTTTCGGAGGTTTCCATTTTTCCCACAGGCCTCTCGCATAGGAAAGGCAATTCTTAAAAGATTTGAGGTTCTCGAATTATCTCATGTAATTTCATATTCGCGACTAAACGTGAGAATTAGCGAATCTGTTCGCAGGCGTTGAAACTAAGAAAGTGAATCACTCTCGGAGATTGAAAAGAATTGCGATTATTTACTTTTCGAACTTCTCTGAATTTGATTACCGACATAAGCATATATGCCTTTCGATTAGGCAAATAACGTCTGTTTCGAAAATCGTTTTTTTGTATTGAGAAGATTTCAATTTATCTTTATAAAACAATACTTTTTGTTGTATTTTTTTAATTTAGTTTTCATTTTTATGTTCTTGATATGTATTTCTTTTAATCTTTTATGAGCTATCAGATACAATTAATTTTCTAGAACAGGCTATTAAATATTGACCTGTTATGTGACAGATTGTCATTCGTTTCGAATAGAAAGTACACTGATATTTACGGATTAACTATCGATCACCATGGAAAGCTTTATTGACAGCAGACAATGTAATATACAATAACGTGACAGTTGGTCACGCAATTGTATATTGCAGTGGTTTATTGCTCTGGTGACCGTTTTGAGCCTGTGAAAAGCGACATAAATTTAAAAATTTAATAGTGCAAAAAATTCCGAACTCTGTTTTACATTTGAATGGGAACCTGAAATTAAGGAATCTACCCATTCTTCAATATGCATTTATAACCCCAGTAATGAAAAGGCACTACACTTTTCTTTTTTTGGAGTTATTAACACTGATTCATAAGTTTTTAAAATATAAAGATAGAGGGAAAAAATTCTCGAGCAATGTTACCATGTTAAGAAACAGTTTCGAGCAAAAGAAACATATTTGTCTGGTGCAAAAAAAATTCAAACATACTATAACATGTTAAAATTCATTCGCACTTTATATTTGAACAGTAAATAGAAAACGCTTGAGGGAAGAGAATATCTGGACGTCTTTCACGACTTAGCTCTTTGCTTTTGCGATGCAGCTATCTAAAATCTTATGTATTCCCTTGGAGAAAAAAGATCTTGCTTACTTGGCCGACCAGTTGGAGGGCCCGTATTTCTTATTTCCTGATCCATCTAAAACTGACATCTGGTATTTCAAGTTTGAAATACAAACAGATAAAAGGTGGACGGCATGAGATTCAGCCTGTAGAGTGATGTGCTGCAGAACTTCGAGATCCAAGCAATCACTTGTTGAATGGTGTATCCGACTGCACGTGTAAATCTTCATCGTAACGTAACAACACCTTCTTATAGCAGTTAAAGCATTTTTGAAGAATTGCGTATTTCAAACTGTTGGACAGTAAAAATTACACGAGCAACATTGTTGATCACACATTCCTTTTCCAGGTAACCTTCCAAGAAATATGTTGATGCTTCCCAAAACCTGCTGAATATCCTTTTCCTCACAGTAACTTATATTTCTGATGTGAATTCGAATGCTTTAATTTCATATACTGCATTTCCGTTTCGGAGTCTTAATAACATACCCATCTTTCGTAACCTGAGATGATGCTGTGCAAAAACGTGTCACCTTTAAAGTAGTCGTAGAGGAATATACTTTGACAGATATTAGTGAGATTGACTACATGCTATGAGGTAAATATTCTAAGCATTCATCAAGCACCGATATTACGGAAGCCGAGCTTGTCATGATGATGTGATAATACCAGTAACTAATGTTTACAGACGTGGCGGCTCCATCAATCCAGACCCGTAGGTTTACCAGTTTGTTTCTCGTGATTGCTCAATTGTCGCTTTGGCAGTACAAGGTGATGGCTGTTATATTCAGCACTTGCTTCATTGCTTCTGAAACTAGATTATCCATGTTAAAACACTATCCTTGTATTATGCAGAGAGGTTTCGATTAATCTCGGTTCTTTCCGATCAATAGAAATTATTGACTGCAATCATTTCTAAATTCATACTATTTACATTTTAATAGAGCGGAGAGAAATCCTGCTATCACATTCAAATTAATTTACACCATGATATTATTTCAGATTAAATTTGAGTTTTCAGCAGCTATCTTAGCAAATAGGATGCAATATTTAAGTTATAAAATATATTGATAAAATATTTTTCATCCACTGAAATCAAATTTAATCTTTATGCGTTCTAGATACTAGCTTTAAAAAAGTCAATTTTTAAAAAGTATGATAAAACTGCTATGAAAACGACTTAGTAAAACTTGAAAAGCTCCCAAATAACTTATTGATGAAAATATTTATTGTTAAGGAAGAAGTATCACAAGGAAGAATAATTGGTCATGTAAATTATGAGGTGCACTTGTGAGACTTCAACGAATTGGAAAGTATTACTTTGGCTGTCCGCTCTAGAGGAAAAAATTTCTATCTGATGATGTTTATTTACTTTAGTTGCAAATTATTTCAGAAAAAGTGGAAGTTTATGAGTTTCGTTAATCAATTTTTCATTCTAGTTATATTCATGATTAATTATTAATTTGTGCATTTCTTTCATTTATAGGATTTGATGACATAGAGAAAACTTCAGTTTTCGTGTCTGGATTTCCTTCTAAAAAATCCGAATAAGAATTTCAACAAATCCTTATATATTTCATTGAGGGTGATTGAGAACAGAGTTTTAACGTAAACAAAATATTATATATTTTATATATTTGGAATGATTTTATGATAAAATAAGTTTAAACTTAATAACGCAACAGCATTTCGTAGTGCCTTTAATAGTTATTCTCTATGTCATATTAACAACTTTTAAAATTTTTTAAAAAATCTGACTTTTTAAATAATCTACATATGTTACTTTTCACATGTGATACTCGGTAGTCAATAATAATGTGAAGCATTTGACATCTATTATAGAAAAAAACAATTGAACTAATGACGTGGAAGAAGAAAACGCGATACTAATGGACAAATCCGAAAATGATGATTTTGTTTTGTTTAAAAAAATGAAGGTTGTGTAGATAGAGAAATCCTTTTGTTTCAAATCATTTGCAGCTGATTTTTCAGCTAATATTATTTTTTGAATGACAATAATAAAGTTAAAAGTGTTAGAATGAAGATTCAATATTTGCACATCTGCAGAATTGATAGAACTAATGATGTCGAATTGTATTGGAACAAGAAAACGCGATACTAATGGACAAATCCGAAAATGATGATTTTGTTTTGTTTAAAAAAATGAAGGTTGTGTAGATAGAGAAATCCTTTTGTTTCAAATCATTTGCAGCTGATTTTTCAGCTAATATTATTTTTTGAATGACAATAATAAAGTTAAAAGTGTTAGAATGAATATTCAATATTTGCACATCTGCAGAATTGATAGAACTAATGATGGCGAATTGTATTACACTTTTACTTTCAGTAACACAGAATGAATTAATTCAAAATTTAGTTTTGTGACGAATGACAAGTTTGCAATACCCATGATTCAGATTAAAGTTATATTCTTAGAACTTATCTTTCAAGTTAATGACCGGATTTTTTTTTTTTTTTTTTTTTTTTGAATAAGGGAAATTGAGTTGAACTGTGCGTTGAACGTTCCATTTGAAGAAAAAAAAATCTGCTTTACACTAACTTAAGTAAGAGTATGTTTATTAATTGTAATATACATGTATATATCTTAACTTTTCCTTGTTATGTATTATAAAACTCTGAATCATTTCTCTTTTTATAAAAGTGCATTTCCTATCTTTTCTACACAAAATTGGAGAAATTAGAGAAATAGTTATTTAGTAATTCAAAAATGAATATTACATTGTTGAAATAATTCATATGCGATATTACACGAATTCGAAAATATTTTTGAAATGATACATTAGTTTGGAGTAATTGGAAATAATTAAAATTGCAGTCTCAGATAATATATAATATTTCTCCGCATTTCGAACACATTTTCATTAAATAAATTTGTTATTGTGGTCAAAAAGCGAGCACTGAGCTTCCAAGTTTTACATAGTCTTTTAGGGAATTGAGTAACATATTGGTGTAAAAGGGAATGTTCCTGACTGTAAGGTTGGTTAATTACTAAATTATTTATTTATTTATTTGAAAATAGGGCATTGCTTAGTAAAACTTGAAAATCATAATTAGGCACTGATCTAAAAATAAATACCATTCCTTAATCTCAAACCACCACTTCAAACTGAAATCCACAGCAAATAGTCTCCTCGTAACTTTCTCGCATACTCTCTAATAAATATACTTGTATGATTAAAAGTATGTCATTGACAAGCAACAGTTCAGAAAGCCGGCGTCCTGTCCTGGGGTAGCGCGTCTTCCCCGTGGTCAGGGCGTCTCGGGTTCGAGCATTGTTGTTCCTTATCTTGTGTTCTATCTATGATATGTGTGAAACCCCTGTAATAAGGGGTTGTCCGAGCGAGTGTGTGAGTGTCATCCTCATATGAGCTAGAAGTCAGACTTCTGCCTTCGGGTGCTCAGAGGCCTTTACCCTCAGAAGCTGTTGTACAAACTCGGTTTAAATCTCTGGCTCTGTCTGCGAACTTGTCTATTGTCCATAAGTAATAACAGTTATGAAAGAGCCTATTGCAGAGTGAACTTTGGCGATTATTCACTGCGATGCGGTTAACACACACATACTAAAAAAAATTATATTCTGGACGCCCTTTTTTACTGCCTGATTAAAAATAAAATTTGACCAGAATTACATAAAACTGTAGTTTTAATCTCAAAATCACATATCAAATCTAATTTACATTGTGCTTTTGAATTATTGCTTCTACATGCATGAGTTAACCCTACATACGGTCAAGTCTTTGGTTTCAAATTCGATTCCTATCGATATCTTAGATGTTAAATTTGTTAACTATTATTTTAATCTCTCTTTCTCTTTATGTTTTGCAGCTATAGTGTATTAGAATAAGAATAGACTCTCTTTGAATGGATATCCCTCAAAATTTGATTGCAATTTATAAATTTTTCTGTAAAAACCCCATACTAAATTTCAACCGTCTAGTTCAAAGTATTTTTGAATTATTGTGTTCATAGACAGGTATAATATCAAAAATGTGTTTTTCGGACCCAGGGAATTCTGAAGCGGAGAAATTCATCAAAATCTTGAATTGTCCGAATGAATTTTTAACCATTATAATACTTTCTCTTTGTATATGTTTAATAAACGACAGTGTCTAAAAAATTCAATCTCATTTACCAAACTGACCCTACGACCGTGAGAATAAAGTGAAGGAGGTGTTATTTAAAATATAATTAATTCAGCAATTGTTGCATTTTTAATCGAAATTCCATTGAAATATTTAATGTTTAGCTGTGCTACAAACCTGAGGACATTAAACACCCAGTCCATTCTTCACCTTTGCTTTTGACTTATTAAATTAGCATTTTTATTGAAATATAAATTCTTCAATAATTTGAAGAATCTTTACTTGTACTGTATACGAAACGACATAATTCTATGAATTTATGATGTCGGGGCAATCATGAGAAATTTTTCTAATATCTACCTTTAATTCTTTTCCGAACTGGCAATCTAACCGAAAAGGAAACCATTCCTTAACGTCCATAATAATCAAAATACGAGCAATCTTTATGTTACTTTAATTCATCCTTCAAAAAGTTAATCTGAACTATAATGAATAGCAATTCGTGAAGCAATAAGGTTATGAAAGTAATGCTAAAAAGTAGATAAACAATGTCGTATCACCACAATTTTTGAATATGTTATACTTTCATATAGGAATTCTAAATATTAGAAATAAATACATCCAGAATAATTATTATTTGGCTCATATGAATGAGAAATACATTGTTAAAGCTAAGTTTAGTTTCAATTATATTTTCACGCTATGTGAAATTACACGAACATTATTTTCTTTGTATTTTTAACTCTGATCTGTGGACTAGGACGGTGACAAAGTTCCCTTTAGCACAGGATGGTATGAGAATGGAAAATGATATAACCAAGTTCAAACCTAATATCTTCCTATTAGCCTATCGAAACTGATATAAAATCATGAGAAATCCTTAAGAGTGTCGAATGTATATTGCGGTAGCGTCGAAAATTATTTCTGCTCGTCATTGCAATGAAAAATTGAATTTTATCTCGAAAATTCAAAAATTATATTATGATGTGAACATTTACCCTAATATTAAATAATTATGACCTCCATTTTGGCAGTAACAATTCTGAATTCTATAGATTAATTAATGCATTGTGCTGCTATGATACTCCAACAATACTCTCCATTGAAGATTCATCTTTGAGCGTAAAAGGATGGTTCAAAATGCATTTCATAGTGCTTCCAAATTGGAAATTTCCTTCATTTGTTTGTCTCTAAAATCTTCCAAATCTCATTCCTCTTGCAATCAGGACTCTGTATATTTTTAAACAAAATGCTGAATTTTGATCATGTATCTTCATATAGTCTAATAAAATGTTTCGTTTTAAACTTTTTAATATGATAGTAATGATATTCATCCATTTGATATGTAGTCATTGTTGCAATTAAAAAATAGTTAGCCGATGTTCGGAGATTTTCAGTTCTTTAAAGAAAATGTGTTTCACCATTAATATGATCGGTTCCAATGCATTCTGGTTCTTCTTTCAGTTAAATTCTTTATTCGTTACAAGCTCAGTTAAAAGGAATTTGCATATAAGTTTAATTAATAGTATATGAAGTTCCAGCGACTCATTGAGTTTTCTTACAATCAAATATATGCGTAATATCTCTTCTTATCTTGCAAATAAAGTCAAAACTCATAACTGAAATCTTTTTATAATTTGAAGAAAGTGTAATTATTTTAATAAAATGTCTGGATATAAAGAATATTTCTTTATGTTGTTAATATGTTCTTTTTTAAAAAGCACAAAATGATAATAGATATAAGTATAAAATAACAATAAAATATAAGGAATATAAAGAATAAAAAGTAAGCATATAAAAGTAATTATCATTTTTTTCCGTAAATAAGTGCCAATAATGCAAAATTTTCAATTATATTTTTACAGAAGTTCTTAAATAACTTTTGTTAGAATAAATTAATATTTTGACAATGTTTACATTAGCTTAACTGAAAGGATCAAACTATAAAAATATAAAAATTAATCTACTTTACTTATAGAAGATATTTATATAATTAAATTCCAGCACAACTGCGCAGAAGGCAGCTTTTTATATGAATTAAGATTTATTTCTAACATTTTGTCATTCGAATAAACAGAAAAAATAGCAAATTCAATTTAATGAAAATATTTAATATCAGATTTGTTTGCACTAATAAATGAAAAAAAGCATTTCTTAAGAATTGAAATATATTCTATGCGATAAAATACGTTCAGAAAGAAACAATCAAGAATTATAATATTTGCTTATTTTTCTCCTATTATTGCAAATTCAAAAGCTATTATTGGAAAGACTTTTAATAAGAAAGTCATATTAATTAAAAAAGAAACATCATTCGGCGGAAATTTCCTTAACTTAAATATTTGATTAAAATAAGGTTTTTCTGCTTAAATAGTTTCTAATTTCTTTGCGAAATTTAAGGAATAGGATCATGTGTATAGGGAACCATAGTATAGTCATCAATACTATGTGAAAAATTAGAAATTATGGCACAGCTCCAGAGTTTCATGGTCGTCAAATTTTTAAGATCAAGTTTTCCACTTTAGAGAACTCTAGAATGCGTCTGTTGGTCCAAATGAGATAACATTTGTACTACAGATAATTCAAATGATGCGCTTGACATTTATTAAATAAAAATGTATAATTCATAAATCATCCAAAAGACGGCGATTTACTACACATAATATATTTAACATGCTTTATAAATGTTAAATAAAACTAATTTTTAATAAAAAGCATTCTACTTCTATATTTTAACTCCATATTCTTGAACACGGTGTAATTTAATAGATTTTTCTTGTTCTTTATGAATTTCTTTATTCACTTGAACTGAAAGAAACAAACAGAATAAACAGAGTGTTGTTATCTAATGTAGTACATATTTTTATTGTTTGCAATATTTAGTCAAAAACATTTTAATATTAAAGTTGGTATATCCTTTTGCAAGTTATAATACCTGATATTGTAATGGTCGTAGTTAACAAAAATCAGGTGGCTAAACTCTCATCTATTTATAGAACTGAATTTCAGCGCTACTTATCTTTCTTTCTTAGTAAACATAATATTATGGCATGCAATGAAATGCACATATTACAGTAATATTTTCATGTAAAATGTTAATAGATTTCTTCTAAAAATAAATTAAAACT
This sequence comes from Argiope bruennichi, assembly GCF_947563725.1. Lineage (NCBI taxonomy): Eukaryota > Metazoa > Arthropoda > Arachnida > Araneae > Araneidae > Argiope > Argiope bruennichi. Next base: position 72,099,608 of record NC_079163.1, on the reverse strand, counting down.
ATATTTTCCCAGATTTAACAAATAAAAACAATTTATAAATTCAAAAAGATACAGAGAATTGTTTTATTTTAGTTTTTGTGGTCTTTAAATATTTGCTTTCACAGATAATCACTATTTAAAGATAGTAAATAAGGAAACTTTCTGAAACACTCTTTAATAAAGTTGTAAAGGGAACAGTTTCGAAATTGTAAATGAATTCGCCTTTCCTAATGAGTTCACTAACGCTTAGCGAGATTAGTAGGCTAATCTGGATCATACGACTGCAACATCATTCCAATATTCACAAGATTTCTCATATATGACTAGATTAACTCCGAGAAGTCTAACAACATAATTGCATCAGTATAAATTGATCTGAAGAGACACGAATGATAACATTAACGATTAATACTGCAGATAATATTCGCTGACGAAACCAAATTAACCAGTTACATTCCCTTCCAAAAGACGTGGGACTTGATGCGATCAATTAATGAAATGGTTGCTTGTAACTGTCCTTAATGAATATTATATTTATATAGTTAAACTGATTGTCATTAATGTAGAGTTCTCTGAATTATTTCATTTGCAGCGATAATAATGAATGATATTTGGGAATATAGAAATAATTCTCTAATATGGATGAAACCAAATATTATTTTATGTTTTATCTAATTATTTTCTTAAAGCTCTCAAAGAAATCACTTTTTTATGCAACATATGCTGTTGTTAATATAATTTCGCAACCCATTTTACAATATTTTGTGTTGATTTCATTTTTTTTTTGTTTCAACAATAACAGTAAATTACGCTGAAATAAAAGTCGTTTCACATATATTATTTTGTAATAGGTAAAATAAATAATGAAATTTCCATTTCAGTACTGAACATTGTCACAAAATAAAAGAGTTTCTACTAAGCAAAGCTTGTAGCTCTTTTTATTTTGTAATTTTCAAAAGAATTTCCCAATAATTATAATGTCTACGATTTCAAGAATTTTAAATACATGCATTTTATAGTTCGTGTCTGGTATTTTTAAAATGCCATCATACCAATGACTACTGATTATGGCACTGCCATGTGAAACTCTTAGTTGTTAAGGCTGTAATGGTCTGCATATTTGCAATGATATCATTTTTATTATTCTAAAAATGCCTTTTCTAGAACAGTATAATCTATCAACAAATAATTATCAAATGATAATTTGAAGTTTTATATCACATTTTTCAAAACTGAATAGCTCAGAAAAGAGCGGAGTGTATGTTTACAAATAAATTTGATTTTTTTTTCCTTATCCAAGGCAGATAGCTCAATAGGCATAAATGATATTATTTGTAAACTTTATTGAAGTTTGTAAATTAAACGTTTATGGTATTCTATGTCATATAAGATGACTTTTTCTTTCAACCTTTTGTACCATGATTATCTCTTTTCAAAATTCAGATTTCGTAACTGAAGGAATCTGAGATTCAAAATCTGACTCCACTGAATATCTGTTGCTTGGACAATTCTAGATCATTTAAGTTCTGTCGAGGACCAAGTTCACTCCCGCTGATGTGGAATAGGATTTCGGAGAAAGGGAGTGGGGCCTCAAAAATCATTTTTAATTATTTTAATTTTTTTTTAACTCACACTTATCTAAGTAAGGTAAACTAATTACTTTGACATGAGGGAAGAGGTTCTAAGCTATTAATTTCATTTATAGTAAACTTAATGAAAACAGCTTGCTTTCAAAAATGGCAATTAAATTATGGAAACGTTTTTGGTAATCAAAGGATATTTTTATTGATTAAAGTCTGTAATTAATCAATTGAGTAAATCTCACCCATCCGCAAAAAATGTACTCTGCTTCTTTCTAAATGCTAATTAAAATCTTTTAATATTTCTTGCAATGAACAAAAGAATTTAATGCATAAAAATTTCCTAATTAAATGTAACATGATATACTAATATTTATACACAAAATTACTTTTTTTCAGCAAAGAATAGAAAAAGGTGATTTAAGGGGGAGAGAGAAGAAATACAAGTAAGAATAATTAAAAAAGGCAGGTCATATTTTCTGATGGTCTTATTACAACTTATTTGAATTTAGACTTCCATCGAATACACGATTCATTCAGTTTGTGGTTGTTTCTACAAGGATGTATTTTTTTATTCTTTCAATCTGATACCTTGGAAATCTATAAAATCTCGAGGAGGTTATTATATTAGATGGGCAGTCACTTGAAGCAAAATTAGAGGAGTGCTGAAAAGATATACATTAAACCCGAAACTTCTTCACACTTTATATTTTTTGAACCTTTATTATATAATAATCAAGCAAAGATAAAGAGTTCCTTCCAGTAATTATTGTTGAGGGATTATTTATTAACTCATCTAATCTTTGATTTCTATTTTTAAAAGTAAATCCTAATAGCTTATGTCTCAGGAGATTTAACACACGTTTATTTCTGTCTTTGCCTCTGCCGGTTTCAATGGTCCCCAAAGAATAGTCTGAATACAAAAAATTATTTTTTGAATAAATTTTTTTAAACGTAGATGAGTAATTAGTGTGCAATTTAACTTTCTCTCCAGGAAAGCTTTTGAATTCTATATTTTATGAGACACTTAGAGGCTAAACATATTTTGCAGATTACATGTCTTATTTGACTTCTTAAAAGAAACTTGATAATCTAATTTAATACAATTTTATTTTACCATGTCAATCAAATTACAATATATATGAAACCAGTTTATATATATATATAGTGTAGAGAAGTAGTTTTTGTAGATTCCAAGATATATTTCATTAATTTACTTTCAATTTTTTGTACGTTAATTTAGATGTACTAAACTTTGTTTAGTTTAGCTATATTAACGTACAAAATTAAAAGCTATATTAACGTTTTGTTTTAAGTTCAAAGTTTAAATTAAGTTTTAATATTGTTTAAAAGGAGATATTTATACATATGTTTTTCTAAAAGATTTTCCTCATATGAGTATCTTGATTTAGTGGAAGTAATTACTGCACCATTATTTTGTAGTTATCATATTGTACAATACTCATTAAAATTATAAATTTATTAATATAAGAAAACTTTGCTTAACTATTATTTTTTAAATTTACCAATTTGGCACAATTTTATAAAATTTTATAAATATCACCATGAAAATTAAGATGGGCGCTATGATGAGGGGGGGGACAAATGTATCCACCTCTCATACAGAGGTCCGACCCGTCATTAAAGTAGAAGAACCCCATACTATTATTGCACTTACCAGAGAAGAAAGAACCAACCACCATATCAGAAGCTTTTCATCCCATACTTGAGTTGCCTCTCGGTAAGTCTGAGAAGTTATTCAAAGATTTTTAAGCTTAAACTATTCTCCAAATATATTTCTTCCTGAAGTTGAATCTTTTAGTGACTGACTCACACAAATTATTTGGATGTTACCCAGAAAATTCATATAAAACATTATTGATCCAAATTTAGATTTGTATTAACATTCGAAGATACATATCACTAAAAGTAGAAGAAATAAATTATTCTACCGAAATATATCTCTGTTTATTTTGAATGCGCTTTTTACTAACTGAACCGTGCGAGGTTATTTTGGTTAGAAAGTTGAACTTCGAAAATCTGTTTTAATTATAAGTGCTCAGATTCAAGTATAATGACTTACAAACTCAAAGGATGATACTTGATTAAGTTAGATTCCGAAACATAGAAGTCCTCCAGACACATTTCTTTCTAAATTTCGGTTGAACACTTTATTGATTGATGTCAAAAGAGCTTTCCGTATCTCCTAGACAGAGCTCTTTGATCTCCAGGAACGCGCAGAAAAATCTCTCGGTTAAATATTACCGGTATAGAACTCCCAATAAATAAACAAGGACACCTTTATCGGTCCCTCAATGTCTCTATTGTACATTTTGCTCTACCCCCCCCTTTAAAGTATTGAATGACAACAGGACATTGTTCTTCAATTGGGGGGTGGGGTACCAAGGAAGACGCGAAATAAAGAATGTAACCGAATGTGAAATCGTAGATATAGATTGACAGTACCAAGCGTGAGTGAAGCATACTGCCATGTGGTGACTGGAGTGTAAAAGCGATATTTCGACGAGACAAGTAAAAATAAGAAAGAGAGAGGAAAAAATAAAGCAAAGAGATAAAAGAGAAAGCAGGTCGTATCGTATTTGCGCTTCAGAGCACAAGTAGAATGAAATTGCCGGGACTGGAAGGTATCCTTTCGGATACTTTTGGTACCCCCGTCTTTGTTCGGTCCTTTAAATCGAAAAGAAAAGAAGGAAAAACAAATTATAAAATATTTGGAGAAGATTTTTCTGTTTCTTTTGACAGGTCTCTGTGTGAAGCAACAATGCAATATTTGCTAGAGAAATTCTGGCGAGAGTCAGCGTAAACTTGAAGCCTTGTCTTACAATCGATAAAGAAATTAATAAAGGTTGCTTTATTCGGTTATTTTGAAATAATCATTTGGCAATACGGCAATCATACATTTTAATCTCACTTCTATTATCGTACGAAGAAAAAATAATTAAATTATTATAAAGAAAATTTGGAGAGCATAGAAACGCATTTTGTCACGCTATTATCCAACAAAATTTTGATTAAACAAGAATAAAATTAGTTTTCTAGCAAAATTACAAAATTACAAAAATATTTTGCTACATTTCTAAAAATTCCATAATAATAGTGTTTTGGAAACTTAAAATCGTCATCACCGATGGTTAGACATATCTCTTTGCGAAGACTCCATGCATAAAAATCTTCAAAACAGGATTTCATATGAATGATTCTCAGCGCCAACGTTATTATCTGTTGCGATTAGGTCAGTAAGTTTTACTGGATGATGACGTGACGAAGCGCATTCACTTTTTTCTGTAAAATGTCTTTATTCTTATTAAAAAACATCTAGCATAAATTAACTATATGTCACATGCCTCAGTTTCCCATAGAATAGGGGTCTGGTAATGGATTCCTGGTTTCGGATTCGAAAGTAATGTACTTATGAAAATGTCCATTTATGTAGACTTGATGCCTATAAAATATCTTTTTGTAGGTCGGGAGTCTTTACAATGTGTGGTACTTAAATTTGACGAATGTTTTAGCTGTAAGGCGTCGTTATTGTTATTCGTACCTGTTTTATACATACCTTATTAGTTTGAATGTATCTAGAAACAAGAAAACGAAGCTTTAAACAAAGAAGTCAAATTTGTGGATGAATATATAATGCATTTTAGGAAGGGTTTTGAGTCTTTCTTAAAATGGCCATGCCATTGGAAGCCCTCAGAAACTATTTTTGTATCTACATTTTATGAATATCTTCTCACCTCGCAATATATTTCTCAATCAGTATACTGAACAATGAAGCTTTAGTTACATTTTTATAAAAACTCTATTGTGTATCAAGTTGCAATTTCTAGACAAGTAAATAATCTGGGATCAATATTATATACGAGAAATGGAGTTTATTGCACTCATAAAAAAACTTTTTGATATTCAAGAATTAACAACTCTAATCTTAATAACCGAAATAACTTTCTTTTATTAATTTCTAATAACACTGGAAAATGAAATTAAAATTTTCTTGCATATTGATTCATGAAAAGTTCATATATCCCTTTAGAAATCTAAGAAATCCAATATAAAAAAGCATGGTTTCGAGATTTGAATATAATTATTTAGGAACGAATTTATATTTATATATATATATATATAACCAATGCTGTTAATCAGATTAAAAAAATATTTTTTAAATGATTACCAATCATAAAAATTCCCACGTTTCTCATAGATTCCACTTTCGATTGAAGTTTTACGGCTTGTAACTCATTTACTTGTTCCACAAAATATTTGTGGGTTGAAAGAATCACAGAGGATATCAGCTGAACAGAACACTAGTACCATTAAAGGCACAAGAATCTGAAATATTATCAAAAGATACAAAATAAAATTTTGTAGTTATTTCCAATAGTAAAATATAAATTGCTAAAAATTTGTAAATTATTAAAAATCAGTAGCAAATCAGTAACTCTAAACACCTCACTTCAAGCCATAGAGCCATTATTTAGCATATGGTGAATTCTTATCAGAGTTATCTTTAGCAGGAAAGAAAGAAAATAACGTTAGACTTTCTCCCATATTTCCTCCTTGTGTATTGTTTTATTTTAAACACTATCGTATAGTTATGATAATAGACTAAGTATTTTGGATACTGACTCATTGGGCTTAAAATTTTACAGGGATCTATGACTTTAGATCATAATGAACAGGGATCTATGACTTTAGATCATAATGACGCTCCAAATTTCATGTACCAAACTTGTTGTGATTTGGAATTGTTTCCTTTTATATACTCAGAAATAAATAAATAAACAAACAAACGGTTAACAAAACAACGAATTTGTTCTAAAAATTGGCACGCATCTAACTGTTTTGGTGATAAAAGGGTATGCCAAATTTCTTTAACCTTAATTCTAGCGTTTTTAAGATATCATCACATCCGCACGGATGGATGTTTGTCGATTATTTAATGAACACATCTAAAATATTTTCCCCCAGTTTGTTGCGGTTTTTTGTGTTATCATGTTCTCAACAGAGACAAATAAAACGTGGCTATATAGACATAATTCTATTCACTTTAGTAGGGGATGTGTACCCTCAGAAATCTAAAACGGGATAGATTTTGAGATCGAATTTTATATGAATGTCTCTTTATATACGCAAACGTTTGAAAGGTTCATATAAAACTGTTGATACCTACGTTTTGTTCCTTAATCATTTCATTCAAGAATTTAAAACAAATGAAAAATCGATCTGAATTTATTAGCGCTGCAATTGCGTACGTATTTTATAGAGATGTGCAAAGTATTTCTAGAAAAATGTTCAAATTTGGCAAGACTATTTATGCCAAATTCCTCTGATTTCCCTTTAAAAATAATTAAAATCACACATTTCAAATTTACAAACACTTTATTTAATTCTTAAAATACTCCACAAAATGTAAATCATATAAAAAGTAACCCATCTAATTAATTCAAATAAATTTTGTTATTCTTGCTGTCCAAACTTCAAGATGAAAAGAAGAAAATATATCATCCCGCTGAAAATTATAAGCAAAAGTGATTTCGATAAACATTGCTTATAATAAATTGATACGCTTAAATGTCTTCATTCAACATATTTTCCAATTAAGAAAGTTTCAATCTTCTTCTCATAAGGTAAAGAAAAATCAGAACAGGTTTCCAAATTTTATTTCCCTTTACTCCATAGTATGCCTTATGAAGTGCGAAAAGAATTCATAACGGTAAAAAAAGTTACATTAACATTTCACCGTTAAATTATAAATTAGTGAAAGAAATAAGTCCCTCGTATATATTTTTTACTTTGATTGTTATTCTCCCGTGCTTAGATAGACAACAAATGAATGGAACCATTAATTATGCTTCTTCTCTAAAGAAAAGATAATAGAAAAAAAGGCGAAGGTGCATTTGTTCTGGAAAATATAAATGCACTTTCTCGGAAATCATTTGGGGGAGGGAAACCTAGAAAGAGAAAGGGTGGTGGGTAAAGATATTTTGGCATGAAACAAAGCTTTAATTATTTCATTAATAGCTGGCAGCATTCAGAGGGTGCATTCTTTAAGAAAATGCGCTTTTCGTAATTTTGTTCTAATAACCTCTTGTATTAAAAGATAAACGAACAGATGAGAATAATTTTTCAAAAAAAAAAGTTTTTTTGCATGAAGATGGAATTCACGAACGCTGAACAAAGTAAAATTTTGCTGTTTACATTGTTGAATAAATGACCGAAAAAATTTGCGAAGTTTACTTTTCTCATGCCAGGTGCTCTCAAAATGCATTTTACATCGTAAATGTAAACAACTGCGATAGCAACGAATTTACAACATGAAAATTTTGCTAAAATCAATTTTTAATACTTTGCATATTAACGGAATTCTTTACGCCAACACACTTTACTATTGTTGTTTTCATTATTTTACATGAATATGGGTTTTTATTAATCGGTATGCCTAAATGATATGATTTTTTTAATGTTTATATCAAAATAAGTAATTTTGCACCTGATGGAGACGACAAAGGGATTTTTATTTCCTCATTTTTGCATCATAAAAAACAGCTTTCAATCTAAAGTTTAAAAACCGAAATATAAAGATACAGATTTCGAAGAACATTTCACACAATAACATACAAGATGTTGGAGATATTTTAATCTTACTTAGTTTGACATATATAACCAAATTCATTGTAACCAGAATTGTGACTTGTTCTGTGGACATAGTCAGGTTTGATTTAAATTTGATTTGATTAGTATTGATTTAAAATATTGATTAAATAGTGTTGAATTGCAATAAAATTTGATTATTAATAAGTATTGTAATAAAATTTGATTATTAATTAATTAGTATTGAAATAAAATTTGATTTGATTTGATTTAAAAGTTTCAATATAATCGATTAGTTGCCTTTTTGAAGGACATTCAAGAAAAATTGGCCTACATGTGTGTTTCGATTGGGGAAATTAAAAAAAAAAACCCAAGAAAACCTTCAGCAGTCAACTTGCTTTCTGAGAGCAATTTGTTTTTTCAAAGCACGTCGATTTATCAGTTTTTCTACAATGTTTCTAGAATTTTGTTTTCTACAATGAACCCATAACTTGTCATCACCGATTTATGTCATTTTGTCAGATCACTAATAAACTTTTTGCAGGATATCCAAGGTGAAATCTTCTAATATTAATTGCGTGTCACCTATCAAAAATATTTATGCAGCAATGACTATACATAGACGTTAGCTTTTCTCTGCATAACCAGTATATTTCTATACGAATATCATGGAGGATTTCGTATCAATGCTGAATTTCTCACCAGCTTGGGGGTAGAATGTATGTTGCCATCGCTAATGTTCTCCACTTCTGTGATAATCGCATGGAAACATCGTTGAGTTGTAAAAATTTCAAATTGCCAACAAACGCCATTCGCATTCTCAGAATTGGTGGCCCTTTTCACTTCTCTGAACTAAAATAAGGAATAAACAGTGACATCTCTACTTTTCGAATTTTCATAATTGTACGAGTTAACAAACCAAAAGCATGGTTCTTATATGTTTATTTTAATTATTCGAAACATCAGCATTCTAACCAGGACACTTACATTTAAATATTTGTAAAATTATTTTTTAAATCAGAATTTGTTTTGAAAATGTGTTAATATAATGAAAACGTAGCACAAAATTAATTGGACAATCATAACACGGTTCTTCAGTTGACATAAAATTTGACTGCGATATTGAAAACAGATGAAGGAATTTCAGACAGTAAGACCCTCAGTAGGAATCACGAAACTGTATTTTTTTAAAGCATACGTCACATTAATTAAAATGCCCTAAGACTTGTAAATAGTATTAAATAAACAATAAATTTAAATTTGCTATTTATTACAGCATGTGTTGAAGTGTCTTCTAGAAGGAAACTAAATTTTCAAAGGAAAAAAAAAAGAATATTTTTTCAATAATATTCAAATGTGTTTTGTGATGTATTTAGAACAGGTAATCAGAAAGAAGAGTTATCGAGATTTGTAGTTCAAACTTGATTTCGGTACTGAAAATGTTAATTTTTTTTTTTCATAAAATAGCATTGAATAGATTTAAAATATGTCTTAATAATGAGGTTCCAAATATTGCAGCCTTCTTCAGGAATGAAATCAATTTATTCTTACTTTATATAAATCAAATGAGTTCTATTTTGTAATTCATTAACAATTTTTCAACAGAAACCAATGGAACTGGTCTTTCTGGAGTTTCTCCCTAAGAACGATGTTGTCTCCCCTGACACTGAATAAAAATTGTAACTTTTAGGCAAAACAGTGAACCCCACGAGTACTCAGATTTTTATTATCCTGGAAATCGGAGACCAGGGCTAGGAGGAAAAGTGAAAACAAATGTGGAAAGTCCCCTTTTCCATCTGATTCTTGTATAGAACGACAGAGTAATGCGCTTGAGAGTTTTATATTTGCAAACAGAGAATTTAACTTGACGCCTTATATTTACCGATTGGATACAAAATGTAATTCAGAACTACACTTTTAGTTAGTTCTCATACTGACTCCAAGCGGTTTAACCTGTTTAGTTTGGTTTCGCAGAAATGAATATCATCGTGAACATATATTGACGCAAAATATTTTGACAATAATGAAATACACAGAACCGTTTTTTTTTCACTCTGTTTTAAGTATTAAACGCATCTAGAGGAAGTGCCCCCCCCCGAAACATTTTCGCATGCTCTTTAATAAATGTACTTTTATCATATTAACCGTATGCCATTGGTAGTCACAACAGCTACGGTTCCTTCAACTACGGTTCTACGAACCCTTCAGAGCTCTATATTTGGCGATTTATCACTGAGATATTGTTAATGCAAAATACTAGAAAACCGAATATGTATTTAGGACGACTTTTTTCCGACCAATTAAAACTAAAACCAGACAGAGAATTAATATTTTAGCTGCAAAGCCACGTACTAAATTTCTCATATTTAAAACACAGCGTTTATGAAATACTGTGTTTACATGCTTGTATGGGTAAAGATCCATAAATACTCAATTTCTTGACGGATTTAGTTACAAATTAGACGCATATTTATACTTTAAATATTAAATATGAGCACCAAATTTTATCCGTCAAACGTTCTTCTTGTTGTTGCTATAGTGTTAACATATATATGGGTAGCCGGACAGACAGACTTTCTCTGAATGGATTTCGTTCAAAATTTGATAGAAAACGACAAATGTTGAGTAGATATCATGTACCAAACTTCATTCAACAAAGCTCAAAGCGTTTGTGAATTACCGTATTCACAGACAAACAGGCAGACTGATTGATAGACATATTCCAAAATTGTGTCTTTCGAACTCAAGGAATCTGAAATGTGGAAACTATCTCATTTTGAATCTCGAGTTTGAAATTCTTGGCTGTCGCAATACTTTCTATTCGTATACTTTGTATACGATAAAGCAAAAATAATTTTTGTTATTACCATGAATGTAGATTTCCCTCATACTTTGAAATAAATTGTAACGTAAGAGCAGCAGAATAAAATAAAAATATTCGTCTTCTTCAAAATCGCAAAGAATTCTATAAAAGCACGCAGAAATACTATATTGGTAAGTGGATCTTCTTCCCCGGTTGAACACAGTTCACTATGTAATAACATTCCTACTTATACTAAAAGTAGAAATTCGTATGAAGTAGTTTTTCATCTATGATAAGTTTATTTTTTTCGATTTCTACATCCCTTTATATCTTCTAGCATAAGGCAAAACAATAAATTTAAAAGGATATGCAAGAAAACAAGAGATTTCGAAAACTATCCAGTATTTTCAGTCTGAAAAATCTACTTTGAGATTTACAAGGCTCCAGAAACAGAATAGTTGGAAGAGAAATGCAGAAAACGCAAAACATATGCTTAGAAAGAAACGCAAGGAAAACGAATGAATATGCAAATAATGGTGTCACCGAAAATTCCTGACGTGTATGCTACAATACAGAATTTCAAATGTGAGAAATATTATACAACAGGTAAATCGACTCACAGAAAGTGGTTGTAGAGTTTCTGAAGCATATATATTTCAGCATAAAGGATATATATATATATATATATATATATATATATATATATATATATATATATATATATATATATATATACACTCAAATTTGAATGTTATTACCATGTACCACAACTGCATACTTTGGGATTATTGCTGTTTCAATCTTAGCAGAATTTTCATATATTCTTAGTTTTAGTGTGAAGAAAAAGGGTTTTCTGAGAAGAAAGTTTTGCTATAAAAGGAATAATCATTTGTCGCTTTTAATTCTTTGCCTCAAGGAGTTATAAATTAAACATATTTTTAGAGTTATTGAATATATTTAAGACGAAGTGCATTTTGCAGTTTTCATTTAAACCACCACCACACAGCTAATTGAAATTTTTTCGCTGTCTAAAGGAGAATGAACATATAAAATTTTAACTAATCTAAAATTAGCAAATAAAAAAAATAAACAATCATACAGAAAAAAATTAAAAAATAAAATTTTAAAAATAAATTTAAAACAAAATTTTTAACAATCATACAGAATTCTACCAAAAAAAAAATGCTAAAATTTTAAACAATCATACAGAATTCTATCCAAAAAAAATGCTAAAATTTTAAACAATCATACAGAATTCTAACAAAAAAAATGCTAAAATTTTAAACAATCATAGAGAATTCCTGAAAGAAATTTCTTTGGCACTTAGAAAACATACTTCATTCAAATAATTGCAATAATATGTAAATTAAAATATGTTAATATAAAATAACAAATAAACAGAAAAAAATTTAGAAATTTTTCGCAACGAACTGAAAGATTGAAATTTTGATCCGAGATTAGTAATTTAAACCAAATCCTTTTTCATCCACTATTTTCGAATACTTTCATGATATTGAAAATAGCATGAAATGAATTTCATGGAGGAAAATAAGCTACAGCGATCTGATAGATCACCCTTGCCTTATGAGGGATTAATTATGATATAATAACTGAAGTATTAGCTAATATGATGTGATTTTCATGTATTTCATACAAAAAAATAAATGCATTTTATAATCAGTAATTTTAATAACCTAGGTACGAACTCATAATTAAGCGTGAACACATAACAAATAAAGATAGAATTTGAACACTTTTTTGAAAGAGTCATGGACAATTTGAAAAAGTTATATGAACAAGTATCCTGACAAAGTTTATTTAATAATTTACTGATTTTCCTGAACACATTAATTGTTATAATTAAAATTTAATTTGAGCATTCCTTTAAGGTAATAAAGCATGTTTTTAATTACATATTTCTTTGTCGTAATTCTGCTTGATATGTATTGATTTAACCACTTCAATTAGGATATATTTTCAGCGCTCTAAAGAGCTTTATCGTTACTCTATCCAGATGATTGAATAAGAATATATCCTTCGCAAAAGAAATTTACAAGCCATATTAAATCACAAAACATTTAAGATAAGTTGTTATGTCTTGAAAATAATAAGTCAGAGCTCAAAAATAATAATTTATAACAAAAACATAGTGTTTAATGTTCAATATTTAAACACTATGATAGCAATAACTTATTCTTTACAACTTTAAGATGAACACTATTTTGTAAACTTAATTTCTTATCATAAAACATAAGTTAATAGCCTTTAGAAAGTACCCTTAAACATTCTTTGTTTATTCAATTGTATATGAAAAAGGAATCATCATTTAAAATTCTTATATAAGAAAATGCCTTATCCTGCTGACTATTATCAACATGCCATATACATAAGACATACATGCCATATATGTATAAGTATTTGAATTTATTTATTTATCGCTCTAAATTTCAATCATATAAAACCAATATATAGACATTTGATACGCCTGTAATTGCTTCAGTGTCTTCATCTAAATTTTGAGGCCTTTTTTTTTTTTTTTTTTTTTTTTTTAATTTTGAAAAAACACTCGCAGTTAAGAAGAGGATTCACCAATAAATAAAGAATCGGTAAACGAACGTGATCTTTAATTTTTAATAAAATAATGGAACTTATATAACAGTTATTCACATCTAGATAGTAATATTTAATTTTTTGTACATTAATTTTAATAAAAAAGAAAAGTAATAATATAACTGCATTTACATTTATTTGATTTCAGCAAATATATTTTTTGTTATCTGGTGAGCATTATTTCTGGAGGGAAAAAAAAATAAAATTCTATATTTAAATCTACAAATTATTTTCATTCAGAAAACAAAATTATTTATTAAAATTACAGAAAGCAAAAAAAAAAAAAAAAAATTGTCTGATAAAAAGTTTCATTTGAGTGGACACATCCCCTACATCAGTTAGATTATTCCAAATGATTAAAATACAAAATGGTTTTCCATTTTGAATTATATTGTTATAAGAACGTAATATTTATTTGTAATGGTTCAATCCCTTATTGATCCTCTGTTAAAGTTTTTGTGGTCTTTTGAACATAAGAAAAAATTTTGACAAAATTTCATAATTTTAAAATACAGGGTGGTTATAATTAAACTTTCCCTAAAAAAACAGCATCATACAACCCAAACAAGTGGATGAATTGCAACGAAATTTGGTAAATAGACTATACACGAAATGCGCTCACGTAATTTTGAAAAAAAAATTTTAGTTCCAAAATTTTCACCAGAGGGCACCTTTTCCGGAAAATCATTAATTTTAAGACAATAAACGACCGAAACGGAATACAGAAAAAATATTAACATTTGTTGATTAGTTTCTGATCACCTTGTCATCGAACCATATTAAGTAAAGTTAAGGAATACATAACAGTACGTTGTTTATGGAGAAAAAAAAAAAAAAAAAACTGTTCAGTTTGCAGAAACAAGAATAAATTAGGACGAAATTGCACAAGAGGAGCAGTTGTTAATCGTGTCCAAGATGATGTAGGGGAAGGTGATCCATGTGATCAACCTCATTTATCTGCAAAATTTCAAGTCGATAGACAGTGGGTTCAATAGCAGATCGTAACTGATCAGTTGTGATGCTTCGCACATGAAGCGTTATGGAGTTCTTTATGTCATTCAATGTCGCTAACACCGTCGCAACAAAATACCGTCATCATTACAGTCGGAAACATCGGCATAAAACATGACATGGACTGCAAACGTTTCTTACCCTAACCTGTTTTACATTTTGCATAATCCGTTTTGCAGTTTCCTCTTCTTCGCAAGCATGCAAATCTCGACATTTTTTCATAGAAATGACAGCTTTTCCCGGTTTTACATTTTATTCCTCATCATTCTTGTTCTGGATTGGTAATATTGTTTCTGTATTCCGTTTTGGTCGTTTATTGTTTTAAATTTAATGTTTTTCGGGAAAAGGCACCCTCTAGTGAACGTTTTGGAGCTTTTTTTTTCCCAAATTCCATGAGCGCATCTCGTGTATAGTCTATATACCAAATTTTGATGCAGTCCTTCCGTACCGTTTGCGTTGTATGATAGGGGAATGGCTGTTTATAGGGGAATGTTAATTATAACCACCCTGTAGATTCTAATATATATATAAAATTGCTTAATGAAGGATCCACTAGTCTCAAAGGGCACGATCTTACATCTTTTTTTTTTTTCCATATTAACCTAGCTTACAAAAAGTGTGTCACGAGTCGGTGGGTAGAAAATATAAAAAAGAATTGAATTAATAATATTTGCATAGAATAATATAGAAACGATAAAGCATGATACATAATAAACAAATATAGAACATATATGTATCATATAAGAACAAGATAAATTAAAATAATATAATAATAATAATAACATTAAAATATTAACTTAGAGAAAGCGCACAAACGATACCCGTATTCCAAATTATAAGAAAAAGGAAAGAAAAATGTAAGCATATGGTAAAAGATAAAAATGATGGTTAAATGTGTCGAGTGAAAAATAAACGCTACGTGCTCGGATCACTAGAACACGCATCATACTATCCTAGGACATACGAGTTGTTGACCATTCTTAAAGACGCTAGTGATTAGTTTTAAGAAATACTGCCACATCTTAAATATGTTTAACATGACCTTCATCGTGAATTTGAAGTTCTGTAAACTTGTGGTTCTCGAATTAGATCAATCCAAATACTTTCTAATTTTTTCCTTTTGCTTTCATGGTGTTTCTTTTCTAACCCTAAACATTTACTTTAATTTAGTCGCAAGTATTCCTTGAAGCTCTTTTATTTTTTAAAGGTTTTTTTCATGTCGCATGCTCTCATTTATTTCTTCTTCATACTTTTTTAGGGAGTCATCAGTAATGTAAAGATACAGAGTGTATCTTCCTGCAAAATCTTAGCGTAAATCTTCATTTATCAGTTATGAGAAATAGGGTAGTAAGAGTATATATGTGTGTTTTTGGTTGAAACATATCAGTTCGGACCTCTTGAAACAATAAATCCTAATCTTTTTGCCAGTCTTAATTGTGTCATTTCTATAAATGATATTTGCTTATTAGAAATTCATGGGTAGTCTCCTATACACTGTTCCCCAAATCATAGTACCCATACTCAAATCAATTTTTGAAATAGAACAACGGGGCATTTCTTATATTAAACAAAAGAAGGGAGTCAAATGGAAATTAAAACTGCTTAAGGTAATCTTCAAAGCTATATTTTTTCGCGTAATTATAAAATTCCATCACCAAACTAGCTTGAATGGAATATCTTAAGCAGCTGAAGTATCAAATTTTATTCCTCTCATTAATTGTATCTTGCCTCAACTGCTCTAGTACAGCTGGTTATTTGTTTTGGAGGAAAACATATAGAGTTGCCAATACAAGGTTTGGAAATTTCTTTAATCCATACTTTAAAGCATGTAAAGAGGATACTCAGTGTATTCAGTTACCCAGTTTTGCTATAACATTTTTTTTTTTTTTTACCAGATAGAATTTAGTGGGGGGGGGAGAGAGGAAAAAAAAGAGCAAAGCAGATTAATAAATATAGTTCCTATATTTAATTCTGTTCCGGAGTGAAATTAAGTGCCCGGATTATCGTTCTTTTTTATTTTTTGTTTTGATACCATAAAATAATTGATAAATGATACTTTGCTTATTTCACCTGAAAATGAAATCCATTTTTAATTTTTCTTCATAATATAAAATAAACTTAGCTAAAATACTTAAGAAAAGGCAAAGAATACTTGAATTCTAATTCAAGAATAGTGCATTATTAATTCCATTAAAGAATAATTGTAATTGATAATTATATTTCTATAAATATTAGCTTTAATGAAAGCAATTAATAATTAGCTTATTAGCCAGTTTGGAATCGTTGAAATTCAAACCGATCTACTTCGATAAAGACTTCTCTTTATTTAAGGTGTTGGTATGCTTTTTTAGTTTTATCTTTCTAAAGTATCCATTTATTGGGTTTTGAAATTTCAATTTGAAAATATATCATATATTATATATCACAAATATATCACATAGTGAATTTTATATTATAACTGAATGCCTATTACTAATAATACTGTATAACCGGTAAGTAGCCGAAGGCGATTATTCTTAAGTTAAAATCATCATTCAAGTGAATATAAAGTAAAAATGCGTATATATATATATATATATATATATATATATATATATATATAAAACCATGAGGCGTAACAAAGCAAATGTTTGCATTTACAGTGCTTACAATAATAGACTGAAAATATACAGCCAAGTCGAAAATAAATTTTGTAATAGCAAAATTGATTTGGATGAATATGGAGTGAGTTATATATAATATCGGGTGAAACGGCATTAAAAAGTTATAAATTCGCTGAATCTAAAGCTTTGAAATTCTCTTATCAGTCTACTTATAGATTGTGCAGAGAGGTACAGAATTCAACTGTCTTTTCAAAGAGTCATTCATAAGTTTAAGACTGGTTTAAATTTAAACACATTCCTTCAGTATTTTAATTTTTTTCTCAGATGTTTTACTCTGTAGAGAGAAATTTATTTATTACTAAGTGCTTAATGTAGTAAAATTAGTATAGAGTGTTGCATGCTTCAACTCGTTATAATGAAGGAAAATAATATCATATGCCTCTTTATTACTTCGTAAATAACTATAGACATAGATAATGTATGGACATTAAAACTTTCCTATGTTTTCTTAAATTTTGTTTCAATAGAGTAGATAACACTAATGTGTAATTTTTCAAATATCATCTGGTAGTACCTCAGATATGCTCGATTGGCATTTGGCTTGTTAAATTACGCAATTCGGAAGATTGTTCCTCTAATACTAGTACAACAATTTTGGATTAAATCTACCAAATGAATAAAAGCTATTACAAGTTAATTTAATACATTTTAAGGTTCTCATTGGAAAGAGGTTTAACAAGTTGAGCATAATTGAACTAGGAATTAATTGAGCATTCTGATTCTTACATACATTTGAAGAGAATTGATTGGCTTTTCTATGCACATCAATTTTACCTTTTGCAATAAACTTCTGGGATGATATCAATAGTTTTATTTTATCAGGGACAAAGCAGTATCCTAAGAGTATAAACAAAACGAACTTATTTTGTTGTCCTATTTTGTCCACAATTTCCCTATTTTTCCTATAAAAATTATTGGGGAATCATATATTAGATTTTAATGTCCTCACTTATGCTACTGGTAAAAATCACCAGTTTCTTCAGACAAGTGGGGAAATTTGCTTCATGAAACTACTCTTGAAAAAGGACACTCTTGGTCACATTCATTTAATGCTCTTTGAAGGTCACATTCTGAGCTTTATAACATTTTGAAAGCATGCATTTATAATATTCTTGAACTATTTTGCATATAAACCTAAAGTTCGTTTCAGTATCCAGAATGGTACAACTTATCACAGTGTTTAACATTTTGAAAGTAATTGTACAGTGTACTCACCCAACACATGAATACAACAAAAAGAACTTGAATATGAATGTCTATAAGAATTTTTCCTGCACTATTGTAATTTTCTTCCAAATATATTTCGTAATTTTATAGTACAGAAGAATAAATGTTTCAAACCTACTGAAATAATTAACTGAAAAGTGAAACTTCTTACGCGAAAATGCGTTATGAAATCAATTACAAATTTTTGCGTTTATTCAGCATACCTCTAATGATTTAAGGAAATCTAAATTATTATTATAATTATATGATACATTTATATTAACTTTTATTATTAATAATAATCAATAAAGTGTAATGATATGATATAAAAATGGTGTAAGGGAAATGAAATGGTTTTAAATAAGATAGCATCGTAATTACAGGGAAGAAACATAAACTTAACGCAAAAGAAGTCAAAAGTCCATAGCGAGAAAAGAGATATGACCTGCCATCTGTTGGCCATATTAAGAAGTAAAATTTAAAGCCGAAGGAAATCGAAGGTTTGGAGTACTTCAAAAGAACACAAAATTGCTATAATATGCCATACAAAAATTGATGATTAAAAATTATGATTGATGGCACTTCTTCGATGCTACAAATTCCTAACATGCTCATATAGATTTATTTCACAACCTTGTTATTTCTCTGAATCTGATTGATGGCGCTATGCATAACCTGACGAAGATTTAATGAAAAAATTTCAAATAAAAATTATACCATGCCATTTTCAAAATTAAACTCCCCAATTTTTTTCATGCGGGTATATGGAAAGATTGTTGTGTATCAATTTGTGGAGTTTCAAAGTATAATGGCTGCTATACAATCAAGGGTTCACAAATTTGGGCACGAGATTGAGAACCTCTAGGACGAATTATGCACAATCAAAAGATCTCATACTGAGATTTATTAACTAAACTTTGTAGTTTTTGCTTTACGTGACGTTTCTTAAAGCTAAAACAAGACTTCTCTGATACTCTGTATTGAAAGATGGGATCAATTTTTAGATATACAATAAATACTTTTATATACAGGAATACTTTTATTTTTGATATTTAGTCCAGTACAATTTAGGAAAGTATAAAAACTAGTTTTTATACTTTCTCTTTGGTTATAATGTTTAAACTGTTATCACTCATTTAAATGTGTGTATTGTTTAGAATCTTTTTATTTTAATTATGAGAATCTGATGACCATTTGCAGTTCAATGTTTATCGGTAAATCGGCAAAATATGTTTATCGGTAATCTACTCTATGACTTCAGACTCACAAGCCATATATTAGCTTTCAAGCAAAATGTAATAATAAAACAATATTGCGGTATTACTTTTCAATATCTCTAAATTGAAAGCATGATCATGTGAGAAATTTTACTGTAACTTTCATAGCAACTTAAGAAATATGGTATTGTGATCCTTGCTACTGAACAATAAAATAAGTTTTTAAATGAAACGGAATTGTATGAATATGAGTTTCAGATTTCAGACGAAATCTTTAGAGAGACTAAATCTTTTTTATTATTTTAGAGAGCAATAATAAAGTTAGCTAAGGTTCACTGATCTAAGTTAATTACTTCTTTAAACATATATGACAAAATCACATCTTTTCCCCCTGCTAATTTTCTTAGTTCAACAAAAGTTTTCTCTGAATAAGAAAGCGTTTTTCGAAAGAAACCATTAGTAATGCTGGCATGGACCTAAGAATTAAAGATGTAAAAAAAATTAAAGAAAAGTAAAGAACATTAATGAGCAATAATACGACAAATCATGTACTAATGATTTTATCAATTATGGATAAGACTGTAATATATATCATGCAGATAATAATTAAACAATCTATTAACAACCATTCTAAGTACCGCCTTTCTGTCATTTTTTTCTCCAGATGTTCTTGGCTAAGGTAATGTAGAATAATGAGCATTAATTTAGTAATATATGATTGATCACAGCTTTTTAACTTACATTTTATTGTAAGGATTTTGTCTGAAGCTGTAGTTTCTTAGATCATAACTTTAGTATAACTTTAATCAGCAATAACTGTTTTATTAGTTTTTCAAAAGAAACTTTTTACTTTTATTTTGCTGTCAATTTGTAACAAACCACCTTTATTCAATAAGTAAATTTTGTTTGAAAAATACGTTATTTGAAACATTTTTAAGATAAATAAAAAAAAAATCGGTTTTATTATTGTATCACTTCAATGAACTCAAAAGTCTGTAAGTTGTCATATCAACTTGTAAATAACATTCAGGAGCAAATAAAAGCATTTATTTTAAAACGCTTTGAATCATTATGATTTACATGTATTGTATGCATTATAATTTACATGTAAAATAACTTACAAAATTCAAAGGTGAAATTATTATTTGAATTTCGTCCTATATGTATCATAGGAAGGAATAAAAGCTCAAAATATAAATTTCAAGCATTCATGAAGTGTTCAATTCATTTTCAGCACAAAATTCGTGCTGAAAATGAATTGAAGTGTGAAAATCATTCAAGATACATATAGTAAATAACAAGTTAACTACACCAATCTATCATGAGACATATGGATAGTACATATGGTAAATAGGTATTCTAAATTTTCAGATTATCTAATTCAGTTATTAATTATTGAAATCAGAGGTAGCAAAAACAAAACTTAAAATTAGTAGCTCAAAAAGTGTTAACAAGAGCTCATGTTAAACTTTGTTATAATATTGTTTATTACTAAAATTGACAAAAGTTTATGATTCATTTTTTAAAAATTTGTAATCCATAAAGAAAACGCCTGCTTTAATTTTATGAAACAAAATATTTATCATAAGATAAAATAGTGTATTATCTCTTAATACGCAGTTATACCCGTATGAAAGAAAAAAAAATTATAGCATAATGTACTACATAATTTATTTACGAACTAGAAAGGCTGAAAAAACTGCCCTTGAATTTCAACTATTGCTTGAATTCACATTTTGTAGTGAAGACTGGGACACAAATGTATTTAAAAGACCATCCAGAAAATAATTTGGGATCACCCGGTTTCACAAAGAGCTGATAAAGATTTGAAACTTTCATGAATGGTGTTGCTTGCTCTTCGCAATACTTACAAGCATTTTCGGAGAAATGAGTTCATTCAATAAGGTATAATTAAAAAAAAAAAAAAAATCCCTGTTTTGTTCAGAATATTTTTTGCTTATAAATGCAGTCCTACAACTAAACCGTCTGAAATTTACGGAAAACAAGATAATATGCTAGTAAAACGCTATATTAAAATATGAATGCATTCAATATTAGTGGAAATATGATTGCTTGAGGTAAAAAAAAAATCGTGTATGTGCGGAAAATTGTGCGTTTTTTCTTCTATAATTTTGAAGCTAGACATATCAAGCAGTTAGCTAGTGACTCCAATAGACTGAATCACTAGTTAATGAAGAAGGAAGACTAGAATTCACTAGATTCAGAAGGAAATCGGCATTAAAGCCAATGCTTTTGAGTTACTCTTTAAGAAAAGCCGATTGATGATGGATTTTCTATAAATTGATATTTTTAAATTTTAAATTTCGAAAAGTTGAAATATATTCTCGAAATATATTAATTATCTTGCATATCTGTTAATTAAGTATATGGCAGTAAAGACACAGCGGACAAACCTAATTGTTTGAAGATAATTTGGAATGATGAAAAAATTAACTGAATAATATATAGGAATAGCAAATTTGGGATAATGAAAAATTTGACTGGATAATAGATAGGAATAGCAAATTTGGGATGATGAAAAATTTAACTGGATAATATATAGGAATAGAAATTCGGGATGATAAAAAATTTAACTGGATAATATATAGGAATAGCAAATTTGGGTTGATGAAAAATTTAACTGGATAATATATAGGAATAGCAAATTTGGAATGATAAAAAATTTAACGGGATAATATATAGGAATAGCAAATTTGGGATGATGAAAAATTTAGCTGGATAATATATAGGAATATCAAGGCTTATCTGATTGAAATTTTTAAACTAATAAAATTTTATTTCAGCAAATAATATTTTTTATGAAATTGTTTCTTTAATTTGTCAATGTTATTGAAATAAGAATACAGTATGCTGTTATATTTCCTATTCAAGAAGCTAATTTTTTATATTACCTTTTGAAAACTGTTTTTGTAACTTGATAAATTAAGATTTTTAACTTTTCTATTAGACGTGTTGGTTCTATTCCTTAAATTTTGAATGATCTTCATCGCAACTAAACAATGACATTTAGTGAATAAAATTCTTCCTGTTTTATGCTTTGGTATCATACTTCTTCAAAACAAAAACAAAACAGAAATGCTGTATTATTTATTTTAATTTGTTAAAGTTCACCCGGACTATCCTTTTTCTATAAAATGTTATTTATTTGGAAATCAAACACATTTTGCACTGTAATTATGACTTAGAATACATACATATTATTTAAAAATTATACAAGCATGATACAAATCTGAAAGCATGTCAACAAATTATTTTACACAAAGTTTAATCCTTATGATTGATTTATACATATTTAGTTTTTGTTGAAAAAATATCTAAAGGGGGAAAGCATCGTATATGATATATCATGCTGCCATCTATTGTTCAAAATCTAAAACAATCTTGCAGACCGAACATTTATGGCGAACAACTAAATTCGATGATATTCGAAAGAAGGCAGCATTTTTCCAAGTATTTCAAAAGGCTATTAATTCTATATTGTTTTGTTAATTTTTTTTCTGTCTATTTCATCACTTCATCTCGAGTTAAGGGAAGATAATTTAATTTTAAATGTATTTTAGGTCTACTTCATTTAATTACAATTAATGTTTTGAAACAGGAAATACAAAATTTCTTTTTATTTCGAAAGTAATTGCCAAATGTTATCCATTTTATTTTAACTGATTTCAGTTGATTTTGTATAAATCAGCATGCTATTTATGAAGCTGTAATTTGTTTTATTCTATCATGTTCGGTTTTTTCGCAACCAATTTTATGCATGCAATTATTTGATCGGGAATGAAAAAAATATTGGCCGAAAGGAAATCGTTTCTCTTACATGATTGGCATCCTAATAATTTAGCAAGAATTAAGGGATTATAAAAGAGACTGATATTTTTTATAGTGAAAAATCAAGGTATAACAAAACAGAATAAGTTTAGCAAAATATCCTAATCTACAATCGACTAAACCCTCACATCCTTATTTAACTGAAAACTCAATACCTGATTTTATTGCACTTTCCTATTATCAGATGGTAAAAATGATGTAGATTTTTGCAAATTAAGATGAGTCTGAGGGAACTGGTTATCACAAAATATAATGTAAAAGCATGGCGACTATTCATTCATATCTCAAATGTGTGTTGACAATTTATTTGAATATATCAGAATAGGATACTCAGTTTTATCTCTATTTTTTAATTTTTATTTTATTTTGAAAAATATAAGTAAAATTTTGATATTTAATAAATTTATCTCCTCAGAAGAAAGTTAATTGAGTAGCAGCAATATCACATTTGATCAACATGGACACATAAAATATTTCTAGAGTACGTGTGAAACTCTGAGTGGACAATAAATTGTCTCAATTTTCTTACTTGAGATCTTATGATCTAAACATTCTGCGCAAGCAGTTTTTGGACAGAAAATAAAACATTCTAGCTTTTGCTCATGAAATAAATTTTATGAAGTAGTTTATTAAAACTTTTCTAAATGAAAAAAATTGCTTCAAAATGCTCGTTTAAAAAAACACAATTTTTTAGCTTAGCTACTTTTAGATTTGGAAATTACTCAAAGACCAAAAATTTATAGGGCAATGTGAGAAATGGAAAAGTAGGAAATATTCCTGAGCATTATCAAGGAATTCCTTGGAAATACATTAGAGAATAATTATACAGAAATTGACCAAAAACTCATAGAATCCTTCAAAATGCTTTAATATAACATGAGCAACATTTACAGAATATAATCTTAATATGTTTCCAGAAAATCTTGTTGTCATCAATGATGTACAAAAAGAATATTTCCACCAAAACTAGGAAACAATGGTGAGATGGGATAAACACAAGTTGGCCGATCCTTTCCAGAACATTTTGTGGTACTATTCATGAAATGAATACTCCACGAAGAGCTATAATTATATTTATTTTAATGTTTCTTACTAGAACACAATTTGCAAATTGGTCGTATTATACCCTTTAAATAACAAAAATAATTTTGAGTAAAGTTGATTCAGATAAATTATTTACATTATTTTCCATTCTATGTATACAGTTTACGTGAATATTTAAAATTAATAACCAATTACTTAAAAAACATGAATTTAGGAATTAATCAAGAAAGCTTAAAAATGAATCAAACTAAAAAGAAGAGAACAATTGTATAAAAATTTAAAATATTGCATAAATACTTCTTGAACAATATCCCGAAAGGAGCGGGGCGACAATCTATTGCCAAAAATTTTATACTTTAAATCAATTCCGATAGAAATAATGTATAATCATTATTATAAATTGGAAATATACAATAATATACAAAATTCTGGGGAAAAAAGACATTCTCTCAATTCTTTTTTTTTTTAATTTTCAAAATTGCTTTATGAAGAAACATTTCATATAGGAATAAAAAAAAGGAAAGAAATTAAATGGTTTCCATATAGGTTGCTTCATTTTCTAGTCTAGTTTTTATCACTACATCGATCTACATTTATCACTACATGACTGTTTAAAGCTTTTGTTGTATTTTAAATTCTGATTTAAGTACCACACATTTTTCATACATCATCTTCTATTTTCAGTTGTATAAGAATATACGAATGTCTTTTCTCTTATCGCTTTTCCTTTAGAATTTTTAGAGCAATTTTAAATTTAACTAGCTTTATTATCATCAGTCTGTATGCTGAATCTTTCAATTTTGCCTGCATTTTCTGTGGAACGTGAATGGTATAAATAATGTGCTTCCAGAAATATTCTGTACTCATTAACAATACAGTTTTAGTTAATAATATAAGACAATAATTAAAGCCTTCTGCTCTGCAATAATCACCAACATTTTTCATATTTAATTTCTTGTTAAAGCTATGCAAAACTATTCCTTTGCTAGGAATTCATTTTGTCCCTCCGTTTATGAATAACAAACTAAATTATTTCATTTTCAAATATCTTTTATTGACTGAAGTCCACTTCATACATATCGTTTTATACCACTGTAGAATCTACTCACATTACAGAATTATATATATATATATAAAAAATGAAAGGTGTGTATTTTTGTCACATTAGGAAAAAAATATCGGAATTTTTATGAATCTCAATTGAGCAAATTAATCTAGAAATGGGTAGTTTGTAACTACTAATTTATCTTCTCAAAATTTATCCTCAAATGATTTGTATATTTTGTGTTCATAACTTTTTAGCAATATAGTTGATTGAATATTCAACAGATGTCGCCACTAAAATTATTTCCGAATTTTTGAACCGAATAATAATAATAATAAACGTCTGAAAGCGACCTCCCAATTAACAAAAGAAAAAAGGTCTTTTTAAAATTGTATATGTATAATTTTCAAAACTTCTGATTTTAGTATTTTATCTACCATATTTCTTACCTCAAATGATGACAGGATAAAAAAAAATTATAAACCTTTCATAAGCCGAGAGTTCTTGAGTATCAAACACCATGCTGCCATCTATCGGTAAAAATTTTAAGTAAGAGAAGTTTATGAGAATTTTGCCTTAATGTTGAAAAAGTGAAATATAAATTTAAATATATGTTTTTAACTTTAATCTTTATCTCAAAACTTTACTTGTTTTTCAGAAAGACAAAAAGGGTATGTGATTATTTCTACTATGAAGTGAAGAAAATTTATGAAATGATTTTTAGCTGCATAGTAAAAAGATGATTTTAATCTGCTGGTTAATAGTGAAATTGAAGAATTTAATTGGATGAATTTTTTAATATATAATTTGACATCACATTTTAGTGATAAAAAAATTGCAACTACGCCAACCTTCTAGTTTTTACTTAACTTCAGAATTTCGCAACTAAGCGACATTATCCAGAGTTACAAGAAAATATACAGGGTTAGGAAGAAATAAGTTACTCACTTCAGAGGGCACTAATGCATTCTATTGGTCCAAATAAGATTAAATTTGTACTACAGATTATTCAGATGATGCGTTTTACATTTATTAATTAAAAAATAGTACAAAAATTTAAAAAAAATGAACAATAGATGGTGCTGTAACACAAATGGCATTTATTTGCATATATTGAAAAAGTGAAACAAAATTTGCGTCACAACGCTTGTTTATTACCATTTTTCTTTCGATAAAAAGAAGGCGGATTCTGCACGGACATTAGTTTCTTCTCTGTTCGTCATGCCTACGTTGCAATAAAAAGCGTTAATGGTGAAATTGTTCTACCAGAACCAAAAAAACCACGCTGCAGCTCTAAAGGAATATCGTTGTAGGAAGCAGATAGGAAGAGGTCCAATGTCTCCATGTGCCCTAAGCAAGATGATGCAGAGATTTTAAAAAACTGGGCAACATGGCATTCTTCGAGGTAGAAGAAAAAAAAAAAAAAAAATCCCGTCTTCCAGTGTTGCGACCGCGCTCGTTGAAGCCAGCAGTCAGTCGCCGCATAATAGTGTGAGTTTGCCAATTTTTTACTGTGTTCTAGATATGCCGAATTCAGCTGAACGAAAAATCGTACGATAGATTTTGCATTTTTATCCATACAAAATCAAGCCTGTGCACCTGTTTCAGGACGAGGACTTCGAGGTCCATAAAACTTCTGCACTTCAGTTCCTTGCTGGAATGGTGGTTGACACAACTTGGCCATGGAACATTCTGTGGAGTCATGAGGACCACTATTGCCTGAATGGGCAAGTTAACACCCACAACTATAGAATTTGAGCAGAGGGAAAACCTCACGTTATCCAGGAACAACCCTTGCATCCTGAAAAAGTGATAGTATAGTGTTGTTTCACAGCTACCTTTATCATTGGACCATATTTCGTTGAAGAGATAACTTCAATTTTAATCCAAACTTGTTCCATCACAGGACAACGGTACTATGATATGCTGAGGAATTTTGTAATCACAACTCTTCTACAGCATGGATACCTTCAAAACATCATTTTCATGCAGGATGGTGCACCACCTCATATTGATCGTCGTGTAAAGCGATTGCTAATACGGCATTTCACCGAAGCACGAGTTATAAACCGTCATTTCCTAATAGAATGGCCTCCTCACTCGCCGGACTCATATCATAGTACCCTTGCGACTTTTGGTTGTGGAGTTATTTGAAGGACAATGTCTACCTTCAAAGGCCATCATATCTACCAGATCTGAAGAACTACATTCGGCGCTATATTCTTAATATACCGGCAGACTCATTACAGGCATGTATAGAAAATATGGTTCTCCGATTAGAGCATATTGTTGAAAATGAAGGAACACATATTGAGAAAATTTAATTTTACTTTATTTAACAATTACAAACCATATTAAATGGATTTATGTTTATTACAACGCCATCTAACGGTGAATTTTTGTACTATATTTTTATTTAATAAATGTAAATAGCATCATCTCAATAATCTGTAGTTCAAATTTTAATCCATTTGGATTAATAGAACACATTTTAGAGTCCTCTGAAGTGGTTAACTTATTTCTTGCTAACCCTGTATATATATTACCTTTAAAGATATTAATAGAAGAAATAAATAATTAAACAATTCAGAAGCCATTTTAAGCGAAATTTTAATGTGTATCGAAGAATTAGCTTCATTATAGAATTATAAAGAAAGATTATCATCCTAATGCACAAATAATTTGTATATTAATTTTCCAAGATAGTATCCAAGAACTCTTGCAATCATTTCGAATTTCAACTGCATCGATTACAGAAATGATTAAAGAGAAAGAAGTTGCTTTTATAATTATCAACTTAATTGTGATATTGGCGAATTGTGATATATATCAAATTCAAAAATGAAGGAAATGTATGTTATGGCTCCATAAAAAAAATAGGTTATCTTAGCAAAAAAGTTGTCAAAATGGGGATTTTTTTTTAAAATTAAAATATTACAATTTGAGCTTGAAATTTCAACGAATCTCCAGGTTTGAAACATTTTTTTAATTAAGTCAGTCTTTCACTCTGTCTTAAACTACGATATCTACAAAAGATAGAGAAATAGTTAAATAAAATTTGATGCACAGCTTTAGCACCTAAAATGTATATACAAATCAAATTTTGAACCACATCCGCCAAAGTGTTAACCATCAGTCGGTCTGTACTTTTGCATGCAAGTAAATGCGAGAATTCCAAATCGCAATGACTTAATTAAATAAAATTTAGAATATGAAATTCTAACTAAAAATGTAGTTTTGTATCAAATTTTGATTTCAATATGTCCGAAATACATATTTGATTTTCTGGTACTTGTGTATTAATACATGTCTGAGATTAAAAAAAAGAAAAAATCTCTAACGATCGCCCTTTAAGAGATTCTTTCATAACTATAATTCACCAATGACGTGTGATTTGTGCACAAGTACCGGTTTTTTTTAGTAAATCACAAAGCATTCAACTCTCATTTGCTGGACTCTAAAAATTAGCATCTAAGCTGAGAGTGATTAGAGCCTGAATTTTATGCAGAGAGGTCCACAATTTTACACAGCGAAGTATAACACCTTCATTAGATAGTATGCGGGGATGTTTAGGGGTAACCACTACAGTTACCTACAATCAGGCAATTTATTTCAACCTTTCAGTGTCCGCGTTTTCATTCATCAACTAACTGCAGGGGTGAAGTGTTGGAAGGGGAAGAAGAGGAGCACAAGTCGAAAAGATATAACATTAATTCCTTTGTCTAATTTTTTTAAGTGAAATATGACGAAATGGCGAATAAATTAATGTCAAACTATATGATACAATGTGCAAGCGTTAAAGTTATGTTTAAATTGTTCATAAGTGTTTTGAGTAATTAAAAATGTTGTTATTGTATTACTTTTACCTGTAGTAATGGGGAAAATAGATAAAGTGTGAAAATGTTTATCAAACTTCTATTTAATAATCCTGAGTAACTGAAATAATCGACTTTGAAAATTTGAAGGAAAGTTTTTAGCCTACATCATTTAGTGTACTCTTTTCTTTTAGGTCAAATGTTTTTTCTAGCATAATAGTATAAACATTTATTAGATAATTTTAAAATGAAAAATAATAAAAATAATCAAATCAGGCAAACTTAACGGTAACAGTTCACAATAAATTCGTAAATCATCAATTCATTTTCAACCAAATTTACTTTTATAATTAAATTAATCTAAATTTATTAACTAAATAATTTCAATGACATCGTAGGCTTCTAAAGAAAGTAGAAAATGATGCTGAGTAAACTAGGTAAAGTCTGAACATTAAGAAATGCCACAAGTCTAGGTTATCGAATTTTTAATGATTCATCAATAAATTATTCCAGCTCATAATTATGATATTGATACATTTTATAACACGTAAAAATGTTTTGAATAACATTTCTATTTAAGAAGGATGTGTAACGAAGTACTTCAATTCTTAATAAATGGAAATAAGTTTTGCTGATTTTTTTGTTATGACTTTTGACTTAAAATTATTAATGAAGCCATATTTCCAAAAATATTAAATATAAAAGAATAAAATGAGTAATTAGATGTGTGATTAAAATATGCTCCAAGAAACCTTGTAGTCATATATAACATGAACTAAATACAATCCTCGTAATATTAATATATTATCTACCAATAAGTCAGTGGACACCTGTGATAAAGGAGATAAACATAATTTATTCATATTCAATTGTTATTAGAACCTCCACCTAAGGCAATTACAGCCTTAACCGTCTGGGATATGCTTTCCACAAGCTTTTGGATGAGGGACAGTGATATTTCCTTCCACTCGTCTGGGAGAAGACATGCACAATCTTTTTAAAATTTTGGAAGGTTGCTGCATCCCTTAATTTGGAGATGCAACAGTCCCAAAGGTTTTCCATAAGATTTAAGTCTGAACTCTAGGCAGGACAGTCCAGTCGGTTAATCCCATTGTCATCATAGCAGCTCATGGTAACCTCGCAACATGTTGGTGACCAACAACCAGTAGTGTTGTAATCTTGTAAATGTCAATGATCTAACCTGTAAAATTGGTACAACGTAGAAAGCACATTGTTGTCTAGAAGTCGGACTCGAGCTTACCATGAATCGGGATCAAGGGTCCATACCAAGAGAAACATCCTCAAACCATAATTTTACTCCCTCCAAACTTTAATGGAGGCACAATGCATTCTGGTAAAAGACGTTCTCCATACATACGCCACACCTAGCCTCTGCAATCGGGTTGGTAGAGATTAAACTTCGATTCATCACTCCAGAGAATCCACTCTTCTACGGTCCAATGTCGACGTATCTTGAACCACTTAAACCGAGCAGCGCAGTTGGATTTTGTATTGAAAGGCTTATGTGATCTAGAACGACCATGGAAACCAAGCAAATACGCTTATGGATGGTGTTGATCGAAACAACAGTCCCGAATGATTGTTGGAACTTATAGAGTATATGGGCAATCGGTATGGTGCGGTGTTTCCGAATTTCTTTGAACAGCATCGTTGATCACTGTCTCTTTGTTTCGTGGGTCTGCCGGGTCGAAGCACATTCCGACAATAACCACTAATATTCCACTTTTTAATCACAAAGCAACTGTCGATTTTGGAATGTTTAACTCAATTGATATGTTCCTTAAAAATGGGACTTTTCTATGATATCCGACAATTGCACCTTTCTCGGAGTAAGACAGCTCTAAATTTTATAGCATCCTGCATGCGAGTAAATCCAATGCTATTTCCTATACGATATTTAAGTATCGAAGACGTGACACAGATCAGGACCACAGTTATTCTTATTTGTAAGGGTGTCCAAATACTTATTGGTAGATTCTGTATGTAAAGTATAAAAATAATACCTCTGGGAACTGTAGAATATAAATTAATTTTGAAAATACTTAAGATTACATCTGAAAAGATTAGGCAAAAAAGGTATACACACAAAAAATAAAAAAAGTAAAAATTCTGATAAACTCCACTTAGAAAAATTTGTGTCACAAACAATATGTCCAATAATTAAATTAGTTAGGACTGCAGTTGTAGAAATGCCAGTAGATAAATTCTCTATTTGTTAATTTGAATACTTTCTAAAATTTACTTTCATGTATCAGCCACCGATCCGATATTACTTTTGCGGTACCCAAATCATACAATCAAGCTCAAATGTATAAGCAGGGCAGAAATGATTCTAATCTAATTTAGAGAATATGAAATTATTTTAATCTTTTTCCATCTAAAATTATTCTTTTTTTTATATAAAAACCCGACCTACTCTAATATTTATACTGAAACAGAAAAAAAAGTCCTATGTTCATCTGTTGTAATTGCTTTTTTTTTTTTTTAAAAAAAAAAAAGCTTAAAATCCGATCAAAGTCGAAAAAAATTAAGCTCACCCAGACTTTTATTGTATTAAAGAAGAGCATTCGTGTAACTGGCACACATATTATATCTTATTATACATAGTATATTCATAATTACTATGCACTTACTTTCCTTTTTTAAATATGTAATTTCTTTGATAATATTTAAATATTTATTTAGTACTTTTCATGCATTTAATTCCAAAACTTTTATTGTCTTAAGAGATTAATGGAACTTAAACTGTATAATATTACAGCAGCCCATTTTTAAATAATACAGCATTATTTTAGAGCAACATATTACTAATGAATAAATATTTTTTTTTCTGAATGCACGTTGAAATGTTTAAAATAAAGAGCAAAATATGGCTCCCCAAAACGTTTTTCGGGCTTCTTTTAAATTAAAAAAAAATTATGAAGACGACTTAATCTTAATGCATCAATTTAAACAAGATTTTAGAGATGTTTCTTTATGCATGAAGTACAGCAATGCATTTCTTTATATAAATTACCGAGAATTAAGAAGAAAATAGTATAAGAGATTAAAATAACTATATTGATATTGAGTTCATTCTGAATAAAAGTGCTCCTATGTAAAAATCATAGAATTTTTGAATCTTAAAAGAAGCTTATAATCTTCAAACCCGTTTAGGATACAATATAGTGCCTTTAATGCTCAATAAATTTGCTACTTAGATAAATTCATTTGAATCTCTTTATTCCTTTTTTTAAAATCCTTTAATATTCTACAATACTATGAAAAAGGAATGTATTCTACTCAGACATTTAAGGAAATTATTTTTTTATTTATTTCATTTTTAAAATTAAGGAAAATTATTTTGATTATCTATTTCATATAATTTACACTGAATTCAATCAAAATTTTGAGCATTCATCGGCAGTAACTAATTACGGTATGACCAAAGGTAATAAGAAGACTTTATTATATATATATATATATATATAGTTTTATATTTTTTATATATATATAGCAAGTTAATTATACATAGTCATATATTTTATATATATAGCAAGTTATTTTCACAGAAAACGTAATAATTTAAATCACAAAAAGAAGCAATCTTACTGAAATTTTTTCGTAAGGAAATCTATTTCAGGCTTTAAAATGACATTAATAGCATTTCAATCTTGCATTATATTTCTATGAAAACTATTATCAGTTCCTATCCTGTTTTCATTAATTTTTTTCTGCAACTCTTGATCCAGCAAATTTTCAGTATAAAAACTGATCAGTATTCAGTAAACCAGATTATTTCCATTTAATAAATTCAAATAAATTTGATAAATTCTATGAATTTGTCTACATCTGCATTAAGTAGTGTCACACAAAATAATTAAAAGCTAGATATGAAAATATTCAAATAATTTTAAAACTCCAATTAATATTGCTTAGTTCAAAACGTCAAGTGTTTAAAGAAAAATATTCTTTAATATTCTTTTATAAATCATTTAAAATGCAAAAAAGATTATTTAACTTCTCCATTGTTAATTATTCGAAACTTGAAGACTTTAAGTAAAAAGTGGAAGCAAGACAAATATTCAACACTGGAAAAATTGTAGTTAATTTACAAATTTTAAAATACCATTGTGCTAGCGTTAAATTATTGATCTTTGTACAAAAAATTGTGAATCAAGGGGAAAAATGTTTTTCTTTCACATTATAATTAATTGTAATTCATTCATAAATAACGAATCCCGGGATTACCATTAATGTCAGCTGTTCTTTTACAAGAACCCACGTCAAGCCAAAAGTAAACTTTTACAGGAACAGAATAAAGCTGACTGTCATCTTCGGGGATTTGTTTCTGGGTTATTATCTCACGTTATTGATCTGTTGGTTTACATCATCGTGGTAGACTTTTTCTTTCCCGCCATTTTTTTTCTTTCTTATGATCTTTTTTATACTTGGAAGGAATAAAAAAGAAGGCTAATTTCATTTATCTATTCCCAAAGCATTTTCTGTTTTTATATCAATGTATATCAAATTAATTTTTGCATCTTTGTCAGGGATTGAAATAAT
This sequence comes from Argiope bruennichi, assembly GCF_947563725.1. Classification (NCBI taxonomy): domain Eukaryota; kingdom Metazoa; phylum Arthropoda; class Arachnida; order Araneae; family Araneidae; genus Argiope; species Argiope bruennichi. The sequence goes on along the minus strand of NC_079163.1, from coordinate 72,065,611 downwards.
GCGTTTTGTATTTATACTAGTATTTAAATATTGGATTAAAAGTAATCTTTTTATTTCAGGATTTGTCTTGTAATTATTAGGATGGGAACAAAACATTAAGACAATTAAATCTGTTCAAAAATCTATAAAATTTCATTTAACGGTAAGAATATGAATAAATAAGTAAAAACGATATGGTAAAAGAAAATTGTTTTTTATAAAGCTAAGTAAAGTAAATTGAGAAGAAAAATTTGAACGAAATGTAAACTTAAATGCAGATGTGAATTCAGATATCGCTATTTGATGAATATTTGTACAAAAATTGTTTTCCTAGCTCACTACCCCCACTGGGGGAGTACCTCGAAAAGAGGGTGAGATGCTTCCGGTATGGTGGCTGGATCTCGCCACCCTGGAGGGTACACATATAAGTGGGGGATCTGGCTCATCCCATCGATGACGGAACGTACTTCCTTCGGGAGGGGTTGTACCGTGGCCGGTGATGTTCAAGAAAGAGTCCTCATTGTAATTATATAGTCTTGAGCGTCTATTGAATGGTGTAGCTATTATAGACTATCATAGTGTTCTTCGAGAGAGAGAGGTGAGGGACATATCATTAAATATTGAACAATGCCCTCTTCACCGGCAAGGTCGGCTTTGCTATTCACTGTCAAAGCAAGCATTGGACCAAGGTGGCAGAATAATAAAGTCTCGGTTTCAAAATAGGAAAGGTTTCAGGGTCGGGACTCGTTTCCACCAAAAAGAACTATCGTGTAAGAGGGTTCAGTACATGCTAAATCCGTCGGGGCCAAACGTTCTCCCGATGGTGTGGTGTGGATGTTTGGAGAAAATTGTGCCAGATCGGGTGTCGTCCTCGCCATCTGATTCCTGTTCAAATTTACGAGGTCCATCCCAAAATAGCCCTAGTGTTGCTTTAAAACGGGACGTTAACATAACTAAACTAAACTCAAAATAAGCAATTCATCAATGTGTGAATCGAAAAATGCTTTTATCCGTGAAAGAATGAAATGCAGGGAAAAAGTAAAGCAATGAGCAATGATTTCAACCGATTTCTCAATTAATCGGATTACCATATTATTAGAAATTGATCTAAAATGACACTGAGATGAGAATCTCAGACCTGTTGCAATTTTTTCATCTAAAAAAATGTTAAATTTATTTAAAAGGACAATTATTTCATGTGATATATTATATTTTTTTATTATGTTTACAATATATAAGTTAAAAGCATCTTTAGGACAAGCCCTGCAAGCATCAGGAAGTACTCTTTTGACGCAGAAGGATAGAATACCTTTCTTTTTCACTGGAATTTTAAGGTTGCCTTTTGTAAGCAACGATACTATCATCCGGTTAAAAGTATTTTTTAAGGTAACATTATTGTTCATTTTTCTGAGCATCTCTGAACACGTGCATGCAAGTGTACATTGTTATATTTTTCTTCCATCTTTTCTCTGCATAGTTTTGCAAGAGCTCTCATAATATATAATTTTTGCCTTTTTAATTGTAGGTACTCTTAAGTAATATTTATGAAACAATATAACATTTGTTTATATTTAATTCCAGCAAAATATAGATTCAATAATTTAATTATCTAAGCAAACGCACAATATTTACATAATTAATCAAAGTGTAGTCGAAAATATTTTGGGGAAAATGATTATTAAAAGTAATTGCCTAATTTGTGTATAGAATATATTCAGTAATGGGAACTTTCAATAGAATCTTTTGTGTTTTATCAAAATTTACTTTTATCCAGTTATTTGCATTGCCATTGTGTTATGCGTGAATCGCATGTGTTTAAATTTGTATAACGAAATTGAATCAATCAGTGACGTCATAATTCAATTCAAAAATTGCGTGGAATACGTAATTGTCTCCAGTGCTCTATGGATTCTTAATTGAATCAGTATTTCAGCCTATTTCTAAAGCGAAAAGAGTAATTTAATTAGATATTTTAAAGGGACATTTTTGCTCAATGGATTAATTGGATATCAAAATACTGACTTCTCAGTATCAATTGGATGAATATTAACAAAATCTATTCCATTATAATATATGAATTATTCATCTAACGTATATATATATATATATATATATATATATATATGCTTACATCCCATCTTGCAGTGAAGACTCTGTTTCCAGGACATTTAGAGGATCAAACGGATATTGATGAAAAAGAAAAGAATTCGAGCTGACCTCTTTTCACAAACAGTTGGTGATGATTAGAAACCTTTATTAATTCACACGATTTCGTTTAGTTTGTGCAATACTTACATACTTTTTTCGTAAAAATGACATGTTTATTTTAGAAAAAATTAAAGCTCTTTTAAAAAAAGTGATAAATTTTTCCCGTTAACTTATTTTCTTATATATAAACTTGTCAACCAAATTATACGTAAGTTACAGAATGTATGACAATGCGCTAGCCAGACAACTTAATAACATTCAAAGTAATTTTAAAGTCAGTTATATAGCACAGTTTACTTAAAAATTACAATTGAATATCATTAATCAGCAAAATTTAATCAGTGCATCAGTGAATTAAGCATCATAAATAATATTAAACTTTATTACGTTATTCCTACTATTAGCTCAAACATTGGACTTTATCCTCAAACATTGGATAGTATTATGTAACGTATACGATTAATATACATAATTAAAAGATTCTGGTATTCCTAATGTTTTGCTTATTCCCCAGATGCATCAGTCACTAAAGTCAAGTTAACCCCAACGAACAAAACATCTAGTGGGACGAAACGGAAAATTGAATTTGAGTTAGGCCACTACACTCCATATTAGAAACAGTTTCTTTATTTTTCTTCTTTTTTTTTCTTTTTGACAAGAATACTGTCAATTCGCAGATATGGAAACCCTCCTTGCTTTTGCGTATGCGCCAGAAGCTTATTTCGCCAAAATAAAAGTGAAAAGGAAGAATCTACATTTCAAGTGATGGAAGCTAAGGTCAAGACCTGACAAGACCTCGGGATTCTAAAGAGAATATCCGCGGTAATTTCTTCAAAAGCATTCCAGAAACTGGTGGATAGCCCTTTTCATAAGTTAGTACTTTTTATAGCAACAAACGATGAGCCTCATATTAGCAACTGACTCATTCAGAGGATAAGTAAAATTGAAGGGTATTCTATATACATTTAATTCTGGTGTGGTAATGAAAGATTCTCATCAAGTCATCAGAGTACCTTAAATTCGACATTTTTGTATAAATGTATTCGCATGCCTTCAGTTATGCAGTATAAGCCAAGCTTCACAATATTAGTATTCTAATGCTTGGGCAAGAAATCAAAATAATGTAATAAATTTTATTTATAAGTTATTTATGATGCTTAATTTATAACACTTTAAATTATGTGCTTAATTAGCAATAAATATAAAGAGAACTTATATGTTTTTAACCTTAATTCAATTCAAAATGACAGTTCGAAAATTAAAGATTAAAAGATGCAAATTTGTGAAAATAATCTCATCACTGAATTTCTCTTAGAAAACAATTTGAAATTTGATATCTGCAAAGCTAATAGAATAAATGCAACGAATCTTAGCGATATCCAACTAGTATTTTAATGTATATTATTCTATATATTTGACTTCAAATTATGAAAGAAAAAATATGCAATGTTTCGAACATCTGCATTTATAGTTATTTATTGACAAATTCTCATGTTTCCTCGAATGTTTAAAGTAGTTGCTTTAAATTCTCAGTAAACATTTCGTGGGTGCACTTTTATATATTCTGCAAGTTTTGTATAATTTATTTGAAAACTTTACATATTATAAGCAAAAAATAAAAGCATGAAATATGGAATTTTTTCAAAAAAAAAACTTTTAACTCCTTCTGAATATACGAAAATGCATTAAGTATTGCGTATAGAAAAAAAAATGATGAAGCTTATAAATCTTTGGTTTCTGGGAAAAAAGATGAGCCGAAATAATTTTATTTTTCATCAATTCTTTGTCGAATTCTCGAATTCCCTTGGGGTCATATCTTCACTCTAAAATGAGAGTTCAGATATATTCTTAATATGGTCTAAGTTCAAAGCCAGTTAGGCTAGCCTTTCTGGAGAAATTCGTAAATAATGTGTACATTCGAAAATTTCCGGGTACTTTTGAGCTTATAGTGTATTTTGAATTATCATAGCAAAAGTTTCGTTTATTCCAGAAATTCATGCCAAGTTACAACATGAGAGGTGACAATTTCCCTTGTAACAAATATTCGCAAGCACTATTCAAACGAAAGGAATCCCATTTCAAATAAATAAACCTGAATTTCCCTCTGAATGAAAAGTTACGGTTTGAATGGCGACATCATGTGTATTCTTGAATAAGCACCACTGGTGTTAGAGAACGATTAACGGTTTTGTATGGCAAGATTTCCCTAGAGAGCGAGATCACAAAACTAACTAAAAAAATTGGATTCTAGGGTCTGCCCCTGGATAAATGGGCCTGGTCCAGTTAATTACCCTCTTTTATTACCATTCGATGGAACCCTAAAGAAAACGTTCAGGAAATAGAAATATTTTTTTTTTCATTCTTCGCAACTGAGAGTCATTGTAAACTGAATATGGGAAAAGCAGAACGAGTCTCAGGTGAGGCATAAATGCCACTGTAATACGATTCGCAGGCGATTAAAGATCAGTTCAAATCGCTGCTGCATTCCAACACCCGAATTTCTTTCTTCATTCGTTTCACACAAGAATTTTTTTATGGTGAGGGGATAAAACTCCAGTTAATGAGTTAGCTGATTGAAAGGACTTGTTTTAAACAGTAATTCGTGAGTTTTTTTTATCCATAAGTAATTATGATGACCATATACAATAGGCAAATATTAAGCAAGGAAATGACTAAAGTATATATTATGTTTGCTAAGCTTTCGGTTTCCTTTCTAATAGATAAGTATTTCTTTTTCTTCTGTGCATGAAAAAAGAGTTATACGTATTACGCTACATAATTTGTATATTATTTATATTTATTAAGAATATGATAAAATAAAGAGAAAAATGAAATTAGAATGGATTTAAACAGATTGCATTTAGGTAATTCCATATATTTGATGACCACAGTTAAAAATAAAACCCAAATTGCGATGAATTATGATTTGTTGATTAAATCCGGTCCAATTTAATTTTGATGTTCCGGAATTTTTTAAAAATGTTTATGTCTATTGCGATGATATTCCTGTATGCAACTTTACAAAATCTTAAAAGATTGATAATAGATGATAATTCATAAAACATATAATAGAGAGTGCCATTTACATAAAAAAAAAGTTCAATCAATAAAAGACCTAACTTATTCATTAAATTTTGATTACTTTGTCAGTTTAAAAGTATTTTTTTCTTTCAACCACAATGTATTTATTTTTAAATTAAACATTTTTTTTGTTTTTATTCTTTATTTCGATTATTATTACCTTTTATTACGAATTCTATAAGGAAGAGTAAGAAACCATTTTATTTTAAAACATATCCATTTATTCTAGAATATAAGTTCCATTATGCAGATGGAAAAAAAGAGAACTATGTTAATTTTATGTCAACAAATTTAAATTGTTTCATAACATACATTTCTTTAGAAAATACTTGCAAAAATTCAGTTTATTTCCCCATTGCATATTTCCTGAAGGGACGTTTTTCTTTAACTTTTGATTAGATTAAACACGCATTTCAACAATTTCATTAACTAGGATCAAGAAACCAAGATCATTTTGTAAAATTCCAATATCAAAAAAAAGTATAAATTGGTCTTCATGTCTGAAATATGTCTACAAACAATATCAATGATTTTATAAAATTCATTTTTTAGTTCGATTTTACAAATCTATATAGTTTTTGAAGTTCCTAAACCAAAATATGAACTCAAAAAATTCTTTCTGTCTCTCTTCAAACTATTTATAACATGATATTCTAAATCAAATTTTAATTAAAGAGTGAAAAAACTGAAGGATCAAGAAACCTTCAAGACTGTGACATCCTTTTTATATGATTTTTAATTATATCCTTTTTTTAAAATGTAGCTTTTATTCCATATTTTCTATAAATTTCACAAGGACTTGGGTAAAACAAAAAGTTTAAAATTTCGAGCTGTGATAGTAATTCAAACCAATTCCAGTCAATTTTTAGTATAATTTGTTTATCCATGATTCCGAATCTGGGCTTGATTTTGTAAGCCTACCGCCAGTTTATGAGATGAAGAGAAAATTAAATTTCAATTTTAACTTATACACAACATTCAAATCGTATTGAAATTGTCTCAATATAAATGAAATTAAATTAATGGAAACAATTCTGAGAAGTAATAATCAAAAGACAAATCAATGCAAAAGTCAACCGAATTTACTTGAAATCTGTGACAGATATATGTTAAAATATAAAATTTAATATAGTATATATAAATCAAAAAAAGAAAAATTTTCAACAAGTTGAGATGGAATATATATACCATATAACCTTTGGCGTATAAACATTTCAAAAATGATCTTTAGGAGAATAATAGATTGTAGAATAGGCAATTCATTCGCCGTTATATAATAATTAAATCTTAATCGCCATTCATATTACTTTTAAATTTAGTGGTATAATGTTATTAAAAATATTGACGATTGCACGCACCCAGATATATAAGTTTAGTTGGTAAAATGTAAATGTAAAATATTCCAAAGTCAAAACCTTTATTTTTGATATTTATTTCTTTTATGATAAAATGCCGTTACCAGATATATTTGCTTTTGAAAGATGGAAGGTAATTTTATTAATTTTTATTTCTCTTTGTTTTATCCTTTCTCAAATGTATTGATAGATTTTAGTTTTAGCAGGATCCGAAATCTACATCATATTTATAAGTGACTCAAACTCACTGAAATTACTCGACAGAAGCTTGAAGCAGATTGCATATATAATGGCACACAATCGATACCATAGCATAATAAAAGCATATGACTGCCTGCCGAAAGAAAGCGAAAGCAAGAGAAAAAAAATCCAAACAAGAGCGAGAGTAGGTAACATTAAAACAGAGCAGGTGATTGGGCTCAGGTGGCAGCGGTGCTGTAGACGGCGCCAAGATGGGGAAACCGATGCGCAAAATATCCTTGTTCCTGCTTAGAGATAAGAGGGGGAATAGGTTCCCGAATATCGGCAAGATTTCCAGCTTAGAGGACCCCCTCCCCTCAATAGCTTGAGACAACATTTCGCTGAGCTGAACAAGATCAAAAAATTAGATGAGACTTTGCCCCACCCTGTGCTCTGGCTTTTCCGAGAAATGATTTCATTTTCGTCCCGTTTGGAGGACTTTTTCATACGATTTGTTATGATCCATTTTATCGTTGCGTGTATACGGGCAGTAACAATTCTAATGGAGTATAAAGCGTAATCCTTTTTCGAGGGTACTTTAAATAAAAAACATGGTTTGGAATGAAGTCAAATAGCTAATGACGGCGTTGGAAGTAATGGTGGAGAAATTTTCCGGTGATGTATATCCAGATTTAATTCTTATAAATCCCCATAGTTATCTTTAGATTTTTTTTTTTTGATGGGAAACATAGTTACATGTGGGGGTTTCTATTTCGATAATACAGTTAAAGTAATTTCTGATTAACTGTATTCAATACGGCACAGGTAAAACTTAAATAATAATTTCCTTTTTTGCACATTATTTTGTTTGAACGTCATATTATGCAATAAATATTATTTGTTTCCTTTTCTAGTGAAGTTATTTGCTTATACCCTAAGATTAACGTGCTGTTTACACTATCTTTCTATGTGAATTTAAAAAAAAAAATGCATAATTTTTGAATATATATATATATATATATATATATATATATATAGCGATATTTTCATGCTATTTATCCTTGCTTAAGTTTAATATATTGCCATGGACTATAGACATTATTGATTTTTTTTAGTAAATAAAATATGTTATTCAAGAATCCTTTTTCTAATAGAAATCGTAAAAAGAAACTTTTAAAAACGTTCAAAAAAATTATCTTATGATGAATTATTCTTATTAACAATTTAAAACACAATTGCAACAATATTTCATTTTAGAATGTTTAATTGCATCTTCCTGTATCGTTGTAATATCTAAATGTATATATAAAACATTCCGTTGTAATATCTAAGTGCTCCTTAAACATTACAATAAAAATAAAATGGTGCAGACGTTTAATATATATATATATATATATATTGTTCCAGTTTAAATGTGTTTCTTAATCAAATCTATCTGCACTAAATGCAAACTAACAATTCCTTGGAACAGACAAAAAGATACTTTTGATTAAACATATGCTATGTAAAATATAAAATATTAATCAGTAAATTTAAATTATGTCTAATTAGCATTCGATTAAAGAATAAACTCATTGATGTATAAATTCAAATATTTACAATTCCATGAATGTAATAATAAGAAAATATTTACTAGCAGGCATTGGTGAGAAAAGTAAAGAATTTATCTTATCGATTTCTCAAATATTTAAAAGTAAATATAGTCTCAGAGTGTATTCAAAATGAGATTGCGAATGCCGAAGAGTTTGAGAAAAGAAATCTAAATCAAATTTAATGAACTTCTGTCTCTTAATTATTGTACAAAATTCATTTAAATAATCTCTTTGAAATTTAAAAGCAAAGCTAAAGCTGTTACTTTAACTTATGAATAAAGTTTGATTAAATCATATTTAGAGTATATTTATCTAAGAAGGCTATGATTTTAAATGCAACCGACGGTTAAAGTACACCAAATAAATTCAAATGTTTAATTTGAAATTTATAATTATAATATATTTAAGAGATCCAAAAGCAGGAACATATTTAAATTCTGGTTCTATATATGATTTGTTGTTGGTTTACCCTAACCTGTTTTTAAAATCGGTTTTAAATTGACTTTGAAGTTTTTGGCTTTAAAAAACAGTTATCTTGCTGGTTAGTGAGCATATAAATCTCTAAAAGGAAAAGTGAAGCCGTGAAACAGTTGTAGCTTTTAATATTGGCAATTTTTGTTTGAAAACTTTTTGAATGAGAATAAACCTTATTACTTGACGCAATTTTAGAAAAAAAAAAAAGAAAGAAAAATAGGCTACACAAAAAAATTTTCATCTATTGTTTTCAATGAAATTCCAGCTTGGGTAGTCATTGATGACTATGTCATAAAATAACAAATATCATTAAAAGGTGAAATCTTTGTTATTTTCATTGCGGAAGAAATGATTTTGAATGTGAAAGGAGATCGAATAACACTAATGTTTGTCTAATGGCTGACTAACACCTTAGCACAAACTAATAAACAACATGAAAGCAACGACAAAGAAACTGGTTATAAAATTCTCTTGAAATTATACTCATATGAGGGTAATTGCAATGAAAAGTTTATTATACGTCTAAATCATACTGCAGTCTGGAATTCCTTATTATTGTCTGTGACATTCTACACTAACAGCATATATCCTGTAAATCATGAAGTCTCTAGAAGAAGTGATTGATAATTTTCCCGAATTGGATTTATTGAACAAATCATTCTTTTACAATTGCAATCTAATTCGCAACTGTAATACATCTAATTCGATTTCTCTGCCATATCTATTACCAAGTTCATTGTTTTCTAGTGGAGATGGATCATTTCACTGGTCTCTATGTAAATTTTTTTCAGTACACAACTGCTTCGAACATTTCTGTGGTAAAGGCACTCTTGATAACGTTACTGCATATCCTGTATCAGATATCCAAATAGACTCTTTAATTTCCGTTTCTGTCAAAGCATAGATTCATCTACAATTTTTCTTTCTTATTATAGTTTCAGTTTTAACAAACTACAATTTAGTTGCAATTCGCAATATGAATCTCAGATTACAGAGATGCATATCTTGGAAGCATCTTTATATATTTTCTCTAACAGTGCTTCTTAGGGTCGAATGTAATATAAGTCATAACGTCGAATTTGTATATATTTTAAAAAAAATATTTTTAATAGTTACCTGCTAAAATATATTCTTTATGACATGAATCATATAACTCAATTTTAAGAGATTTATAAAATATGGTAGTACTAAAAATGATTTTTTCATCATTAGCTTCTTAGAAGTTATTTTAAATTTTATAAGGCATCATAGCTAGAATAAACATGGAAGCCTCCACATTTCAGCATTTGGCCAATTCTGTATATTTATACAGAAAATGTACCTTCAAGTGCATAAAGAATCCACAGAACTTTTATCTAGTATTGTGGGGTAAGTAGGTGCGTATTTTAAAACAAATTGATTCTGACTTTAAACAATTCTGTTAGTTATCAGTTTGCTTTTTATTTCGTTTTAATATATCAAAATGTTTATTGTGTTTATACTGTAAAATGGTACATAAAATGTTTGAAACAAATCACTTCATTAAATGTAAAAATTAATTTATAAATGTGTAATCAAGTATGCTAATTCCTCTTCTCACTTGCGACAGTACACAACGGCTTTCTAAAGTTCATAATTAGGACATTTTTTATGTGCGAGATGTTCTAAGTTATTAATTTAATGTTTGAAAAAAGAAAAAAAAACTGATATTATCGCACTTATAAAGGAAATATTTTAATTTTATACATTAAAAAAATCAATTCTTCTCTGTGTTTGAAAAATGTGAGACTTGAATAAAGTTGGTAAGCATTATTGCCCAATAAATTATATTAAAATGCTTGAAACTATAGGATTAAAATCATGGTCAGTATATCTATGATTACAAAAGTAAAAATTTTGTAATTTGCAATTGCATTTAATAAATGCTGAATTAATAATTCAAAATTAGATTTTTTCAAACAATTTGGATATTAAAATTTGAAGAAAAGATTCATTTGTCGTGTAAGACCAGTGCACTCTGTACATCGTGTGTCGAATATTTTCTCATGGGGTGATGTGGAAGCATAGAAATTGAGGGGCCAGTTCAATTACCAGTCTCGAATTCCGACTGTACTGAAAGGCAAGAGATCAATTTCAAATAACTTGCATTTTCTGGATTTCGTCGAAAATTGTTAGATATTGCTAAAATACCCCATACAGGTTTCGAAAACTATCATGTTGCAGAATAGAATCTTAAAATTCGTTCATTCAGTTTTCAAATTCATTCAAATTTCAGCATTTCTCTTTCACTACTGAGTTTCTTTGTCTTTGATCCTGCACCCGACTGCTCTTGCAGATTTATTGCAATTATGATGCCGCTTCTTTTGATAGGTTTTTACTCAACTTAATGTATTCCTTGTTTGTAATGATGTATTTTGTAATGGATTTTTCATTCTCTTCTCGGCGTGCTAGAATTTTCAAATACTGTACTTTTATTTATTTTGGGGGAATATAAATTATTTTAATATTTTCGAAACATAATTACCATTTATAATTAAAATGTATTATTATTTCATGGAAGTTACTCCATTAGGTATTGAAACTGAAACATTTTTTACAAAATTTTGCAATAATTGCATTGAATTTGGTATTATATATTAAAGACGCTTAAGTGAAAAATAATGTCCATTTTTGTTAAGGCTTTAAAATGAAGAAAAAATTTTTAACAGAATTCTGAAAAGTCAGACCAGAAATCAACAAATAGTATGAAAAGGAAATTAAGCCACAATGAATATAAAAATAAAGGTCATTCGTAGCATTAATTAAAAATCAAAATATTTTATGAATATTATTGAGGTTTCAATTTGCTTAGTGAATTATACCAGCTCTTTATGTTTTCATTATTTTTTATTTAATCTCTAAATTTTTTATAAAAATAAATTATTTTCCACATTTTATCACATCAATAAAAGCTGAATCACCACTTATTATATTTATCCTGATTTTCTTCTTCAAAAAAATGCAATTTAATTGAAATAATGCATATTCTTTGCCCAGAATAATATGAACATTATTAAAAACTGAAAGAGTTACGGACAAAATACGAATTAAATCGAATACACAAAGTAATTACTCGAGGAATTAATACATTATTAAGAAAAAAATGATATTCGGAAGGAAATGATCATATGAGTTGAAATGCAATGCTATCAAATAATTAATAGTTTTAATTAATATTTCAGAGATTGGTATTCAAAATAACAGATATTTCATTCATTTCTAAGAAATTGGAGAAACTCGTGTTTAAGTAAAGTTGTATCCTTTTCTGTAATAATTAAGTTCCAATCACTTAATTAATAATTATAGTTATGCTGTGCAAGATGTTTCAAATGTTCTTTCCAGAAAGAAATATACGAACACACTTAAGATAATTTTAGTTCATTAAGGGAAGAATGGAACACTTCCTGATGAAATGATTTTAAATTTTTACGCTTCAACAATACTGAGGATTAGTTTTCCATTCCTGCATTATAATAAACACAGATAATATACTCAATTGAATAGATTTCTGAAAAATACTCATTAACAATAATTCGATGATTCAAAAAGATTCTTTGCTCTCCCGAGCCTTTATTTCCCGATTCAACAGCGGTATTTCGCCTTAATTTTCTTTTCAAAACCAAAAACGTAAGTATGAATAAAGCCAAACTAACCGAAGTCCGTTATTTCAATAAAAGGATGCGAGCATTGAATGAGTAAGTAGGTAGTTCTGGAATCGGGAAGTTAAGCTGTTGAAAGTTGAAAAGAAAAAAGCCGGCACACATTCATTTGTCTATGACCAACGAATAACAACTCACACCCAATAGCTTTCGCGCGCTTTAATTGAATTTCGCTAAAGATTTGCCTGAAGCTAATTTAAAAATACATTTTCAAACAGGAGTTCCTTGAAAAGCCTCCTTTCGACAATTTGTCTCCGTTAGAACACAGAATTGCAAACGGAGAAAACAAATTTCTTTCCATCTCGCCTTAACGCGGCCGTTTGCATGATAATAGACTCGAACGAGTTCGTCCTTCTTTTGTGCTGAACAATAACTTTCCATTCACGAAGCCATCAAAAAGGACAAAAATCTTCGCAATGCCCCGGGGCCTCGAAGCCAATAATCAAATGAGAAGGAAGGCAAAACATGCTCTCGGACGCATACAAAACGCAGATGTCATTTAACTGTCAAATTTCACCTGGCTTCCTGCATTGTTCTAATGAAGGCATTAGCTCGAACTTGCGCCATGATCGACATCATAGGCACTCATAAATATTTATACCCACGATCCGACTTGCTTTTACTTCTGGTTAAATTGATTACGCGTTCGACAGCTACTGCACGACGACTAGGCTAATGTGACACACAATATATGGCGCATTTAAGTAATGCTTTTCATAAATTACCCAACCGCTGTGAGTGGGATACTTTTGCACTAGGTTTATAAGGATTCGTTACCTTGTTATAATTAATAAGCAAATGAGGGAAAAAATGATTGGACTGAGAGGGAATGCATATTTTAATGCTCGATCATCAAGAATTACACATTTCAAATATAATTAACGAAAGCCTGAATAGCGATTCGCTTTAAACATTTTTTAATAGTATTCAAATAATTATGATTCTTTTTCCTGTAATAATAATAAAGTCAGATTTAAGATCTCTACTCAGATTGTGAGGATACTTTTTTTTACTGATCTTTGTCCGTTTAGTTTTAAAGATATTTTTAAATACTCATAATCAAATGCCAATCAAATTCTAAAGCGTGAAATTATGAATTTCATTTGAACTTTTTATATCTTGCATTCAATACAATGTTAAATAATTTAATACTTGATAAAAAAAATTGTTCAAGACAGAATTGATTTGGTCATAACTAAAAAAAAGTGTTTATCTTGTTTTGCTTTGTAATAATTAAAACTCAATGTACTTTCTAATAAGAAATTTTCTGATTTGTAAATATATATATATATATATATATATATATATATATAATTAACTTTCACAATATAAAAGTACATTTCTGTGTCAGACTCAGAATTGTCTCTATGTTTTTGAGGTATCATTAGAATATTAGAAAAATGTGTAATTTAGATCAGAATCCCCTATTTGAGTGTAAATACATTAATTTAAAGCCTAATTGTTAGCTACATATTTAATAACGACTAGCCTTTATAAATAATATTTGTGAAAAAATGCTATCTAATAAAGTTTGGATAGTTATTTTACAACAGAATAATTTATTTAATATCTGTCTATCAAGAATATTAAAATATTTATGGTAAAAACAAAAATGGCGATTCAACACGTTAAATATTAATAGAAAAGCTAATGACACAAATTTAATTAAACAGATACTTTTGATAAAATTTTTCAAAACATCCACTTTTAATCTTTTTAACAGGAAAGAATTACAAATTGTATATATATTCAATACGCACGGAAAACATTAACTGGTATTTAAGAGTTCTAAGCTAAATTAAGCCATTATAATGAACAATGTTATTTAGAAAAGAAACTCGTTCTTAAAAGATCACATAATAATATTGAAAATTAATTTTAAATCCATTTCTTCAGCTACTTTTGTTCTCAAGATAACTTGTTTTTGTGAATCCTCAATCTTTCTAGAAGTCGTGATTCCAATAATAGGTCATTAGTATTGCGAAAATGCATTTAAAGTACTCCATTTCTCATTAAGACTCCCAAATGAGAATTAACGAACGTCTTTGTCATATATCTAATCAGAAAACACATAAATTTCTCTCCAGTTCACTGCTAGGAAATATGCTGATAATTTAAGAAAGAATTCAAAGCATTCCGATTTATAGCTTCTGTGAAGTAGTTTCTGATTCAGTTGAGCATTTCTAAAATGTAGTTGAAATCTAAGGATGCTTGCGTTAATAGTGACTTCAAAAATATGCAGCTGAAAATCTTTCTAGCTTGCAGCTAGTAGGAAAATTTAATGTTTCTATTTTATTTAGGAAAATTTAGCGAAATAACAAATGAATCATTAGAATCAAATGAATCTGTCAGAATAAAAGTGATTCTCACTTAAATTTTAGTTAATTTCATGAATATTCGTAACTTCACTACTTAACAATTTAGTATAAAATTAAGTTTAAAAACTGATTCTTTTTTTTAATAGTTAATAGTTAATGAACTATTTTCTACTGAACGTCAGACTTAAGAAATAAGGATCATGCAACATTTAATTTAAAAAAAATAATGTTATAAAAATATATAGTATTAATTGCGTTAAAATGTATATTTCTGATCATTTCAAAGCACACTGGAAATGCAGGATTAGCAAGAAGTAAGTTTTCCATTTCAAACGGTTTTACTATGCTATCTATTGGTTCAAATTAGACAACATTTGAACTACAAATAATTCAAATAATACTCTTGAGATTCCTTAAACAGAATTTTTTAATAACTAATTCACCAGTAGATGGTGTTTTAATACAAATGGTATTTATTTGTATACACTTAAAATGTGAAACATCTTTTATGTTACAACACAGTTGGTATTATTCTTCGAATAAAAATAAGGTAGATTCTGCATGAGCAATACTTATTTCTCTACACATCATGCATAAGTGGCAAGAAAAAAATGTCTTTTTTTTTTTGTAAATATAAGTATAAAAGTGATAAAAAAAAAGTTAGTAAAAATTATTTCTAAGAAATAAAAAACAACATATAACATCAATAAATACTAACATCATTAAATAATTTCATAAGTAAAAAAAGATACATAATGGGACTTTCTAGTAAATAGGTAAATTAATCAAATGAGTTAAGATTGGATTTTGATTTGGAAAGATAGAAAAAGAGTATTCATAACATTCTTGAAATTTTATACATACATAAGTATATATGCATGCACGAATGCAAATATGTAGCATTAGAGAGAGAGAGAGAGGAATTTTCCATTCTAACTTGCACAGAGGATTTTATTTCAGGGGAAATCCCTCCAACAACTGATTTGAAACAAAATACAAAATTCGCATTTAAAGCTTTTGATTCATGTAAATTAAATTTACTCGTCCAAACTAATCTTGATTCAACAGTTGTTATTAAATAAAGAAAATAAGCGAATTTGAGATTGGTCCGAAACGATTCAGAAAAAAAGTTAAATGGAAAAGTATTTTTCATCATCTGTGGTTTATGATGGAGAGAAAATATTTATAAAAAAGCATATAAATACTTGAAAATTGCGTTTATAATGCAATAGAATCTATTATGACATTTTTCTGGAAATATGTGAACCGATATTAAACACCTAGCCACAAAACTTCTAATAGATATTAACAAAACACTAATCATATGGCACAAAAACAATTTTACCTCACGGGGAGGAGTTAAACATTAATTTGATAATAAACACTTAAAAAGAGGTGATGTTAATAATTTCTATTGCTTCGACATTGATAGTCATTCATCTTAAAACTTTTCCATGAAATAATTTAATCATTTCGAGAAACGGTTTAGAGAAGACTACATTTTTCGTGTATTTTGATAATTGATTTAAAATCATTTATCAAAGCGATTACAGCATCATTCGATTGCAAATTATTTGCCAATAATTGCGATATAATAGTAACATTTATGCAGTAGTTTATCAAAAGATAATTTCGATTTTTCGCTAGAATCTGCAAAACATAGCGAATTTGATTGGACAAAATAGATTAATATATTATTAAAATATTTATAAATAAGGAATCATCAAGCCGAAATAAAATAAATGGTATCTTGATTTACTTTCAAAAGTTCTCTTAAAAACTATGAAAAGATTAATTAGAAATAATAGTTATTCTATTATTACAAAATGCTCAACAATACTTTTATGATGCCTTCACAATATTCCTATAATTCGTATTATTGAAAAGTTTCATGGTGATATTGTTAATTCTAATATGATGGAGAAATGGATGAAGGTTTGAAAAATTGAAGGTGGAAAGAAATCAAAATGAATGATCAGGAATATAAACAAATATTTAAATATTCTTTAGAAATCAACCACAAAACCTACAATTTTATTTTTCAAATGTCCCTGCACAGCATGAAAATTACTAAAAAGACCTAATATCTATTTACCCCATTTTTCTGTTTAGAATATAAGTCTAGCACATCTAATATACTCATAACCTTAAAACATATTTTTTGTGTTTCTCTATATTACGCACTAACATTTGTAGATGACAAATATGCTTTGATGATATCACACTCGTGTAGAAGCTCAGCAATCTGTATTAATATTTATAAACATCAACACACTTTGAAAATTTCGCCGAAAAATAGTTGTTGTTTCTTGTGGCAGGCAGGATAGAAGATGGAACCTTGCAAGATATTTCTTTTTCACTAGTTCATTGCTATAAGCCCAAAAAATTGCAAATAGGAAAAAAAAACATTTTTTATAAACTTTGGTCATATATACCTTTGTTCTTTGGAAACTTGAAACCACAAAGCTGTCGCATCTGAGGGAGACTTTCTTCCCCTGTACATTCCAGATCATGTTCCATAACTTCCATTTCAAGACCAACGGATTTAAACTATGTTCCGACCAATTTTTCAATTGATTGATTGTTTCTATGGAAATCTCTATGTGGTTCGAAGGAGGCAACTGCAGCATTCGCTTAATTTCTTGGTTTATTAAGCAGTCATATTTCATATCATTCAAATTCACTTTCTTTGAAATATCATATATTGCAATAATGAGCCTACTTTTCTCGTTCGATGTTCTTATAAGTAGTATTCTGGCTATTAAATATCTCAATTATATCTTACTGGTATTTTGACTGAATAAATGTACTGTCTACAATTCTCCCTTCGCGTAAAACTCTGAAACTATGTCACAAGAACTAACCACATGAAGGAACGAAAATGAAACGCTTAGAACTTTAGAATTCTGACAATCTTCAGAGTCCTAAAAACTAAAATTGACTGAAATTTCACATTTCTGAGTAAGAGAATATCTATGTTGTCCTTAGTAGCACCAGAAAATGAAACAGAAAGAACAATATATGTGCCAGTGATTATCTGCTACGTATTCTTGCCATATGTTTCTATTGCAACACGAATAGTATGTGCGTCAGCATTTTCTGCAATTGTATACATGCGATAATCAAGTAGCTAGCAGGCTGCAAAATGAAAATATGTGTTATTTTATTTCCGTAATGATCTTCGATATAAAATTCATGCAAGTATTATCAACAAAATCATTTTCCCTTGTTTTAGATATATATAATGGATGAATGAATGCACCTCTTTAAGAGCAAAATACAGACTGTCAATGATACCAACTGATAGTTCTGAAGCTGAGCTCAATACTTTTTAAAATGCTTCGTTTTTTTGTCTTTCTCATAATGCCATGGTTTATGTATGGTTTATAATTGTTAAATAAAGTAAAATGAAAATTACTCAAAATGTCCTCCTTCATTTTCAACAATATGCTCTAATCGGAGAACCATATTTTCTATAGATGACCGGAGTGAGTCTGCCGGAATATTAAGAATTTGGCGCCAAATGTAGTCCTTCATGATCTCGTAGACAGGATGGCCTTTGAGGTAGATATTGTCTTTCAAATAACCCCGCAACCAAAAGTCGCAAAGCGTGACGTCCGGCGAGCAAGGAGCCCATACTATTGGGAAATCAAGGCTTTTAACTCGTGCTTATCTGAAATACTATATTAACAATCGCCTTACACGGCGATCAATATGAGGTGCTGCACTATCCTGCATAAAAATGATGTCTCGAAGGCATCCACGCTGTAGAAGAGTTTGGATTTCAAAATCCCTCAGAATATTATGGTGCCTTTGTCCTGTGGATTCCATTTGAAGTTATCTCTTCAACGCAATATGGTCCAATGATAAAGGTAGCTGAAACCACACTATACTGTCACTTTTTCCGGATGCAAGGGTTGTTCCTGGATAACATGAGGATTTTACTCTGCCCAAATTCGACAGTTGGTGTTAACTTGCCCATTGAGGCAAAAGTAGGCCTTATCACTCCACAGAATGCTCCATGGCGAAGTTGTATCAACCACCATTCGATCAAGGAACTGAAGTGCAAAAGGTTTATGGACTTCTAAGTCCCCGGCCTGAAACTGTTGTACAGACTTGATTTTGCATGGATAAAAATGCAAAATCTGCCGTACGATTTTTCGTACAGCTGAATTCGGCATATCCAGAAACGGTAGAAAATTGGCAAACTCATAGTTTTATGCGGAGATTGACTTCTGACTTCAACGAGCCCGGTCGCAAACTTTTCGAAGCTAGAAGACGGGATTTTTTTTCGTCCTCTACCTGGAAGAATGCCAAGTTGCCCAGTTTATTCAAATCTCTGCATCATCTTGCGTAGGGCACCTGGAGACATTGGACCTCTTCGTATCTGCTTCATACGACGAAATTCCTTTAGAGCTGCAACGGAGTTTTGTTGGTTCTGGTAAAACAATTTCACCAGTAGCACTTTTTCTTGCAACTTAGGCATGGCAAACAAGAAAGAAATTAATGTTCGTGCAGAGTCTGCCTTCTTTTTATCCAAGGAAAAATGGTAATAGACATGCGCTGTATGCTTCACACTTTCAATATATGCAAATAATTGTTGTTTTTGTTATAGAGCCATCTATTGGTGAATTTTTGAACTATTTTTTAATTAATAAATGTAAAGAGCATCATCTGAATAATCTGTAGTTCAAATTTTATCCTATTTGAACCAATAGAACGCATTTTTGAGCCCTCTGAAGTGGGTAACTTATTTCGTGCTAACCCTGTACTTTAAACCATTCATTGTGTTTTGCTTAAGATTGTCAGTTATAAAAATTTCTTAAAAAAAATTCTGACAAATTAGGAAAAAGAGATTATTTCAGCAATATTTAAAATGAAATTATAAAATAGTGTAAATTTTATTGGTGCTATTTTATACACAGAATTTAAATTGTTAAAATGTTAATTAACAATTTTTATGTTTGATAGCTTTAAAATAGAGATGGAGGAGATAGATGATAAAGATAGTATTAAAAAGTAAAAAGTAATAATTAATCTAAAATTCTTTAAAGAAACTGAAAACAAGCAAATTTGTTATGGCACTCTTTTAAATCAGAAGTAAGGGAGCATTAAATATTAAAATAATACCAAAACTACATTTCTATTATCTGTATTTTTTTAATGTAGTATTGAAGTATTTTTCTCGAGTAATTTGTTTATGAATTTATTTTTTGTGATAATAACATTAAGCGGACTGCATAAAAAGTATAATGGGATCATTCACAATATTCTCACCTCAAATACTCATGAGAATATTTCTTTTGAGATTTTGCAACATTTCTAAGCATAAATAATTTAAGTACCAGTCTTGGATAAGGTTTTTATTTACAATAGGCTTAATCACCATATTTAATTTCACTCCCTTTCAATCTTGATCAAGTAGTGAGTAAATATGATTAAAAGAAAAAGTAGATTTTCCAGTTCAAATGCCGAGGGAGTTTTTTCGACCATAAAGGGGTTGCGTATAGAAATGTTTAATACCCTGTTACAGAAACATGATTTTTACCAAATTTAAATAAATGATACGCGTCGAATTTTAATTTATGGGCTTTTGCAGCAAGAGTTTAACTAAATTTAAAATTTGTGAAAACATCATTTAAAGACTTAAGAAAACAATAAAATGTAAATCATGCAAGCATAAAAATGAATATTGTCCCTCCAAAAAAACAATCAAATTTTCAAGAAAAGATCATAGAAAGAAAATTCAAATGGTTGGACAAGGAAATTTGCTCAGTAATTAAAAAAAAATTAAAATTAACTTTCCAGCATAGTTACCGACCATAAATAAACTATCGTCTTTCCTTAAAGCCAATCAAAAAATCATTTTATAAAAACATAGATTTAAGTGCCACATTCAATAAAATATGGACTAAAGCCAAATCTCATACAGCAAATAATGTGATATCCAAAGCATGAGTCACTAAATGTGGTTCTAGCTCTAAGCAAGTATCCTGTTTTTTCTTCCCGCTTTCCGCCAACAAAAACAATCGATTCTGGTCCCCGATTGAGCCCATCACTCGCTTTTATCTGTATCTATGGATGGTTGGGCCATTTCTGATCGCGTGTCTCTTCTTTCCACTTGTGTCTTTTCTGTCCTCCACTCAAACCTGAGTCATCATCTTTAGTTATTGGCCTCTACAGACTGGCGAGATGTGAAGAGGGATAAAGTTGGCAGCAAACAAAAGTCACCTACATCTCCACCCTGACTGTAGCTCACATTTATCGCAACGTATTGTCTGAACGTGGGACGGTCCACTGGCTTTCCATAATTCAATGTCCGATTTCCAGATAGTATTCCTATCGGGTTTTCTGCCGCTGCTGTTTCTTTTTTCTTCAAGGGACTCGCTTGTGTTTCATTTTGAATTGACCTATATGGATTTTGTCTGAAATCTTTCCATATAATTTGATAAAAAAAAAATACAATAACTTTGAATCTTTGGAATGAATACTCTTGGTATTAGAGATTTCTTAGAAAGAAGGAATGTAATCAGAAGTCCCATAAACTGCTAATTGTTTTTACATGGAGTTGGTCAGTGTTTACGTACACATCTTGTAATTTCCATGCTAAATGCAAAGCACTATTTACAATTCTAATAAGGGAAACAGCTTAGAAATATGTTATTATTAGAAATATATTATGCTTTGGTTATGAAAATATGTTGTTCATAAACATATTTTCACAACCAAATACTGATGCTTCACTTGTAGCATTGATGAACAATTGCAGGAAAACTTCTTTCAAGATATTATGCAAGACTTTCGCTTTTATTTTAATGAAATATAAATTATTTAAAAGATGGAGATCAATCTATAGCTTTGTAAGTGATCATCAAGATGATTACAAAATATTGCAAATTATTAACCTTAACGAGAGATATTCTTATAAAATTTCTTTGATAAAATAATATTGAAACGGTTAATTTTGTTATAGGGGGCGTCAAAGATTTCAGTCGAAAGTTAGTTGAAAAATTAACTAAAGTCTTTATCACATATATGTCAAAGATTTTCAGCCTCGATCTTATATGTTTTGTAGATCGATATACAGATCTTAACTTATATGAAATAACAACTCGAAGTCTTTAATTGAAAACCAGGCACAAATCACTTAGTGAAAAAGAATAGACCACCCTTCTTTTTTCGTAAAATCCACTATTAAGCTGTAAAAGAAAGGAATATTTCGTTGACAGAAAATATATCAATCTAAATTAGCTGATTTCGTTAACTTTCCAGTAATTAATGCAAATATTCTGACTGTTTCTAGTTGTTTCTAATAAATAATTCTAATTGTTTCTAATAAAACATTATTTATCGAAGAAAGGTTCATTCAAATGTAAAACATCCGTATAGTGACAGGATAACAGGATTAATGATAAGAAAATTTTAAAGATAGCTGAAACAAAAAAATTCAAAACTTTAAAGCAAAAATTCAAATATCATTATAGGCATATAAATCCTATAGATAATTTCTATAAGCTGTAACCTCGGATATATTTACTTCATGAATAAAAGAAATATCAGATCAAAGGGAAAATGAGATAGAAATAATAGCAGAAAGTAGAATAACTTTTCAATAAAACGCTATAGAGATAGGAAGAGTAAAAATGCTATATATAGTTTGTTGCTTTTATTTCCATATGTTGTCAGAAAACATAACTCTTGACGATATTACGCGCTTATAAACTTACGTAATCTAAAAGACGTGAATCGTTATAACAAAAAAAAAATCTATATAATTTCTCCTTTCACATATGCCACGCATGTTGTCAAACTGTGCCAACTATCAGACAAAATATTTTTATTAAACTAGAATATAAGAAGAAATATTTCATAAAATTTTGGTGACATTTACAACGCAAACCAGAAGCAATAAAAATTTTTATTCAGCAGAATATAGACATTGCAGTATTTTTCTTCTGAAACTTGAATATTAATTACTGAGACGCATATGGTTCTGAGAAAACATAAAAATGAGCTCTCTTTCAATGAACTTGAGATTAACAGAGATAAGAATATGTTCCCAGTTTTCAAATAGTTCGTATTTCTTTTCAAACGAAACTGTACTGATGAACTAATGCAATGACAACGTTCTTCTTGAAAAATTCAATTACTTTTTTATTGCAAAAAATGTCTATTGCCATGATGAAATATTTAAATAATAAATATAAAATGATGAAGTTGATCTATGTGACTACTCTTGTATAAACAGACTTTCATTTCATGATTGTGGAGATACTGGTGAAGTTAGATTAGATTTTGTTTTAAAATTAAAGTAAGTTAAAATAAAGTATTTGTACTGCTAAGGAGAAGAAGATTTGAGGATAAGTTCTCACGCTTTTCAATGTATTTTATATCCCGTAGGGGGCTTCTATACATTAGGGAGATGCGGAATTGAAAATAAAAGCGAGATAAATAAATTTTGCATGAGCAAATAAATAAATATGTTAATTTTGGAATAAGCCATTGGGTTTTCAAAATTATTTTAAACTTAAATAGGATGCATTTTATAAATCAATTTTAATTACAATTTACACCATACAATAAAAGTTATAACGAACAACCATAACAACAAAATTTATAACGAAACTAACTTTAAATTTTCGATGACAATTGTATAATATGCGTTTGTCTAGAGATTACTCATTGATTCATTTATGTAATCAACGTGTAATTTGATGAATTAAGATATTCCTTTATTTTATCTTAAACTTACACTGAACATTTGCCTAATATATATATATATATATATATATATATATATATATATATATATATATATACAAACATGATTTTATTAAAACCCAAATAACGTTGGATGTAAAATAAAAAAAGAAAAACATTATATACTGCTTTTGAAAATCTCTTAAAAATATATTGATCATTTCACTGCTTTTTCATTAAATCTATGACAGTAATAAAAATAACGATTGAAATGCAATAAAATATAGCGATGTGAAACATTTGAGGAAAATATATACCTTTACACAAGCTTTCATTTGCAATATAAGAAATAAATCAAATATTATCTTCTCTTTATTGCGAGGTGTGAGTTTAAATATGTGGATAACCCCCAACTCGAAAAAAAAGGGTGACAAGCGAAGCTAGTGGACTTGGGTTGGGATGAAGAAGGTCCAGAAGCAGTAGTCCAAAAACAAGAAGCCGAAAAATCCGTTTCATCGCCCCTGGGCGACTCCTGAGATACTTGTATAGAGAATATGTTCTTTTTTTAACGCTCAAGTCTTCATATGTAACTTCAGACTTCGTGAAAACATGCATATTGCTTGTTTATTCCTTTATTTTTATTCATTGTGACAGAAAGTCTCCAAAGGAGTTTGTAAAGCGATCTCGGGTGTTTTTATTTGAGTAAAGCGTTTTTGATGGAGATGAAAAATGTTTTGCTTCCCAGAGAACAACAAGATTCCAAAAATAAAATAAAATACAAAGATTTTTGTATTTTGGAAAGCCTTAGTAATACTTGAAATTTGCGGCATTGAATTAATTTGTATTATCAGTAATTATGGAAACCAGAATAGAACCAGATCAAAATAATAGTAGGTTTTCTAAGTGTTTCCCCGAAATACTGCTCTTTGGATACGTATATATGGCTTCAAATCAAAGCTGAAAATACAAGTCAGTTTATTTGAACTAGATTATTAGCAATAAAAACTATCTCTTTTCAGGATAAATTCTTCTTTAAAAATATTATTCTCATATTTCTAGCATTATTTGTCTTAAGTGTTTTGTAAAACTTCCAGTCTCTAAGGTAAATTGCAGCATTTTATTTTGATAAAAAAAAGCACGTATCATGTAATGGCATTTGACTGCCAACATACTTTTCAATTTTTCATAGAAAAGAGCACTTGCTCAAGTTTTGTATTTATCTTCGAGTTAACATAATGTGAACTCTGATACCTTTAAATGAATTATATTAAATGCTAATTTAGAGAAGAAATGTCGAGTATCAGTTAAGAATATCATGAATTGAAAACAGTTAAAAGTCGGATATTAAGAAACATTTTATGGAAAACAGTTTTAATAATTAATGCCGTGAAATAAATATGTGATTTTTACTTTTTTTTAATATAGAAATAAAAAAAAATTATAACAATATAGTATACAAATTCTTTACTTGTAGAAAATAATATCCTCTCGAATTTACTCCAATAAATACATCTATCTATTTCTTCTCCAAGTTATGATGAACCTATTAGTAATTTAGAAAATAGTAAACTCATTTATTTAACTTACAATCTATTATCTTAGTCTTTAAAAGAACGAAATTTCCAACAAATTTGAAGGGCAATATATATATATATATATATATTAGATTATTCAGTGCTATAATGGGCGAATATGATTATTTTTACTTTGTATTACTTTTAATTTTTTATAATTTTTTTAAATCATTTAATTAGCTGTTAAAAATAATTTATCATTGAAAAATATATGTTTCGATTTTAATAAATTCGATCGGATTTACAGATCTTAGTTCTTATTCCAACTTACAAAAAAAAAAAAAAAAACATGTTATTGAAGTTTAAAAGTTCCATATCTATGAGAAATCTTAGTTAAATGTTCTAAAATGCATATTTTTATCTAGAGGAACGTATTTTTGTCTTATTTCTAGAAGTTATGCCTTTTTATAGTCTCTTTAATCATTTTACTATCTTACTTTTCAGCGAATTTTTATGTAGTTATTAAATAAATGTAAGAAAAGCAAGAAAAATATTTCAAGAATCCTTTTGATGTTGATATTAATTAAATTTAATCAATGAATAAATCACTAAAAGTTTAATTTAAAACTCTTTAATAAATCTTTCTTTCCTCGAATCAAAAGAGCAATAAACGAATTGTTTAATTACGCATATATAGGATTACTCAGAAGATTGAAATTAATAAAAATATATTTTAAAAGCATTAATTAATTAATATTCTAAGAAATCTTTTTATTTGAGCTATTTTCGACATTTCAGGCAGTAATTCATAATTTATTATCATAAAAATGTAGAAAGAATACTTTTTTCTGAAATTCACTACCAGGAAATGCGTCTCATATAAAATAAAATAAATCGAAACTAATGGATTGAATGATAATTGAATTCTGGCGATATTAAAATTGCATATTATCATCAAGTATTGTACAAAATTTTAAAATTATAGCATATTAAAATGAAAAATTCACCCTGAAATTTTATCTTGATAGTCTTGATTCAAATCAGCAATACAAAGTGTATCAAAAGGGAAAAAGGTAATGATGCGAATATCAATTACTGAATAATTTAAATAATCAATTAAAACTCTTCTTTTCGTATGAGATTGATTCTGAATTAGGTAAACTGCATTTGAATCTAATAATTGTTTTTAAATATAATTTATAATTGTAATGTACAACTATATTAGTACTGATTACTGATAAAGTAATCAGTACTAATTTTTTAAACAGATAAAACATGCTGTTTAGTCTATATAAAATTTTATTCAGAAAAGAATACATTTTAACTAAAATGAACAAAAGAATATTTACTCAGATTTTTAATTTACAAAATGACTTGACATTGCTAAAATAAGCCCAGAAACTGATAATAAAAGTCTCTGAGAAAAACATACTTCAATGATTAGATTTTCTAACCAACTAATTACAGCCATTTTGTGCAATTAAACTTTTCTTAAGAAGCAAGATTTATTTCTTGAAAACGATCGTGCAAATGAAAAGAAGAAACCTTACTCTTCCAAACACCATTTCCGTCTCTAGATAATCCTTCATTTCAAAAACATTTTGCAAATAAATGGAAGGAAATTATAATCTTTTAAACGAGAAATAATGATAGATTTTACTTAAAATAGAAGCAATGATTAAAAAAATTAATTCAATTCATTTAAAATTTATGAGTTCCAATCTTCATATATATTTCGATGAGAAATGTAGCGAAAATATTAATACAAACTATCTATGCCCAGATAATTTCTAATAAAGAATATCATCTTATATAAGAATTTAAATAAATTGGATCAAATCCTTCCCAAATTCTTAAATCTCATACAAAATTAAAAACACATTATTCGTAAAATCTCTTTAAAGCAATTGAGATGCAATGGAATTACTTAACTGCTTTATTGAATGGTTCATCCACTTTATTTTTTCTTCTGTTAAGTAATCTTCCATTTATCTTTCAAAATTTATTTCTTATTCGTGCCGTAACTAAAGATGTATCAGCGTTAGATGGAACAGCATTAATATTCTGCAGTTGTCGTATCTGAAAGCTATACTGAAGGTTTTTCTGAATATTTACTTTCTGAAGCACAGCTGGGGTAATGAACTAACCACATTACTGAACTATTTTAACAGCGTAAGAAGTCGTTTTCTGAGCATCGACCTCGGTCCATTGCAAATATGCATGGTTTTTAAGTAAATAAAACGAATTCCCTCGTCACCTTAGTATTTAAATGCATGCGCTGAGATTTTATTTTTCCGAATTATTCGTTTGTGACATTTTCAGCTACTTTCGAAGTTAATATATAGAAAGGGAGATTATAAATGAATGCCTTTCAGTTTCTGTTTACTTTACAATATTTTATCATTAACTCTGTTGAAAAGAAAACGAAATTATTTTCATTTTTATTATCCAACTACTATTTTTAGATAATAAAAGTGTAAGAATTGTCAATTTATAGCATAAAAGCTTCAGAAAGTAAGTAATGTAAAAAAAATGATGGAACTTTTTTATGCAGATACTGAAAATCTTCATTGCAATTTTTTTTCTGCTCTTCAATATTTCAAGTTATTGAAGCAAATGTCATGTCAATAAATATACCTCGAAGTGATACATTAATTATTAAAACAGATTTATGAAATAAAATCTCGCTGCCCATCAAAGAGCAATTGTTCCACCAAAACGAAAAGGTTACAAAAGAGCATTTGTTAAGGTATAAAAACATATAACTTGCAAACAAAGACATAATTTAATTATGTAAAAAGCTTTAAGCGTTACAAAAAGACAGAATTATTGCGAGATTGGTATTGAATTTTCTCTTTTGAAAATATATTAAAAAGTCGGAAGATATTTCTTGCCAACTATATGAAGATCTATATGAGATCAAAAATAATCTAAATGAAATAAAAAATTATGCATTAATAATGATGATTAAACTAAATTTTTAATTACTTAATTTAATATTATTAATTAAATGTGAAGATAATTTTAAAGAAAAAATAGAATAATATTAATGAGGAAAATATCCTGTAAAAGTAGCAGAGGATATATTTGTATTGAATACTAAGAAATAAGAATTATTAGGAACATATTATTCTATCTTGTATTACGTCTTTAAGAAGATCTTACTTGAAGATCTGTCGTACCTGAAGTTGTATATGATAGATTTGTATGATAATTGACATATAAGCTGCGAAGCTTTCACAACTAAAATTCTTCTGAAGTTTTATATTAAACGCAGTATAAAAATCATATAATATAAATGATGAGTACTGAAAAGTTATTAAACTTTAAAAAAAGCATATTCTTAATGTATACATATAGTCGACTTCCAAAATGTTTGCTGAGGAATAAGCAATCCATGATACACGGCAAATGCATTGATGTCTTACATCCGACAATAATCAAAATCTGTCTTTATATGAGAGCAGTACATTTCCTCTCTGCTGATTAGGCTAGCTGATGTGTCCACATCAGACATATAAATCCTTTTTTTTTTGTTAAAAATTATCTATAGAATGTATTTAATTAGTTTACCAACAAGCAAATTAACATGGTTTTATATTCTGATCACCGTCAGGCTTAATAATCTGGAGCCCGTGTTCATGTGCATCTTTTCTAACAGCTTGAAAGCCTATATCAGCTTATTTCTTCTGGTTATAAACTGAATATTTTGATTCGCGTTTGCAATAGATTCTGATGATTAATTATATTTATAATATATAGCAAACGTCTCAGTATCGTGATATATTTCGTTACAATTTTCAATAACACTTTGGGGCATTCCGAATTCATCAGCATTCATTGTGATAGCGTGCCCATTTTCTAATTTACTCACAATTCTATCAGGGCGAAAATCATCTATATAATTTTTTTAAATTCATATCATATCATTAAAGTAAAACATAAATAATCAGCGTAGAACAGAAAAATAATTTTTTCATATTACTCTGTTTCACCTTTTATCCTCTTGTGTTGTTTACATACATATTCAAAATACATGAATATTCACTAAGTAACATCTTTTTCATATACTTAACAGCTAAACCAGTATTTTCTGTCTACTTACTAATTTTTTTGAATAAGTACTTTGTGTTTGTTCTTTAATTTTTAGTATATATAAAACTGTATGATAAGACAGGCAAAATAGGTACCAATTTTACAACATATCAAATTTATTCTGAGTTGGAAAGATTTGGCATCTAAATTTTCTTTTTTTTAATGAAATTTATAATTGTTTCTTTCTTTATTTATGTAACACATTAAAGAACTCATTTAACATTGCTCTTTCAACTGGCATATAAAATTAGTTGAAACAAATAATTTGTTTAATTGTAATTTTTTTTCTTAATATTTAATCACAGGTATCCATATCTCTATTTTGTATTGATTGATAAATAAGATAGATCCCCCCTAAAATTTAGAAACACTAAAATGAAAATATTAAATTGTTAGTATATAAAATAACATATTGGATTGGTACTTCATGTGTAAAAGCAAATAATTTAACAAATACTTTAATTTGGTTGTAAGCTAAAAGGATACATTCCAGTATCTCAGTAGCTGACTAAGAGGTTTTTCATATAATCTTAAATGAGTTTGTAAAAAAAAAAGAAAAAAAAAAAAGAAAAAGAGTTATTTAATCTTATGAAATCACTTTTTATAATATATAAGTTTAATATATATTATTAACATGCGCTATATTTTAAACAACATGAAATCATTAAATTAAATTCTTTGATCAAGTTACTCTGTATATAAATAGAACGTAAAATGTAAAGATTGAAAAACAGAATAAAAAGTGCATTACAGTCATAAAAATACATTCTTTGTAACCAACAATTTGTAAACAGGAAAACATTTTTCTTTTATGAAAAACATGTCTTCTTAACCGCTTTTGTGCGACTGATGATCAGATTATTATTTTGGTGTAAAGACATGCTCAACATAGGCAATACGTGATTTGGAACATCACTTCATTCATTAAAAAAAAAAAAAAATAAGACAATGCCCATTATCCAGAAACTATGTGGTACTTTATTATGTAACATTAGATAAAGCACTCCTAAATGGAATAGAATTAATTTTATAATCAAAACATAGTCTCTGATTTTTCTAACCAACGTCAAGCGAAACATCATCTACGATTCGATTATTTGATTTTACTTTTTTTTATCATTTCTCCTATAAAGCGAACTTCAAAGCATGTATTCTTACTGCGAACTTACGACCGCCACAATATTTATATTGATATGATAAGGAACAAGGATATAAGATATTTGAAAGGCAATATTAAAAAAAAAATTTAAAAAATTGAATCACTTTTCTAAAGAGTCAAATTTCGAAGTTGTCGACTACAACAGGCACCTCAAAACATATTTTCCAATATTCTCATACAGAAACTTTTTTCTCCAATAAATTGACCTTTTCTATATTTGAATTATTAATGTTAACACTTATATCGTAAAATTATTGTCATGGAATCTGAACATAAGAACTATTTCATATCTTGCTTTAAATTTGATTGTGTACTATCACACAAATAATTTCATGAAGCGTATTTTGAATGAGTTGATGGCGACAAAACCTTTTAAAAAATTGTAAATTGTAGGATACAAGTAATGCAACTGGGAAATCACAAACTTGAATCTCAATTCATATAAAGATCAATATTTTCTATAAACAAATTTATTAGACAAAGATCGATATCTCTGTATCTCAAAATATTGTTTTTTTTAATTTACACTTAAGGAAAAATGTAATTCCGAAAATAAACAGATGATCACAAAAGAAATTCGCTTCAATAAATTCAACGTCTTCACATTCAAAATAAATATTATATTGTAAAATAAATAAGAATTGTAATTTTTCTTATTTGTTTAATTCGCATAATATGATATCAAACAACTACAGCATACTTGAAAGGGAAAAAAATGGATAACTTCACAATTTTGAATGTTGGGCTACTTTTATTCTTCAAATGTTTCTTTTTAGCAAAAACTTTTCACACTTTTATAGTATACTTCCATAATTATATATTCATTTCAAATCCGTAAATTATTTTTTTCTTGCGTAATAAACAAATAAAGCCAATTTCGAAAAGAAAATGCTTTCAACAATGAAAACAGCTGATTAAATTTCGGAATCAAGCTATATTTTTCCATGTATGCTATAAAAATATTGTCATAGAATCTGAACGTAAGAAATATTTCATATCTTGTCTTAAATTTGATTATGCGCTATCAAGCAAATAATTTCATGATGTTTTTTTGTTAGTTAACTATATTTTTCCGCTCGCTCATGCTTAAAATTACAGGGTAAAAACGCATATAGAATAAATTCTGTAATAAATTTATTGACAGTTAGCTGTAGCATTTCTTTGCAGGTTTCGGATTCAAGAAATTTATAAATTTATTTTGAAAAGTATAATTTGAATTGCTATTTTTTTAAGTTAGGTATTAAATTTTAAAAGGATCCTAACCCTTTATTTATCGTATTATTTTATCATCAGTTTTTCAATTTTATTTTTGCATCATTAGTTAAGGTTTTGTGAAGAAGGAAAAGCAATTCTTTAATTATTTAAAATATCTAAATTTAATTAAAAAAAACTTTGATTTTTAATTGCCACTTTTAATTGATATCTACGGCTAACTATCGAAGCTACTGACTTCACGTTCTTTTGAATACCGTTAGAAAAAAACAGTCACATTATGAAAATATCAGCCTGACTTTTAAGTTCCGTCGATAGAAAATAATTTCCAATAAAATTAAAAGTTAATAATTTTATTGAAGTTTCAGAAAATAAAAGGTTTCTTTAATATGTTTTAATTCTGTTGCCTTGGTTTCTATTAATATGGAGAAAAGATTTTAGCAAGGCATTTAGCTACATTTTTCTTCCAAATTTCTGACTAGAAGTTTTGAAATTTAAAATTGTTTAAGTAGCTACTTAACAATTTTCATTTGTTTCATGTTTATAAACAATTGGAATTGAGATTTTCTAATAAATTTTTCGTTCATTTCCTAAATCACAATAATTCTTCAATTTTTTATAGTTTTTTTCTCAATGAAAATAAAACATTTTCATTATTTTAGTGCTTTTAATAATTAGAAAATATTTATAAAATGCTGATTTCATACTCTTAACAGCATCTAGGGAATCATGTTAAAAGTATCTAATAGATGAATTATTATTAAAAGCAACATATGTTGATTTCGGGTAGACTGTTTAAATTCTTGAATAAGTGTTCTTTTGTTTATTTCATATCATAAATGATCTAAAATTATAATTGTTTTTTTTTGGTGAAACAGATTATATTAAAAATGTACTGATTGAAAATAAGGAAATAAATTTAAGTAATTTTTACAATGAAACATAATTATACAAATAATGATCAGTTTAACTTAATATAGAAAATATATCAAGCGCAATTTTGAAAAAAAAGAAAACAAAAAGTCGAAGGGCAAATTTTCATTCACGAGAGAAAACTATGAATAATATTGTGTTTAGACAAAATTGCATTAACGTTATTAGTTTCATATGGGTTTTTAAAGCTAAATCAATATAGAAATTAATCCTTAAATCAGCAGTAAAAAGGTGAAAATCACAAAGTCAACATGGCCTATTGAGTAATTAATCACCCCATTCATATCCCCTTCAAAAAATCTCTAAAGTTTAAGAAATATTCTTGCATATAGTGTAGAATTTTCAGTTTTCAGTCTTAAATAACGAATCTTCTGCTTTTTAATACTGCATAATATACAGTAGGAACAGTATTAAATATATCCAGACAATAAAATCCTGGTGAACTTCATGAAACTGCCATGGATTTACCTCAAACGAAAATTAATACAATAAAAAAGACTCTTGGAAAAATATTTTAGAGAGAAGTTCTTGAGTTTAATCATTCCATTCTCTTTACGATCTTCGTCAATAGAAACCAGTAGCTTTCCTATATGATCATTCTTTTCATACCATCTATGCATGCTCAGGAACACTTCCCACTCAAATGATGTCCTCATATCCTTTATTTCTGAAACTGTTTCTGATTTCATTTCTCAGATTTACTATTAAAATATTAGAAAGAGAGAAAATTATTATAAACAATTCATAGTATTCAATAGTTTTCATGCCGAGAGATTTATTATTTTCTTTTCTGTTTTAATTCTACATTTTATTGCATTCCTCGAAATTAGCATTTTTTTCAGAAAAATTGAGCCTGATTCTGAAATTAAAGATTTTATACATTTCAGGTCTAAGTGAAGCACAAATAAATTATAACTGAGTTTGGAAAAAAGTAGCAGCCAGATATTCAAATTTATAATAATGATCTTTCATGGAAGGTAAATCCATAAAGAAAAATTAATTACATATTAGGAAGGAGGCTACTTATTTCACAAAATAAAAACAGTCTCACGCATCTATAGTCACGTTCAAACTACGTATTATACATTTCGCAAAGGCATTTTTTGAGATCCAACCCAACATATTTTGTACGCGAAACAAAATGAATAAAAAACGGCCATCATTTGATATCAGCGCTAATAAAAAATGGCGCCGAGCATTGAATCCATTTTCGGCGTGTTCACAGTGTCAAATAGTTATCTTTAACTTAGTAATTTCAACTCTTGGGTAGTTTTTCTCCAAGCAAGCAAATAAACTTTCCGTCAGCCTTAAACGAAGCATTTAAAACCCTATTGCTTAGGGGTAAATTGCATAACTCTCACATATTTATCTAGGCGGCGCAAATTTGGTATCCACGGAGAGAGCTCGACAACCCTAAAATGGAGCCAATGACAGTTCGGAAATCGCTTTTTGAAGTAAGTATAAAAGAAGAAACAATTTAAGACGTGCTATTTTGGCGTAGAGCTGTTTTTTTCGTTATTTCCCTTGAGTTTTAGCGAGAGCCATTTATTGGGTTCGTGTTATCGCCATTACTCCTCGTCTTTACTTTGCACATACTGCGGTTAAGGAATTTTCGGGGAAAGAATATTTCCTTCGTGAACTTTTTCTCTTTTTTTTTCCTCTCTCTCTCTCTCTTTTCCCCTTCAGAGCGTAGCTATCGCCGCGAATTTTATGTGGCTGTGTCGTTTGAGATGACTTAGCGGCAGATCCCACAGGTCTGTCGCGTTAGGGGGTGTATCACAAAATAAGGTTTGTAACGCTGGGTGTGAAAACATCACTCGCTCCTTATAACCCCACTCAGAAAGGATGCAATTTATCACCTAGTTCTGGAGGGAAAAGCGTGCGTATTTTTATCACGTGGGTGAAAAATTGCTTTTCTCTATTTTTATATGAGCAAACTTTTCATCTCGACAGCTTTTCCGCGTGCTTAAATGATTTAAATTTGTTCAGGAATGGTGTAGCTTGTCACGAAAACATTTGACTCAAAATTAATCGTAATCAAAAGAAGGAATTGCTTTGAGGGGCTTTAAGAAGTATACAATTTAGCAGAATGAAGTCAAAAGTTTGGTTGTTATGTATACAGCTTTAAGTAGTTCTCAGGTGTTATATAATATCTACTAATAATCGAGATGAATGTGTGTGTTAGAGCTCTACAATCCAGATCACTTCACATACAGCCATTCAACTTGGCAGATATCTACTTTGGAGGATGGGAACGTACACCTTGGAGTGAGTATTCAAGAATTTTGATTAGAATTTTAATTAATGAAAAAAATAAGATAAATGTTGAGCCTTTCCACGATAACTTACAAAAATATTTCAGTACATAAATAATTTTTTCAGCTTTTTAAAATTGAAGAAATTATCTTTTCAATGACTCCAATTTTTTGCTATATATTTTTTTCTATTTTAATTTTTATTTGAAACTCATTTTATATTTGAAATGAAACACAAATCATTTCATTGTCGCTACTTATACTTCATTCAAGCATATTTCTGTTCTTGAGGATCACGATATGAAAATTCGGTTTATTATTATTTTTTTTCTTTTTGCGTAAGTTTTGGTATAATACATGATCTTAATAGAACTTATGAAATTCTGTTGTACTTACTAAGGTTTACCTTTAAAACTAAAGGTGAAAATTTTTTTAAGTGAACAGATTTTTAAATTTTGCTGATTTTTCTAGCATTACAGTTAGATGTATAAAGATGGAGACAGAAAGTTAGAAAAATACATAGCACAATAAAAAAAAGTGTAAAGTTTATAAAATGAAATAAAAATGACTTCTAAATTTCTTCTCTTCTATATAAAATATATGTCTATCAAAATTTGTTTTAAATATTTGGCTCAGGAAATAATTGTAATGAAAAGACTCAAAATATTTGAATGAAATTTTTAGCAATCAATAATTCGGGAGAACCTAAAGCTACTAGAATAAGCATAAATTCCCTTATATTTTCCATTTCATAGTCAAACAACTAGTATAAGAGTAAGTCTTAACGAATCTTATTTCGTTGATCAATGTTCAGAATCAAAAGTATCAAATAGAAGAGCTGCAGTATACGTGAAAAATTTTTTTTTTTCCTTTTTATTTTTCCTTTTTTTTTTTTTTTTGTAATATTTAACTGAATCATTTCATGTTCATGTTTCGTAGATTTACAGCCTTTTCAACAAATATATAATGTTATTTTTGGCATTGCTATTTATTTTAAACATTTTGCGTTTTTACTTTATAGTGTTACATTTAATGCGTTTGATTGCACATAAAAAGATAAATGACAAACTAAAAAAATATCGGAAAAAACTAATGTGGTCTTACGCAGTGTCTATGCGGATATATAATACGTGCCTTACTGTCTATGTGGATACTAATCAAAATGCGAGCTCTAAGAATCTAGTGCAGAGTCATAAAAGTGCTATTGTTCCTGTTTAAAATGACAAGATCTGAATATGTACAAGCTGAAAATGTTAGCTTTTTGTATATTGATTAATATTTGAGGTGCCTGACTTTATAATTTCTTCCTCATAAGAAAGGATCTCAGGATTTTATCAGAAATTCGATCAAACAAAAAGCTGTAAAATTCGAACATTTAAATATATAACTGTCAGTTTATTTCTTATAAATAAATAAATGGAAAACGGACATTTGGGAAAGGTTATTCTCTGGTAATAGTAGAAAAAAAGGTTTACGGCAGCTGCCTATCTTCCTTCGTACAATGACGCTAAGTAAACAGATATCGATGTAAAATCAAGATTGCCATACGTTTGTTTATATTATACTGTTTAAAGTTTAAAAGTTAGTGATTAAAGTTTAAAGACACTTTTGCTTTCATTTCAGCATCCAGTTTCATAAAAACATCCCCATTCCTATCACAATTACCCAAAAGTTCTTACAGATTTCGCCAGATATTATACACAGGTCAACTGCAATGGCGTAGAGTAATTTTGACTCCAGCAGGAATTTTGGAACAATTTTCTTTGAATAGGATGGCATCAAAAATTCAACTATCCTTATAAAAAATGTTTGATTTTTTTAAAGAAGAATGCCAGAGAGAAGGAAATTGAAGCGACGCATAGCTCCAACAAAAGTGAGTCAGTGATTATATGTTCAGAGCTCTCGTGTTTGAATTACAATCCCTAATCTGGTAATTTCTTGGTATGACATATTTTTCCGTCATTAGACATTTTCTTTTTCACTCTGAAAGTTACTTGAAATCATATAAAGGTAAGCTTCGTACAGTGGAAAGTGTAAAGATCTCTAAATGTGATTGAATCGATAAAAAACGCTGGGAAGAGTGAAAGCAAATTTCCAAATATGGCTCCAAACTTGTACTGTGTATTACATTGTGTGTTTCTGTGGCAACACCATTATTTTTTTAAAATGGAACTGCAATTCTTTAATAAAAAAAATTTCCATTTTTGGCGGATCTTTTCATCATTACACATCATTTGCCCACCTTTAAGCTGGCATGCCTCATTTGTAATGGGCATTTAGCCTCATGAAAGGACTTCGGCTTCAAGAGCGAAGTGTAACGAATTTGAAACTCGATATCATGAAATACCTTGTTTTGCTTTAAAACTGTAGAAATGTGGTTTTAGAGTTTAAAAAAAGAATACTGAGTCAAGTGTCGCCTTCATGTTGTATATCCCAAAATAATTATCGCGCAACTTCTTAATGGATTACAGATTTACATAAGAAGAAAGATTTCACTCCTTGTAAAAACACGCAACGTTAGTACTATATTAGACATTGTTTTTGAAAAGTAAATGTTAAGTCCTCTTTTTTTTGTCTATAAAGAAAGACCAAATTATGTGAATTTTAAAACAATATGCAAACATTAGTTCAATAAAAATTCTGCCAAAATTTGTTGAAAGTTTTGAAAAAATATTGGTGAATAAATAATGGTAATCTTTTTATAAAACGGAGATAAATATTGGTTATTTTTAACTAAAAACTTCATGTGTAAAGTTTAGAGCATGAAATGATTTCATTGTATGTTATGTTAATAAACTACTGTAAATTTCGTTTGTTAATCAATTTTATTTTTTTTAAACTTATTTTTCAGAATTAATATGTTACGTAAAAGAATATTAAGTTACTAAGATCGGGAAAAAGTTTATTCGGCTACAATTTACTAAAATAACTTTATTAAAATAATAGAAAATTTAGGAGTTTTTTTTTTCTATTAACCAAAATATGCTGCAACCTCACTATATAGTTAAGTTGCCTATATTGGACTGTTTAAATCAATAGCATTATTATCTTGAACTCGAGTAATAGTCTTGATATTCGCTATCAGTCCTAATTAATTGGAAGGGGAACTAGTTAAAGCAAAAGATAATCAATAAAAGTGAATCAAAGACATATAATGTTGGTTTAAAAAGAACAGAAATCCAGGCTAAGGAATTTCTTTGTCATGTATGAGGAAACAGGATAGAAAAGCGATTTGATAGTGCATGAAATATCATGTTTATGCTCATACATTGTGCCCTTGCGTTAATTTGAGAATCAAATGATGCTTTTGCTTAAATTGTAATTAAAGAAAATGATAGTTTAATTTGGAAAACCGGTTGTTGAATCCAAGAATCAGATGGTTCAATCTGAGAAACCAATTTATCTAATTGGTAAATGATGTAATCTGTGCATGTTATTCCTTCTACTTTATTTCTTAAAAAGTTAATTATATTGTTTTGAAGATCAACTACAAAATAAATTTCTCCTTTATCACTGTAAATTAAAAATGAATTGGTGGTCGAAGTCAACAAAAAAAAATCACTGTGAGAAAACAAATGTCATTGAATTATTATCCATAAATGTATCGCTCCCACTGATAAAATTATCATTATTTCAACCATTTTACTGTTTTTTTAGACTTCAAAATGCAGAAACGTTTATGTTGTGTAATATAATAATTAATCATTTGATATTTATAAAATAAAATATAGAAATATAACAAAAATTATCGAAATCATGGGTAGCAAAACTGCATTCTCTAGAAAACAGTTTAACGAAAGAACAGTTTTGAACAATTTGATTCTTATCGGCATATGTCTCAAAGATTCGACAGAAACATTATTGGAATCACAGACACCGATATTCGGACAACGAGTATCAGGATTGGATTTCGTTATTATAGCGCCACTAGTTAGAAAACCATTGACTATCTGAGATGAAAAATACTGAAATTGATATCCTTAATTATTTGTATATACAGTACACTCTCGAATATCTGATTCGCAATTATCCGGTTTCCGTGCTATCCGGCCTAGTTTTCTTTTATTGTAGTTAAATGAGGAAGGCGAGGTGTTGCACTTGCAACATTTCCAAGGCATTGGAAAAGGGCTGAAATACAGAAGCAGTTACCTTTTAAGAACTTTTTCAAAAATAAAAACTGTAAGTTTTGACTCTTATCTTAGTATTACTTTTTCATATCTGTGTAATCATTTATCAGTGAAAAATAAAATCAATTTGAGTCAATTATTTTAAGAACTAGGCTTATGATTTACGTTAATATTTTGTTTACATTTCCTGCCTTTAAGTTAGGCATTACATAATTTATGTTAAAATGCGAACAGCTTATTTCCTTTAACTTATTTTTTCTCTAATAACTTCTTGAAACGTGCAGTGCAGTATATAAACACATATAAACTACCAGTACAGAGCCTTCTATTTTAACTCGACACGTGATCAGCAACTGCTTCTATGATCCACCGGGGCATGGCAGCCTTCATATTCTTTGTGGCTTGAATTAAATAGAGGCTTAGTACTCAATAAGAAGTGAGAAAATACGCATCATAACTGTGAGGTTTAGTATGAAAACTTTATCTTCTGGTATTGGCGGGAAAAGAAATGAGTTTATAGAGCTCCGGCCAATCTGGGATTAAGTCGGATTCTCGGAAGTGTACTTACTGTATTTAAAAGAAATAACTGATATTCGCAGAATTCAAGTTCGAACACAGAAAAAGAGATTGCGACTTTTTACAAAATTATTTCTGTAAAATAAGATTACGACTTCATTTATAAATGAAAAAGAAATATTGCGTTCTTGAATGTAATATGAGCGCGAACGCGAAAGAAGGCAATAGGAAGAAAAACAAAAACAAACGTGCTTTGTTGAGAGCAGTTTTTCAAAAAATTTCAGCGAAAGCTGTAATATTTTTTTCAACGAGTAATGTGATAGAAGAAAATTCTTTAAATACTTTTTCAATACCAAAATGTGCATGATAAGCAAAACGTTGCTATAACATCCATTTTTCAACAGATTTTAGGACAGGACACAAGTTCAACTTCGAATAACTATATTCCTGAGATAAACTGAGAAATATATGAAAAATTCT
Source organism: Argiope bruennichi (assembly GCF_947563725.1). Taxonomy (NCBI): domain Eukaryota; kingdom Metazoa; phylum Arthropoda; class Arachnida; order Araneae; family Araneidae; genus Argiope; species Argiope bruennichi. The sequence continues at coordinate 72,025,756 of NC_079163.1, read as the reverse complement.
TATTATTATGCAACTTTATCTCTTATAGAACAGCCAAGTAACAAAGAATGTAGTTTGAAATAAATCTAATAGAATATAAATCGCATTTTCGGAGTTTCTTTTGATTCTAACTCATTTTCCGAGCTCATTCTGACCAAATGTATTAAACACTCTTCAGAGTACCATTACTCGTATTTTTTACAACTTGCATTTTGTGCATTTTTGCCTAGTTCTTAGTGATTTGCTGGATTTTAATTTGATCTCATCTTAAGAAAAATTATAGCTTTTTTTAATCAAATTGTCTACATTGATAGATATATGTGGACCGTCTACAAAAACTTATTTTCTTCGTTTATTAATTTTAAATATTTTCGCCATTTTTATTCAATTTATATTTGAATGATCATTTCCAATTATTTGATTTCATTTTGTTCCTTCTTTTCTCCAGTAGATTCAACCGTTTGTCTTGAATTCCTCATTCAATTTTAACATGTTTTTCATACTTACATCAAATATCTTAGAAAGGCTTATTCGTTAAATTTTTTGTATGAATTGTATGAATTTTTGTATGCATATTAGAACGTGAATAACCAAATGAAAGCAATATTATTGTAATATAGGGTGTTCATTAATTATTGTCGGGGTTTCCGACAATAATTTTCGAATAAAAAATATTACGCAAAAACCGATTACGTATTCGTAAATTACAACTCAAAGAATTTTATTAATGATATTAAAGTGTAAAGTTTGCACAATTCGCACTTTGTAGGATTCAGCTGAAGGCGATTATGTATTCATAAATTCGCTGAACAAATTTCGACTTTTGATAATCGTGCGGGTTCTCCGAGCCCCATATTCTACAGTTATGTTTATTCACTTTTCTGACACATGAAAAGTGGATTCGCCTCTGAAGAACGATTTCCGAAGGTAATTTTCATCATCCTCAATTCGAGTCAAAATTTGTTCAGCGAATTTACGAATACATAATCGCTTTCAGCTGAATGCCTACAAAGTGCAAATTGTGCAAGCTTTACACTTTAATATCATTAATAAAATTATTTGAGTTGTAATTTACGAATACGTAATCAGTTTTTGCGTAATATTTTTATTCGAAAGTTATGAGGTACGGAAACCCGACAATAATTAATAAACACCCTATATTTTATTTGATTCTTTCAGGTACAGGAAATTTTCAAATATAATATGATATTATAGGGATATTTCGAATTCGATTAATTTTTTAATTAGTTCATTAAATCAGATTTTCATTTGTAGAGTTATTATTATAATCAAGTTATTGATTTATATTTAGAAAAATAAAAATTTAATAAACCATCTCTGTAGTTATTTTAAATATTACTTCAAAAATCTTCAAGTTGTAGCTGGACTTTAACTATGTCATAGTATTTATTTATTTAGGAACTCATTTAAACGTATGAAGTAATGAATTTTTTCTAGATATTAATCTGAAAAATATATTCATGATCATTTAATAATATAATCTAATTTAAAATCAGAGTTAAGCAATTTACTTAAATTGGGCGAAACTAAATGACTAAATTATAATAGCAAACCAAAATGCAATACAATAATAATAGTTGCAACATAATTAATAGTTGCAACAATTGGAGCAAAATGAAACCTCAATTTAGTACAAAAGATTGAGAATTAAACATTTAAATTTAAGTAATCAAGTTGCATTTAATTTCCAGGGCGTTTAAGTGAGTTCAAGTAATTAATTTTACATCACAGTTCTTTTCTTTATATATCTTTCCACAAATTCATATATAATTCTTTGCTGTTGAGTTATCCGAGTGTAAAAATAGCATTCAACAAAGGTAAAAACATTGACTGGAAACTTTTGCGCAAATTCCTCACTCTATCTAAAAGAAATTCCTTTCCCGAAATTCTTTTGACAGCGTGTGGGTTATGAATTCGAAGTTCTACACATTTTATGAATGAGGAAAACTATTTTTCACTTTTTCTTTTAAAGTGTTTTTAATAAACGCTCCAATTTTTGACGAAGACTTGCCGCTTTTCATAATTATTCGTCTAGAGATATTGAAATGTTGTTTTTGTGTTCTAAAGAATTAAATCTTGTTAATTTTAAAGAATTTTAATATTATTTATTTTTTGCTTTCTTATTTTATTCTCTTGTGCGCTATAAACGTTTCAAGTAGCCGAAAATAAAGGGTAGCGCGAAAAGAGAAATAATGTTCCGAACTCAAACCGGAAACTACAAAGAAAGGTACCAATTAAGATATCAACAGCTCCATTTTCATTTTGTGAAAATAACCTGAGCTAAAAGTGTTTATAATTTGTTGCAAAGAGGAAATAGCGGTTCTAGTGGAATAAAAATGATTAAATGGAAATTGTGAAGCGGAAGAGAAGTTTTAGTCGACCACTAAATAAAGGAAGATTTTGCTTTTTTTCCCTGAGTATTTTCCGAGAGCTTAACTTTCAACCACCAACCTTCAAATATTATAAGACAAATATTTTTTTTACATCTAATATATCAGTTAATTGAATGGTAAATCACTGAGATGTAACAAAATAAAATTTGTTATGGTTCCTAAAATTTACTTGAGAAGGTAATTACGCAAGAAAATTATTGAAGAGTTAATTCATCATTATTAGATTTAATGTGTATTAAACATTGAAATAAGTTAAGCAAGAAATAACTTGTTCATTAAGGAACAGTGATATACTAACTAAAAGAAAGGTGTTTTTATTTACAAATATTTTTGCAATAAAAATACTTTTCAAAGAAGTATCAAGCATATTTTAAGTTCTGAGAAATAAGAACATGCAATTTTTTTTCTATATTAGTCACAGAAGTTAAATTTAATATTTTGAGGAATATTCGAATAAATTTCACAAGAATTTACAATGAATCAGTCAATTTGAAAAGCAGTAAATTTGATAAATATCTTCGTCAACGTTATCAAAATAATTATTTTTGACTTTATTAATTGAAAATATCATGAATTTAGAAATAACCAAACTTGTATAAAATTAAACTATTTTTAGACAGACAATTATAACTTCAAAGGCATGTGAAAAATTTTAGTCGTAGAATGAATAAATGATTTTTTTGTTTGTTTTATTTCATACTTTTCAGCTATTTTTGGCTGCATAACTTTCGAGAAACACATCTGAATAATTATGACCTTGTGTAGTTTTTTCTACAAATGTTAATTCATTAAGTTGTGAATAATTGAAATACATCAAAGCGGAAAATAATTATCGTTGCTACTAACAAATTGAGATGATAATTACGACAGAGATGTATAAATGAATGACGAAATTCAGTGTTTTTGCACAGGAGAAATACTTTTAGAAACTGATATTAAATGAGAACCTATACATTCTAGAACACTGGTTATTTTTTTACTTCAGATAGCAGTGAGTATAAAGAAATGAGTAAATAAAATTATGTTGATAAATATGAATATATTTTCTTTACATGGAATTACGCTGAAGAGACAGAAAAACTGGTATAGGCGTGCGTTCACAAATAAGGGAAATGTGCAACAAATCAGCCTAACATGATGTGTTTGACAACGCCTGTATAAGATAATAAATGTATGGCAAAATTATCGGTCCTTGCTGCTACAATAGCAGGTAACCAAGATTTTAATGATTTTGAACATGGCGTAAAAATCGGCATACTAGAGATGGGGCACAACTTCTGTGAGGCAGTGATGAAATTTGAATTTTCGAGTATAACAATTTCACGAGTATCTCTGAATATCGAATATCCAGCAAAACATCAATTCTCCGATAGCCGGAAAAAACCTTGAAAGAATGGGACCATCGATGATGTGGGATAATCTTTAAATGAAATAAACTGCAACAGTTCCTCAAATTTCTGAGGATTTCAGTGCTGGAGTATCAGTAAGTGTCAGTGTACGTACTGTTCAAAGGACCGTCACTGATGTGGACTTTTGGAATCGAAAGCTCACTCGTGAACAATTTTGACTGCCCGACACAAAGCATTTCCACCTTGTTTCGGACCGCCAATACCACAAATAGACTATTGATGTCTCAAAACTTGGTATATTGTGTGGGAAATCTCATTTATTTTTGTATCAGGCGGAAGGGCGTATATGGGAATGGAGACAACTTCATTAATCCATGAACTTTGCATTTAAACAGGACTGTTCAATCAGGTGGGACCTCTGATATGATACGGGATATGTGCAGTTAATATGATTTGGAACTCCTGATATGTCAAGATATGACTGACAAGGGACAGGTACGTAAGCATTCTCTCCGTTCACTTACTCCCAAATACGGCAGAACTCTGGCAAATACGGCAGAACAATGCGACGACGTCCTACACGGCGAGAATTTCTACTGAGTTACTCCGGCAACGCCCTTTTGACTTTAGACACCTCTATTTGTCAAATAACTACCAAGATATGAATATAGTCAAATATATCAATGGTGTCATACAACTTGCTGTTCAATAGAGATTCCACCACGTTATTCTGATATATATTTTTGGACTGCCCTACAGAATTCTTGATTTGAATTCCCTCCAGCATACCTTTAAGACATTAATCAAGTCCCTACTACATAGTTTCGCTATATTTCTGTACGTTTGTGGGGGCTATACAGTATATTAGGTAGATGTACCGGTATTTCTGATGCTTCAGCGTACAAACATAATGCTTTTTTCTTAATTGTGCTGATGATCACTGACAATAAAATGCCTATGTTGAAAAACTATTTCAATGAAATAATTTTTAATATTTACTATTGTAAAAATAATCAAATAAATTGTGTTTGACTTCTCTGATTGAAAAGAGGAAATATCCAAAGTTAAAAAACTTCCTGCTGTATTGCTAAAAACAATTGTGTTTGAATTGTAAATCAAGTATTCCTAAGTTTACAGTATAGAAGTAAACATCTGATACTTTTAATCCCCTGTATCTTTCGCATACAGGAAATCAAAAGTAGCTATCTATAATAATAAATGTGATAATTTAAAATTTTAATTCTTTTGGAGATTTGGAAAATTTTATTCCTTTCTTTAAAATTTTAATTCTTTAAAACTTTAATTCTTTTTCTTCATTTTTTAAAGAAGACTGTAGCAGTTAGATTACTCTTATCTTCTCTTTTGGATACTAGATGGTGATGCCTGATTAGGCCATCCCATATACCATCTCATAATGCATTGCGAGTGTAATTAGAATGAGATGTGATGCCGTCCTGTTAAGCTGCGCGCGTGAATGTCTTGTCTTGTCCATGTGTTTGTGCTTGTTTAGTGTGTAAATGTGATCATTAAAAGAAATGTTCCTAAATATATTCTTCCTGTTGCTTCCTGCACAGATCATAATAATCTACATTCCACCACAAGACAATAATGCTTTAATAATTTTAATTATTTTTAAAATGTTTTAATAAAATCATGGTAAATTTTCACGGGGAAAATTATCTTTTAAAACAGATAAAAGATTTATTATAAAGTGTATCTTTTTCTTACAAAGTGTTTTGCTTAAAAGGTAAACATTTTCCTTTTAAAAAATGTTAAAAAAATATTAACCAATTCGGAAAATTATTTAGTATTTTACAAAAGGATACAATCTTAAAAGCAGGAATGACTTTTAAAATTATGGCTGAAATAAATCGCAAATTATTTACGAAAGAAAACTATTTACTAACTATAACTCAGGTAATTATTTCTCTTTTGAATTACTAAAACAATTAAAAGGAATTTTTACAACAATCTTCTGCATTTTATCGCTTTTTTGCGACTTTTCTTGCGTTTTGTAACTCTAAAACAATCAAAGGCAGATTTGAGTGAAGGAAAATTTAATAATCATTGTTAATCATTAAGATTGGAAGAAAATTTTAAACGATGCATTTTGCAAAAATTTTATTACAGTGTTACAACAAAATAGAAGATATTGCCATATCTCACGTTCACATATGACATAATCTTTGTTTTGTGAGGAATGGGCCAGTATTTCTTCATATCTCTCTTTTGAGGGCAATACTCAAAAGAAAAAATATTTTTATAAAAATATTCTTGCCCATAAGTTGTTCAAAAGATTATGCTTCTATTGTTTGGTGGCTGTATAAAGATTTGGAGACACTTGCAAAACATATGCTAGTCCCTTGACGGTCATTCACTGAAGCTTTGAAGGAAGAGAAAATATTTAAGATAAAAAGAGATTCGAGTCTTTTGAAGAAACTTGGCTTGAGAACTATAAGAAATGAATGATTAAAATGGAGTCAAAGGTAGTATTTTTACACATTTTGAATCTTTTCAACTATAAGAATTTCTTTTTCTTATTTTCTGGATATTAATAATCATATATCTTAGAAAATATTAATCTTATTTTCTGAATTAAAAATAAATAAATGAAAACAAGTTCCAACGCACTTTTAATTCAAATGAAGTTGGTGTATTTACTAATTTTCCTCTTAGCTCTCTAATTTATTATGATATCACAAGCCGTAAATTTTTCTAAATTTCTAGATGGAATATTATTACAGTACCAAAAAAAACTGAAACTTTATTCAAATATTTAGACAAAAAGTATTTTGGGGAAAATTATAGGAAAATTATAACACCTATCACCTGCAATGTTTTTCAAACTAACTCCCCTATTCTTATAATTAATATGTTATAATACGAATTAATATGTTGTCCTAAATTAATATGTTTTATATTCAGTTAATTTCAATTATTTTTCTGATTATTCCGATTAGTTTCAACTTTGATAGAAATCTAAAATTTTAATGATCAGATGACCTAGTAAATTTCATTAATAAAATTTATTCTTTTTTTTTTAGTTGCAGAATTCACATACAGACAAGTATACAGGCCGATAAATGATTACCATGTTGATAGATTTAATCTACAATTTGGTAAAGATAATCAATTTTGATAATAAAACAATAAACTAGATTTCATCCTTTTAACTATTTGCGTTTATGAGTTATCTTACTTATACATGGACGAAGAGACTAACTATTCCATATTAACGTATTTTGACGAAAGTTTGATTAAATTTTTTTCTATTTTGATATAACGACCACACATCAAATTTCATATACTGATCTCCTTGCTAAAGTTATTGAGTTCAGAAACGCATCAAAAAGAAACAAACATAATTGAATCGAAGATGTCAGATCTGGGTTTTATGTTATTTTATTCAATTATGCTTGTGGGTATACAATATTTTTTTGTTATTTCATTGTCTCTGCAGATATAGAGATTTTCTGGTTTGTCGACTGTAGAACACGCAACATATAACTGTCCATGTGAGGAGCAATCCATGCCTACATCTAAACCGTAAATTCTAAAAACCGGCCTTGGAATTTTTTAATGGTGAAAAACCAATGAACGGCAATAAAATTGGGAATTGCAATATCTAAATTGAAATGTCATATCTATTTGCGTCAAAAGACTGGGAGAAATAAGGATATCTTCACCTTTGAAAGGTCCTCTCAAAATTGTTGTTTCTACGATATTGCTTTTAACGCATGTCGTTTCAAAGCTCTGAATGGTTGATATTTCGCAACATGTCATTTGACATGCCGTTTCCAATTGCAATACGTGCTGTGGTAACTCTGGCAAATCGAATGAATTCAAAAGTTCTGTTGGATGTGATAACGCTTTGAATGTTAGACTGGATAATATTGCTTGATAAAGTTTTTTTCTTTCTTAGTCGCACGAATATCTTGTTCACTCAGCTAATCGTTATTCATATAATTGGTTTGAATATTAGGAAATATTTTTTCAATAAATTCTTCTTTTGATATCATTAAATTTCCAAAGTTATGAGGCGATGAAATTCGTCCTGAGGTCAGATCAAATGACATCTTTCCGTTACAAATTTCTAGCAATTGATGTAAGAATATCTGAGTTGATCGATCGTTTTGTAGCGGGACAAACATATTTGTCGTTAGTTCCAACGTCTGAAAGTGTATTACAGGTGTACACAAAGTAGAGTACTTCAGTCAAGTATTTATTTCGTTCCCTGGTCTCGACCTAGGAATTATAGGTAATGTTTACCCGAAATCTCCTGGAAACAATATTAATGCATTCCCAAATCATCTCATTGTTTGAAAGCATGTTCATATTTGATTTTTCCTTGGATATTCGAAGAAACATATTTCAACTATGTGTTATTCACATTTCTTCCATATCTCTGTTGGAGATGAAAGAGAACAGGTGGTCAGTAATATGGAAACTATACACGAATCTGATTTAGATATGACGTGTTGAACGGGTTATTAATACTGATATCTGAGTGTCGGTCGTTCCCCAATAAATACAGAATTTCATATGCATTGTTTAAAGAGGCATGTGTAACGATGTTCACAATTCTGAGTTACTGGGAAGATGTTGGGCTAGGCACATTTACCAAGAAAATGCGAAGAAAGAGCATTCATTTTGATTGAAATGCGTGATGTTGTCTGTTTAGCACAATTTCTTTGAATATATCAGGTTGTCCGTCGACTCTCTCTCCTCATTTGCATCGTTGAAATGATTTTTTTATCCACATTCCATGTGTAATAGGTAAGAATTTCCGACTGCAGCAAAGCTTTCAACACTTTAAATCATGACGGACATTTAAATTTTTATTTACATAGATTTTAATATTGAGAATTTATTATAATTTTTTAATTTTGAAATTTGGTTAAATATTAAAGCTTCATTAACTAATTCAAACACAAATCAATCGACATAGATCAGTTTTTAACGCAATGAGAAACGAAATATTCCAATCCGTTGGAACAAATCACTCCGGAGAGGACAATTCATGATATAATTTGAATTCAAATGAGAATCAATCGACAGATCTCAATTCCACCGTCTATAGCACTGAAAAATAAGGAAGAAAAAAAAGAAATGGAAAGCAATAACAAAAAATAAAATATAAACTATACTCACGAAATATGCGCTATGATAAACGACACAATTCATTTCTAACGCACGGAAACGAATTAATTAAATGATAAAAAAATAAATCTAGATCTATGAAAATACAATTTCACAATCGCAAACATTGAAATGGAATCATAAAATATTTAGTATAGCGTGTGTCGCTTTTATGTTCAACAGATGGCGCTGTTTTTAAATAAAAGCACGTTTTTACCTGTCACAGGTGTGGCATTTATATAGTAAGCATACAAAAACACGCCCGAATTCGAATGCAACGTTGCGCAAACATTTCTAAATAATCAATAAAGAACTTTCGAAGATTTCAGATTTTGAACAAATTAACATTTACATTTTTATTTATATAGATATAGATTAGCATCTGTTTCTTGACAATCCATAGTTTCTGAAGCAATATTTTATGATCAAATTATTGTGTTTCGCACTTATATATACTACAAATAAAGCGAATAAATATATTTCGATAAATACCTCTTACTGGAACCTTTTTCATATTCTGTAAAAATCAATTATTTTTATTATTTACATTGTATAACAAGTATATTATGTGTTACATACTATAAAGTTAATTTCTATTAAATTTAATGATTTCAAAAATGTCCAGTTTATGATATTTGCTTTAAGATAAGATACGTTAAGAAATTATGAAACACATCAGGCTTACAGAAAAGTAGAATATGATACATCAGCCTTATTAACAATGATCTACTTATTTTACTCGAATAATCTGTTTTACGACTAAATATAGTAATGCCTGAATCTTCTCATGCAGCTTAATAAAAGAAGTATCTAATTAACAAACAAATTAACAATTAGGAGAATATTGGTGTCTTGTTGTGTATTATGAAGTATTTATGTGAGATACGTAGCTCCACGTGAATATTTCAAGTATTACTCTGTCAACACTTTTGATAATATAAGTATGGTTCAGAAATCAACAGCGATATGACATACAGAGACAGATCTTTGTAAAAATACTCAAAAACCAAGTATTGAAAAGATAGGTGTTGAAGGGCTGCCAAATTATTTCTTTTATAAAGAAATCTATCTAAAATTCTAAAAAAAAGCCCCAAACAATATAAAATACTTTCGCTTAAAGAATACAAAATATTTAATATCCGGATAAAACCCTCAATTCCTATTTCGTTAAATTTAGATTTATTTCACCGTCGGATCCACGTATGCTACATGCAAATAGCGCATGCTTGAATAACTGGAAACAAAATAACCACGCGATTATATTTAAGCAAAATAAAAACTCTTAATTGAAATTACTGCATTCTTCCACGCAAATTTGGTAGGCGGGAAGTTTTTGCTTAGTACAGCAGATTCAAAATCTCTGCAAGGAAAGAATGTGAAGCGAAGTGAAGGAAACTTACGAGTCGGCTAAACAAATAAAAAACAAAAGTGCTACAATGACGGAGATTCCATCGATTGAAGCAGTGAAAAACGTCGCATTTAACGTTCCCTAGAGCATATAAATTTGATTAGTAAAAATTTCCGATTTCCTTGAGGGTCGGAAAAGAGGATGGCCCCGAGATATTAAGGCAAGATAGCCCCACAGGCCATCTCTGAAATACGCAAATTACTCCCTTAATGCATTTTACTTAATTGTAACGAGAAGGGACAGAAGAGTTCGTTAATGTCAATTATTGCATTCGCATAAAAAAGTTATAATTGCGAAACGGAACTCAGGATTGTCTTCTGACTCTTTAGATTACTTGGAATGAGATTTTTGTGGTGAATTCTTCCTGTTCGAAACAGAGGAAATATTTGTCCGGGGAATAAATGCGTTTAAATGCAGAAAAAGAAATATTCGATTCGAAACTAAAATAACCTCGTGAAATGCTCAAAATTTGTTTGGAATTACTTATTTATGTTATGGGAAGTTTCCAGGAACTGTTTTGGAAAGCTATATAAGTTTTATTTTAAAGATTTCTTAAATAGAGTCTGGTTGAATGAACTGCATCGTAATTAATTTGTTTATACTTTATATTCGTGTTCACAAGAAGATATTATCCTGAAATTCGAAAGAACATATTATGAAATGATGTTAATAAACTGTTGACTGCTTCTGAACTTTCCATTAGGTGCGGAGAGGAGAGAAAATATGCTTTTTAGAAAATCTTCTATCGAAATATTATTTGAAGGACTTTTGAAAATAAGACTTCTTGGTAATTTCATGAAAATAATATTCCATTGATTCAAAAGCTGTAATTTAATTTTATTATCGAAGTGTTTCTATTAGAAAGTAATGTTATTTGGAGTAAACCATTAACAAATGAATGCAGACATAGAATATGGTGCGTATCAAGCATTCTCATAGAATACGGTTTGCATAGTCAGCCAGTGATGTGATTTATTTATATTCTATTTAAAAATGAACGGTTTCTTTAATTTCTGTCATTCTATTAGGAATAGCATTTGGAATTATTTATATTCTATTTAAAAATTATTTTCCTTATTTATATTCTATTTAAAAATGAATGTTTTTTTTAAATTTCTGTCATTCTATTAAAAATAGCATTTGGAATTAAACAGATATGAAGCAGTGTGGGAAAGGAATCAGTTCATCAAACTATTTTGAAGAATATTTGACAATCTTCCTAAACAAATGAGTGAGTTTGTGTTTTCTGAGAGTGAGAGATAGTGAGTTTATTTCCATGAGTAATTTTAATTCCATTAACGTCCCAAATCAAGTTATCCAAAGGGTATTTTGATTCCGATTTTGTAATTTTGAGCTATGATCAGATGACAAGGGAAATACCTCAGCTAGTTTTTACTCCTTCCAAACTTCTGTCCTGCGCCAGGGAAACAATGTGAAGTTCTCGATTGACATAATATGCACCACTTGGTTTCGTAGACTAGGGTGTCGAATTCCTGACCCTCACGACGTTACTGCCGCCCAGATAAGATCTGAACTTCACTTATTACAAATGTATGTCGATGATGACCACGAAGTGAATAAGAAGTTAATTTGATATGAGCAGTTGCTGTCCAGATGCAGCTTTCCAATTGTTTTTTATTGAATCAAATAAGAAGGACTGTGCCTTTTCATTTCTATCACACGAATTATTTTTGAAAGCTTCCCGTCATTACAATCAGCATAATCCCTGATGTTACAAACATTATATTTAACATCCTTTGCATTTTTAGAACTATAAAAGTATAGATGAGCATATTTTATTCTTTAAATCTGAGGTTGAAATTAAAAGAAAACTTAAATGCTGAATCAGTAAAATTAAATTGTGGTAGATAAAATGAAGAAAATGCCAGTGAAATAAAGAATAACTTTCGTTAAATATACATAGCTCATTTGTTAACATTGGCCTGTCTTAAACAAGGGGCATCGCCAATTTCGTATTTATTCAAATATTTCAAATTTCTATTTATTTCTTCAATTTCTTTCAAATCCAATAATTCATTCATACAGCTAATTTTAATCTTTAATGATTCCTTTAATTATATACCATTATAATTCCATTTTTATTTCATCTATTACACTGAAAGTTTAGATCTCCACCAGAGTTTGTACAAAATTTTTCTAAGGATTGAGAATCAGCTTATCCGTCTACTTATGTACAGAGGAATGCGATAACTCAAAATCGCATTAATCTGCAATAATGAAATTTCGTATAATATCTTAACAACTCGTTTTTTAACAATTTCTGGATTTTGGGGAAAATCCATTAAAGGCAAGACATCCAAATCGCATATTCCATTTTCTGAACTGTACTACGAAACTAAATATAAAACAAACCACATTTTTTTTCATGTATGCAAAAAATCTGAGGTAGAAAAATCCCGCAAGTCTCACAAGATACTGCGATACAAGATAAGATATATTTTCATAGTTTAACATTTTAAAAACGTTTTATCATTTTATTTTTGAGCATAAATATATTTGAAAAAGCAAATATCTGTTTAAAATAAATGGAAACACCAAACCAATTTTCAATTCAGAGGCTCTGCAACAATAAAAATGTATAAAACACTCCCACGCACCCCTGGAAATTAACTTGAATCTTTTCACATGAGAATTTCACTTTCAAAAACAAAAATTTTGACAAACTGTTCAGCGTCAATTTGTAACGCATCCCTCTTCGATAAAATCTATAGGCAATCACTTGACAGCAGAGAAGTGTAATGAAAAGTAACTTGGCAGCAATGAAGAATTGAGACATCACTTGCCGCCTTTCTCAGGACAGAAAGATAATAATTCTGTCGCTTTTCAGAAATGAAAATTCGAATACCTTTTGTCTATATCACACGAAGAGAAAAGTAGGAAAAAAAAGCACCTTTTCATTCGGCATAAGAAAACATATCAGAAAAGAAATCTCCCCGGCTCCTTTGCTTTTTTGTACGCTCCGTGCTTCACCACTACATACCTCGTATGATCCATTTTCCATTTTCTATCAATGTATTTTTTTCCGGCTTCATTTTAAGTTACTACTATTACAAGAGACGCTAGAATATTTTCTTTCTTTCAGCCCGAGCCAGAGATACTTGAGAAAAAGTTCGAATAGATGTCGGTTTAGAACAAGTTAATGCTATCGTAACAATATTCGTTTATATGAACCAAAAATCGAAAAATGTCCCTAGGGTAAAGAAAATCAACCACCGAAATAAAGGATAATAGAGTTTCATCGGCTGTTCGCGGCGTAAAAGTTTCTATCTCTTCAATATTACGAATAGAGATGTATGGTGGATTCTTATAAGAATTTCTTGTATGAAAGTCGCGGAAAATTAATATTGTGGTAATGCACTTCTTTAACTTTAGTCTTTTTTTTTTTTTATTCTTGTGTGAGATCAAATAGAAACATTTATGTTTTTATGTTTACATATGCAATTATTTTTATTTTCTTTAATATATACAACATTGATTTTCATTTTTATTATATTTTAAGTCTTAAGCTTTTGACCAAAGAAAGGATTACACATGTGGTTTAAAAGAAAATGTAGCAATCAGAGTTCATTGATTTAAAGGTTTCAAAAACTTCGGGTTGTTTCAAATAAGTGCTACTTGATTTCATATAATTTTCAAGATAAGATTCATGTTTTCTTTCTTTCTTCTTTTTTTCTTTTAATGGAATTTTCGAGATTTGGTCAAAAAAAAAAATGTTGGCATTAATTCAGCCTGTATGCGTTCTTTTCAAGAAATTTCCTTGAAGGCAGTGATATTTGCAAAGATGCATGGATTTAATTGTGATCGCAAGATGTGGACGCAGTTGTAGATCCAGACTAATTCATCTGAAAAAGTCTGCATTTTAATAACTGTCTAAATACTAAATCATGTTTTAATAAAATTTCTCAATTTTAAATGGTATGGTTATGGATTTTTAACTACACCTATTTAGATTTTACTTAGTGAGAAACCTGATCCAGTATTGTATTATTTTACTTTCTATCACAAATTAATTCATTGTATTTGTTTCACTTTTCCAAGAGATCAATTATTGCTCATTTAGTAAATGCCTGTCATTTTCTTTTAAATCTTTCCTTACAGTCGCGTTTTCAATTTTTTTTCTTTTGTATTTATCCTGTGATTATATATTTTTAATATATAATCACAGGATATATACAAATTATCAACAAATCGAGAATAATGCCATAATTTTGATTTATGATCAGATGAGTAGGACAAATTTGAGGACTACGTTGAAATCTCCGTTCTTCTCATTCATAAAATTGATGAAATTGGACAGTTGAAGACAGATTTAAGAAACAGCTATCTTCGTTAACTGCCCGTGGTTCAAATTTGTTAAGATAATCGTAATTATCTAGTTAGTAGCAAATAACATTTCTATTCTTAACTTCAATAATTAAATATATTTAACTTCACAAATGAACAAGGGAGTTAAGTTATGGTACTGATGAAGAACATGAACCAGAAGAAGAAATATATTGGTTTGATCCTCTGTCTATGCTCTTATCGAGCATTATTCAAAAAGGAATAAATCACAGTGTATTTTAACAACCAAATACTCGCTGTTATCTAGCTGTCTACTTGAGGTTTTCTTCCGAGCGAAACACAAATGTGAACCAATTTCTGAAGAAAGTTTTCCTGGAACCCAACTTACCCTTACATAATGGATCTAAATCATATAAATGAGTGATCGTTTTATATTTTTTACAGTACAGTATTACAGAAGAGGCTCAAGGTCTTTTTGATCAAAAAACATGTTATGCATACCTCTTATTAAGAATCTTTGACTCTTGGGTTCAGTTTGATACACAAAACCAAACTGAATTAAAATATTATATAAAAGAGAAATCTATTTATCTTTCATCGTAAACACGCTATAAAAATTCATTATTAGCGTCTCTAAAATCATCCCATACAAATTGTGATGCGACATTAATGACTGCGATTCAAATAATAACACACAAATTTCTTTTTCATATACTTTCAAATACATTTATTTTTGCAATTTTATAATATTAATACTGAAAACTTGTCATATTTCACTTTTTTTTTCAAAATGGAAAATAGAATTTGGATGAGTAGCTCGGGACACTTTATCCTAGTTTTCGCTATAGAATAATTATCAATAACATCTCTGTTATTTCTTTTATGAAATGATTACAATTAATAACCATCTGAGAAAAAATAAATCGTTCAAACAAAAAAGAAATAATTAAATTTACCATTATATAACCTGGACTTCTATAAGATGGAAAATAATATGTTTTGCTGATGCATTTAGCTTTTGAGTGATGGATAAAAAAAAAGATTTAATTGATAAAGAAACCGAATACGAAAATGGAAAATTGGAAACATTTTTTAAAATAATTAAAATCAAACATTTGCTTTTTTCTTCTTTTAGCTGATCCAATATATAGAAAATAATTAGGTACTTTGCAAGAATGTAATTTAAAACCTAAGGAATACAAAACTGTACGGATTCCTGCTTTTAAATTAGCCTCAGATAATAAATAGTTATTTCAAGCAATCTTGTTTTTCAAGAATCAAATATAGAATTAAAAGTTCTGAAGTTACATTGCTTCATATGAGCTAGTCATTCTATAAATTAAATTTTGAGCAAGAAAATCAATGTACATGTAACCTATCCTCGTGTTTTTGAATTCTGATTTTAAAATATATTTTTAGTTTCTATCTGTCTTTTAATTTCTAAGAATTGAAAGCATCTGATATGTATAATTGGGTTTTATTTCCAGTTAATTTATGGTTATTAGCAAGCTAATTTAGATAATGGTTTTCTCGGAATAAATTCACTTTGCGTTTTATGTTTCGTATTGATTTTAGAGCCATTTCTAAATTTATTCTGATTTTTTTTATTGGTATAGGCTCATTTTGTTGTATAAGTTAGCGATTCATTTGTGATTATTTTTCAAGTAACCGAGATAAATTCTTAGTATAAACACACTTATTTTTTCTTACTATATAATTTTAATAGAGAGTTCTTTAAATCAATTTTTTAACATACAAGGTGGTTATAATTAAAGTTCCACTTTGAAATGGTCATAAAAGGAAAACTACTGGACATAATGTTATCAAACTTGGTAATAATTTAAAGGAGGTAATGGAAATTTCTTTTCCGTCAAAAAATGGTTCCAAAACTCACCACCAGAGTGAAATGGCGCTATATACAACATTGTTAAGCAAAGTAGAACGTGAAGACATCGGTTTAAAATGTGTTTAATCATTTCTAAAATGTGTTACAAAGCATATTCGATGTGGCCTCCACTTTTTTCTGAAAGCAAGTTAAGTCGCATTACTGCATTCTGAACAATAGCTCTTAGCCTATCAGAAGGAGTGTTATGCACATGTCACTGTATCATAACTTCCAGTTCCACCAAATTGTTTAGATTATTCCCATAAACAGTACTTTTGGCATAACACACAATGGACATACTTTGTAACACGTTTTAGAAATGATTAAACACATTTTAAACCGGTGTCTTCATGTCCTACTTAACAATATTGCATATAGTAACATCTCACCTTTGGTGGTGAATTTTTGATTTTTTTTGAGGGGGGAGGGAAGAAAAAAAAATTATCATAACCTCCTTTAAATTATTACCAAGTTTGATAAAATTTGGTTCAGTAGTTTTCCTTTTATGACCATTTCAAAGTGGAACTTTAATTATAACCACCATGCATAATTAGAATGTTGACTCGCACACGTTAGTCCCTCACATCTATGTGTAAAAATATTTTTGTTTCTACCAATGTACTATTTCTCACGACACTAATTTAACGAAAATCAATTTTAACAAAATAATCCTAAATTAATAAATAAATGTGGTAGCAAACCAGCGCTACATAACATTTTCATTAAAGCCTTCGTAAAATTAGCAACTGTTAAAATCTTAAGAATAGTCATAAGATATAAATAAATATAAGAAATAAAAACTCAAAGTTGCCTTTCAAAGTTTTGGGATTAAATTTCAAATGAGATTTAGTTCAATCCATTGCCGTGGTGTTTCCGTACGCCGAGATATTGAAATGCGAAAGTGAAACTTATTGGCTCTTAGGATTCTACAACCACCTCATAAAAATCTAAAAGCTTTTTCTATCCTATGATAGATAATTGAATAGACCATAAAAACAGATGCAATAAAACCTTTTCCTTTTAGAAGATTTAACAACGTATCCACCTTTCTTTGGATAACTCTTTCACATATTTTAATGCCTGGATATTTAAAAAAATTACTTGTAATGGAATAACTTCCAAAAGTTATTCAATTAAAAAAAAGGATAGAAAATTAAACTAAATTTTTTAGTTAATCTCTATATTTTCTTTTAATGCAAAAATGATATACATTAGGATTTTGAATAATTATGTACGTTATAATAAATTCATACATTTTGTGATAATTTGCATGATTATATATGACAAATTGTGCAATTTTTCTTAATCTACTATTTCCTAATTACTGTTTAAAAACAGGGAGGTAGACATTTTTCTATATATTCTATTGACATTATGTTGCCACCATTTTTATAATCGATTGCGTATGAACTAAGTAATGGGCCCACATATTAATAGCCAGCAGAGAAAGTTTAAGGTATTGAAGCCCCTTCAATTCAAATATTTATAATCTAAAAAAAATTAAATGGCACTTTAAAAATTCTCAGCAAACAGATTTTGGCGAAAAGTGTGTAGCCGAACTTTTATTGTAACAGAAATGAAAAGAAATGCATCGATCTAAGCTGGCTAAATTACATAATAAACTTCAATTTGAATTTGGAAGTAGGAGCAAATCCTTTGAAGTAAAGAAAGGAAAAAGATTTTTAAAGACGAATAAGATGAAGATTCATAATAAAAGCGATGCCTAGTTTTATAAAAATACCAATTTTTTTCTCTGAATTCAGAGGAAATTATTATTATTATTATTTTTTTATAAACCTTTATTTCTCTTTAAAAAGAAATATATATATATATAAATTGATGCTGCTTTGGTTATCGTGTCTTTTAATATGTTAGGAATTTAATATATCCTTCAAATAATTTTATAATTTTGAATATAATGTAATAAGGTATCACTTACTTGATTTCAAGGATAACAAAATCATATTTAAACATAATATAACTTTGAAATTTAAATCTTTCTCTTAATCGATATTGCCGCACTACTTTTAGGCTTAAAATCTAAAATAATGTTTTTAAAAAAAGAATGCATTTTTGCTAAATTTTGGGCAAATTTCATAAAAATCTTTCTTAATGTTTTAGTTTTGTAGCAAAACCAATGTTATTTCATGTTTTGAAATCGAAGTATGCACACATGCATACAATAAAATAAATAAAAATGACATAAAATTAAGAGATTAAGTCAATATATAAATATTGAAGAATCTTTAATTCTTTCTGTTAATTCGTAAATTTCAATAAAATATTTCAAAATAAGTTGGTAGCATAATTTATTAAATTTTTTTGTACATAATTCTGAAAGAGTAATTTTAAAATATCTTCTATGATAATTTTTAAATAATTTAATGAATCTTTTAATATCACAGTTTAAAAAATTCTTAGTTCCTAGAACATTATATCTGCTACTTAAATCTTCTCTTCAATTTGAGAAAATTTTCTGAAATTTCGTTTTACTTTCATTTTCACAGATATTTGAAATAATAAAACATTCTATAATTTATATAAATAATTTTTTCTTTTAAAAATAATAAATAATTTTGATAATATTAAAATACAATCAAATATAAAAATGTTCATTTTCTGTTGAAGCATTTCATTATATAATATATTTCATTTTATTTATAATATGTTTTATTTTATTATGACAGTGTTCAATTATATGTTTTTCTACAGTAAATAATGCTTTGTTGTAGCCTCAAAGTAAGCCGTCAATGGAAAAAGAAGATAGCACTAACAAAATGTTTTGATAGTGTCAATTGGAGTGACTGGGAACGAGTTTTGCAGAAGTTATAACTTTTTTGAATTGAAAATGATTGTAAAAGATAGGAGATTTATATTTTTTGTATGTAAACAAGCATATTCTACAATGTGAATTAAGAACAAGTTTCTTTTCTCCAAAACAATTCATTAACTAACCACCTCGTTTAAAAGAACAGTTCGAATACACCTGAGATTATTTCTTGCAAATTGGGTTTGTTTTTGATTAATAAATGAATTGATTTTAAGGGTATATATGAGGGGTGGTCCAAACGAAAGTTTACAAAGCAAAAGAAAAATGCTTTATTAACGATGGATACAGTTACAAATGGTAATTAAAAGACATATGTGACAGTCACTTCTCTACATAACCACCAAACCTGTTGAGGCATTTATCACACCGCTGGACCAATTTGTTTAACACGTTTTGGTAATAATCAGGTCCACGGCTATTGAGCCAGTTCTCGGCACCTTTTTGAAAATCACCTTCTGATATGAATTTTGTTTCGTATAAGTGTTTCTTCAAAGCCAGGAGAAGAAAATAGTCACTGGGAGCCAAATCAGGGCTGTATGGGGGTGGCTTCAGACCTCCCACCTAAACGTTTCCAGCAATCCCTCTGCCTGCTTCAAAAGAACGATACCATTTCGCCATCTGTTATCTACTCATTGCTTAGCCCCCGTACATTTCAACGATTTGTCATTGAATGTCCGATGGGGACACATTCTTGACCCATGGAAATCGTATCACGGCTGACACCTCTGTGCGAGACCACTTCTCTAGACATCTTGCCATTGCTGTCTCTCTTTCAGGTCTCAGTGCTAATATTATCTGCTCGAACGACCGGCCTAAGACAACCAGCGCCATCTGTCTCCACTCTGGATAACAATATTCCCATCCACAATTTCTACTTTCCAAATACTGCTGCTTGTAAACTTTTTTTTTGGATCAGTCTTCGTATTTGAAATCATGAGTAAATGCTATGCGTTGCCTTCAAATATGTTTTACTAAACACAACTAATGCAAAGTACAGTTTTTAGATAATTTTTCGGCAAAAATATCTTAAATTGCATATAAACTTTCATAACTACTTAATATCTTTAATTTGGAGCAATTTATAATCGTTCTATCTCCACATTTTTCGGGAAATTCAGAAAACGTAGCTTTATAAATACACTAATGGCTGAATATTATGATATTAGAAATTTTTTTTAAATACTTAGAAAACATGCATTAAAATCAGTAAAAACTAGTCATTCAATTTAATAGTAGAATGTAGAGAGCTCTCTCGTTACAGGATGCGGCAGAAAAACCCGTACAAACAAATTTTAATATAACTTGATTAAAAATTAATAAATTATCAAAATATGACTAAATAATAAGAGTAGACTTTTACTTATAAGTAAATTTAATTGATTTCAAAGTGACCGGCTTTTGCGGTGGTGCAGAGACGCAAATGCTTATTGAAATTTTCAGCAATGGGTCGCAAGTCCTCTTCCTTTAATGTATCACATTACAGCAGAAGCCATTGCTTTAAAGAGTCCAAACTTTTATGTCGTTTAATGCAAGCCCTAGAATCCAAAACGGGTCATACACTTTAATCAAAGGATTGAGATTCGATGAGTATTGTGCCCATTCTCCAGATGATATCATGTCCAGAAAATGTTCCTTCCACCACTCTTCTGTCTTTTTAGCCTTGTGAGCTGATGCAAAGTCTTGCTGAAACTCCTACTTTATATTGCCGAAGTTCGCTTTGACCCACGGAAATTTAACAGCATCTAGAATGTCCCACTGTACATTAATTGAATTATTTTAGCTCCCTCATCCACAAAAAGCAGAGATATTTTGCAGCTTTTGCAAATTCCGCCTCAGACCATGACCGACTCTAGATTTTTGCGATGTTCATCAATTGTTGAAGTGTTTGGTGCATCTACAGACCAGACCCTATAGTTCTAAGAGTTACAGACTTTTGGACGGTAAATAGCTTCTCCTTAATGAAAAGGAATCTCTCTCAGTTCTGACATGTGGCCCGTTACAAAAGTTTTCGACATCTTTGGAGCCACACGAGTATGTTTTCTTCAGTGAGAAGCTGAACTTTCAGGACCTTGTAAGGCTTTAGACCAAGCTCTGATTTTGCCATTTGTGCTCTGATCGGTCCCTTATTTTCAGTTCTCGAGTAGTCTTTCTCATGGAAACCTTCGAATTTCATTAAACTCGCTTTTTGATAATCTACGGCTACTGAAAGTGTTCACCATACGTTTTAGTTCACTTCCTGGACTTTAACCGTCATTGCTAAGCTCTTTGAAACGATAGATTGCATCAGACACTGTTTGCCGAGGAACATTAAGTAAACGAACGACTTCATACTGTTCGTTTTCCTACATTAAAAGAGCATATTTTTTGCTTGGCATTGTAAAAAGGCCCAGAATCAGTATATAAACTAAAAGATACATTATTAAATATGTTATAATTGAAGTTGTAGACAAAAAGAAATGAATAAAAATTTGAAAAGAAATTAATTAACTTTTATTCTATGATGTAATAACTTTGCCCGAGTTTTTGTGCCGCACCCTGTGAATAAGCTTATGGCTTCAATACATGATTGAACTACTTTTTTTCCAGACATTTACAATGCCTAAAGAAACACTTGTTTAGAATCATCTGCTTGCGCATCGTCATGTTGAAATCGGAAATTGAGCATTCACCACCGATAAATTTTAATTTAACTAAATTGGTGTTCTTGTAACCTGTCAGAGCCCATACATATTCGTCTACTATTTTAATCCTGACATCAAATAATGGATCTATATTCTGGCTACACTCTCCATCGAAATATATATATTTTTTGAAAATTTAATCCGCTTTCGAGATAAGTCATTTCTTCTATTTACACAGCCTCCATGTCATATTGAAAAAAAGCCGAAATTATCAACCTCTTATTATTCCATGATTAATACGTTTTCTTTATAGTTGTCACCAATTCCCTTAATGCATACTTGGCGTGAAATGACTTCAAACAATTTTAAATAACCACCTTCCATATGTGAAAAACAATGTATATGTAAATAACAGGATTGAGTTATTTTTTTAATATCAGTTGTTAGTTGACATAAAAAATAACATTAATGACTGAATAAACACAGCCATAATGACTTCCAGACATGATGTTACATTCTATGCTATAATTAATTATTCCAACACGTGTTAGATAATTAAAAGTGTAGGTTTTTTATAACATTAAAAGTCTGTCATTTTTTATTCTACAATATATATATTTTTTTATTCTATGACTTTGAATGAGTTTTTTTTATTCTACTATTATGACTGTTTGAGAACCTAAGCCGGGAAAAATCGAAGAACGAAAATTGAAGTTTACTCATAATTATTATATCTTGCAGATCCAAAAATTATATAATTTAATAACTTGTGGGAACGAAAAATGACACGAAAGACTTGGCTTTCATTCTTTATGAAAAAATTGTAATTAAAACAAACAAACCTTATATAATTTTAGGTAAAGTGTTTTTCTTCTTCCTTTAGAATGTTTTAGACAAAGCAAGGGATTCTTAGCTTTCTAAGGCCTCATTATTGTGTGCTGTGGTCACAGTTCCCTATTATCCCGTACTTCCTATATTTTTGTCTCTTTTGCCTTTTTTTTCATAAGATTAGGACTAGATTTACCATAAGTCGGCATATACCTATTTCTACCAAAGAGGTCAAAATGACCCCTTTCGGTACTTAATTAGGAAAAATATAAATTAGTGTATTTATTATGAAGTTAAAATGGAAAAAGCTTTTATATTTTCAACATATTTGCTGAGGTGTGGTGTGATGAAAAGCCAGAACCTCTGTGTTTATTTACTGAAAAAAACTGTTTATTTTCTAATCTAGTTCTTCAAGACCATCTGTTCTTCTACCATGACCTTTTATCAACACATTGACTCATACGTCTTCTTACTAACAACCTATAATAGTTTCCATCCAATTGATTTTCGGCTTTGGCTTCTTGCTTCTTAATACATACTTATTTCTATTTTTATACCTATATCTATGTGCGTCCCAATCAAGCCGTTACATATTTAAATATAAATGTATGTATTCTCAGCAATATTTATTCGAATGGTCAAAATGACCCCTTCGGCAAAAGTAAGTATACTATATACATTCCTCCGAAACTAAAAAAAAGAAAATGATAAGAGTTGCTATTATATGTCTTATAAATGTAAGTAAAAATTAATTAAAATATTCTCATAAAATACGGCAAACATTTTCTAGAAGAAAATTAATGGAAAGGTCTCTCAGAGGGGGCAAAATGACCCCTTTGTAAACCTAGAGTTAAAAACAAATATTCATCCAGTGAAAATTATTTCTGTTTGAGTATCTTTTAAATACCATTCACATACTTAAAAAAAACGCTATAATCGAACTTCTAACTATAGTAATAATTTCAAGAATCAAGTTAGAACGTTTCTATTT
The DNA here is from genome assembly GCF_947563725.1 of Argiope bruennichi. Classification (NCBI taxonomy): domain Eukaryota; kingdom Metazoa; phylum Arthropoda; class Arachnida; order Araneae; family Araneidae; genus Argiope; species Argiope bruennichi. The sequence goes on along the minus strand of NC_079163.1, from coordinate 72,002,007 downwards.
TAAAATGACTAAAAGTAGAGTTCTTTAAAATCCTCTCAGATATATTTTGGAGTCTTTTATATGCATTATACAGTAAAATACTTCAAGTCATTTAACGCTATCTTATTTAAGATAGATGCAATTCAATGAAAGATTTACAAGTAATCAGATCACGAAAAAAGGCATTAAATTTTGTTTAAATGATGTTCTTGGATAGGATTTGAAGTGTCGATAAAAATTCAAAACCTTTATTACATCCATTACATCTTACGACCCTTCAAAAAATAAGTCCTATTTTAAATGATCTATTGCTCGTCTGGCTGAAACGTATCAGATGCTTTGATAGTTTCAAATCTAGAACTACTGTTGGCACTCGACAAAAGCGAGAAAAAGAAGGCGAATAAGAAACAAAAATTCCATTTCAGTGTTGCGTGGCAATGGGAAGAGTAAATCCCTTGCAACAATTTGTTTCGCTTTCGTAATATCGCACCCCTACGAGTGAAATATATCACGCGAAGTGCTGCGATACTCCAAAGAGAATCGCACAATTTGTCTAGATCAAATCTTAGCACGCGATGAAGAGCTGCCAGTGCGTGTTTCTCAGCTCATGCAAAAACGTTTCATCACATAGCGTGTATTATCGTCCTACTGGATACTGTTTACACTTTATCAGTGCCAAGCAAACATCTGCAGCGAGAGAGAAATGTATTAAATTATCGAATCCAAACAAAGTAGAGGACCGAATTGGGACACAATGATTTGTTATGCTCCAATTCTGATTGCTAAGCGACACAGACTAATAGACCGGATCGCTAGACAAATATTTTGTTTAGATGTGTTTAAATATTTAGGCAGATGAGGAGATGGATTATGCCTGGTCACTGTGTTCTCTGATTTTCAACTTTTCACTAAAATTGTGTTGACCGGCAATCGCGAATTTAAGTTTATAGCTTTAATTTAAATATGGCATGATCTTAATAAAAATATTGTAATTATTGCTTCAGATACGATAAACCGCCTTATAGTAATAAAGTCATATAATACGAAGAATTTAAAAAAAAATCCAAAATGCACTTTTTTTTTTCTTTAATCAGTGGATTATGAAGCGGATCAATTCAATGTCTTAAAAGGCAAAAACTGAAAGTTCAGAAAGAAGAACTTTATGATATCCCTAGGATTCGTGCTGAGAAGGATCAATTTAATTGAAAAAAACGTGAAGTGTAAGATTCGGCGCTTGCAGTAGGGTGCAAAATATATGGAATTTTAAGTAGGATGTATTGATAAAGCTAACTTTTTCTTGGACTCACTTCTAAGAAGATGAAAAATCGAAGTATTTTTTTTTTATTCAAATGAATGTGTGTGCGCATAAAAATAGAAGCTAAAAAGTTTGACTGCTTTAGTCACGCATGATGCCTGATGGTAAGGGTTGATATACTTGATTATTCTAATGAGTGAACATTTTGATATTTGGAATTCATAAGGTTTCTGATTAATTTATTATTTTATTTCTTTTTAGATTAATTTTTTGTTTTGTTGCTTAATTACACTGTTATCTTCTTCAACCTTAAGATTAAATATGTAATTCCTATATTGATCATATATGTTAATGCTTGTTTCTTGTATTAATGAAAATGTTAATCCCACACTATTACTGGAGCATCCTTAAAAATTATGTTTGATATTAAAATTCTCTATAAAGAGGATGTGAAACTCCAAAAATATCATAGTTGCATGGAACAAACAAGAAAATATAAACATAAGATTATTAAATACAGTTATTGTTGAAGAATTTTATGACTGTTATTTCTTAAGTTTTTTTTTTTTTAATTTTGGCTTTTATACTATATTTAATCTATTTCATTGACAGATAGACCTTGTAGTTATAAAAAAAAATGAACCGATAAATAAGTTTATTGCAAAAACATTTAGGAATTTTCGTATCCTTAGACTTAGAAGTTTGATCTCTAGAAATTTAGTTTTTCGAAATTACAGAAAATGCAAATAGTGACAAATATTTCTGTAAATTTCCAGAAAAAGGAGATTTTATACTGAATTAAATCTCTCTATAACAATCCTAAGAGAAATGTTAAAACCTGCTCGATAGCCTTTTGCAAAATCTCTACCATGGGATCAGAGGGTATATTGTTTGAGCCCTGGATTCTACAGCTGGTATGCGTACAACATAAAAATCCTTTGGGATCATATATTCCCTTTCTGTTATTGTTTGGAAATTTTTAGAGGTGAGTTAGTCGAAGTATAGTCTACGTTATCTAACCATATTTAAAAATCAAAAAATTTAAATGAAAACACGAAGTTTTCATGGATTTCCAATTTAATGACATTCATTTAATTGAATAATTGAATAGAATGTAATAGATAATGATGATTTCCTTTTTTCAGAAAGACTTTTTGAAATCTGTTTTAAGATTATTGTCTTTTAGATTCAATGAAATTCCGTTCTATCAATGGGTTTAAAGCAGTTTCCTTTCTGGAAACAATCATACATGGTGAACAATCCTATTCTCTAAAAATGTTTGATCTCTTTTGTGTTATAAAATATAAAAAGGAACTAATTTATAAGAATAATCAACCTTATGCATGCTTGTAAAAGAATTTTATTTTCGATCAAAAATACTTGCTCAGTATTCATTCAAACTATCGGAATTTATCATAGAAGTTCTTTGATGAAAAAATTGAGCAACTATCTAAGCAATTACAAAAATTCCTATATGTTACAATTGATAATTTTTTGCTGCATATTATTCATATATTTTATAAAGAAACAAAAAATAGGCATTTTATTACAAATATTATGACACAATATTACTTACAAATATTACTAAATATGAAATGGATTTTTCAAATGGATATTATGAAATTTATTTAATTTATTACATTTATGTCGACATGAACAATATCGTGGCGTGAAAGAATTTCAGTTTATTATTATTTCATTATGTATTTTTAAATAGCAATTATTTATATTAGTCTGTCATGGATTTGTGTGTTTATCACGCTATATTTTCGACGTGGATATGTTACCATTAATATTTCGTTAATTTCTACAATAACTAATTTATTCACAAATGTGGGGAATAATCTGCAAAATAATTGACAGTGTTTCACCAAGGTAATTAATGTTCAAGTAAACCTACTCCTAAACGTTAAAGAGCAAAGAAATAAATGCTTATTAGAGCATTTATGTTTCAACAATAATTTATTTACTATCTATTGATTATCATTTGAAATTACTAATAACTATATAAAATAAAAATGTAACTTGCTTTTTAATTAATATTCTCAGAATTATTGAATTCTTTATCTGAGTGTTAACCCTTAACTCGGGACGTGCGGTCTGTGAGACCGCTAGCGAATGATTTTCGGTCACCCCCATTCTATTTTTAGCTCAATTGAATGAATTGACCCTGCAGCTTCCTACTTTATGACCTTCAATACACGTGCACTTTTTGAACCGATTTCAGTGGATGCTTTTTAAAATAATTCAGTTATTTCTTCGAGCGCGGTCTCTAAGACCACACCTCCCTGCTAGTGTCCCAGTGATAAACAAGGCTTAGCAGATGGCGCTAAAACTTGGGCCCCGAAATATCATCCAATTTACTGATCCTGTTACGGTTATTTACTGATCCTGTACTTTTAAATGAAGCAGAAAGTGATTTTAGTGTTAAGGATAATTGTACAGAAGAGTTTTTCGATGAAAGTTCGCATTCAAATGATTCTGATATGTATATTCAAACATAATTAATTTTTCTATTGATAATGTATTTTGAAAAAATTATAAAATATATTAATATACCAAGAGATATATATACAAAATTTATAGGTCGATTTTTATACTAGTTCTTAACCTGTATGTTTAAAATGCCCTAGAAAACCGTGCAATAAAAATCACACAAGCCGATAAAAAAAAGGGCCAATTTTACCCATTGTCAATTTTTATTTTTTTATTTTTCATATAATTGTTGAATTTTACATTATATTGTCTTCTATATACCTTCATATACTGTAAAAATAAATATGATTTAAAAAGTAAAAAGTAATAAATTTTTTCAAGATTATTATTTGTTGTAACATATATTTTGAGAAGAAAATGTATGTTCCAACGTATTTACTTTTTTCAATGACAATATATTGTGAAAAATTTCCAAAATCTATCTATATATCAAGAAAAATATCTGCAGTTTTTCATACTAATGCATTCATTAGACATTTAATTTGAGTGTAAATGAAATGCGGTCTCGTAGACCGCACCTCCCCAGTTAAGTCCTAAAATTTCACATCCCCAGTTAAGGGTTAAACGGAAAAAAATGCGGATGTTACTTGAACAAAGATCTTATTTTTATTTTAACGACTGCCTTTATGGAATATCCCTAGATATTTAGCAAATTACTTGATTTCTGAAACAGATTTTATGTCGTTTATGTTATAAGATACGTCATAAAATAATGGTGAATGAAAAATTTTCGCAGAACAATTTATACTATAACGACATACTATCATTAAAAAACTTCTGGAAAGAATATTTGGATAATATGCGACAGAAATTGTCTGTGAAGAGCATTATTTTAAAAATAACACAAAGCAAAGGAGCACAATTTATCAATTCTTGAAACATTTGTAATGAATTCTGTTAGATGCGAATGTGTTTGCAATCGTTATTCATTGAGGCAAAAAACTAAGATGAATGGGCGTTTTACAGGATCCGAATTTCTGTTGTCATCCGCATATCCTTTTTAATAGTATTCTGTAAATCTTAGTAACAAGCAAATGCGCCCTTCACTACGAACGTTTCTCATCTCATATTATGGGAACAGTGTGTTCCTGCTTCTGTTAAGTGATGAAGAAGAGTTAGGAAGGATCACACGCAAGAATTTTCTAAAATATTCATTACTTGTTAAAGCATGGTGTCTTTTAAATAAAAGCATAAAATAAATTGTTCGATGTCCATTCTTTGTTCTTTCTAGAATTAAAAGGTGCCATTGTGTCCAAATATTATTCATTATACCTAATTTAACTAGGAATTGTTAATTTAGATAATTGGGCGCCTTCTTGATGACATGTTCTGTGCATGTTTATTATATAATTTGATGCATATGAGCCGTTTATTTTTAAAGTGGAGCAAGTCCATTTTTGAAACAAATTGAGATAATGGTAGAATAGATAAATCTTATTATGATCTTCTTATGCGTAAACAATTTAAAGTAAAAAAAAAAAAATAGATTCTAGTATTTTGGAGATGGAAGTTTTAGCTCTCAACAGTATTGAAAATCTGTTTATTTTGAAAGTGGTACAAGTCCATCTTAGATTGAAATTATTTTTGACCGAATATATTACGGCAAAATTGAGGTCCGGTTGCCCTATGGTGAAGGAACTGTGGCCGTTTGATATCATGTCTGAAATCTAGGATGTTTCCATCTATCTATCTTTAATAATGAAAATAGGTCGTTATACATTGTTTCATAAATAATAAAAAGTATATCTTAATATTGTGTTCCGATAATAATACAGCATCAAGTGTGCATCTGTGATTAGATACGAATCTAATTAGGCCGGCATCAGATATGCATCAAAATAGAACTGCCCGCATTAGTTAGACCCGCATCTAAATAGATCTGCATCTAATTATATCTCAATCAGGTCTACATTTAATTAAGTCGCATCAAACGTGCATCTATTTAGACTTGAAAGTAACTAGATATATTTATATCTGCATCTAATAAAGCACGCATCAGATCTGCATTAAATTAGATCCGCTTCTAAATAGAACTGCATCTAATTAGGACTGCATCAAGTCGGCATTTAAATAGGCTTACTTCAGATCTGCATTTGATTAGATCTGCATCAATTTTGCATCTAATTAGGTTCGCTTTTAATTAGATTTGAATCAGGTCTGTATCTAATTAGACCCGTATCAGACTTGAATTTGAATAGAACTGCATATAAATAGATTAAATTAGATCTGAAACTAATTAGGCTCGCATCATATCTACAAAAAATTAGATCCGTTTCTAAAAATAACTCCAGCTAATTAGCCATGCATGAAGTCTGTATCTAATTAGATACATATTTAAATAGATATTCAAAAGATCTGCATTTAATTAGATGCATATCTAAATAATTTACATCAGGCCGGCATCTAATTAGATATGACTCAGGTTTGCATCTAATTAGGCCCGCATCTAATTAGATTCAGGTCTGCATCTAATTAGGCCCGCATCTAATTACATCCGCATCTAAATAGAACTGCATCAAATTAGGCCTGCAGCATGTCTGCATCTTATTAGACCTGTATGAGATCTGCATCTAATATGATCAATATTTAAATATATATGCATTAGACCTGCATCTAATTAGGCCGTCATCAGACCTGCATCTAATTAGGCCGACATCAAATCTACATCAAATAAGGTCCGTCTCTAAATAGATCCGCATCTAATTAGATCTGAATCAGGCCTGCATCTAATTAGACCCACATCAGACCTGCACCTAAATAAACTGCATCTTATTAGGCCCGAACCTCATCAGATCTGAATCAGGTCTGCATCTAATTAGATCCGCATTTAAATAGAACTGCATCTAGTTAGATCTGAATCACGTCTGCATCTGATAAGGCCCGAATCTGACTTGCATTTAATTATAATTGCATGTAACTTGATATATTTAGATCTGCATCTAATTAGGCCTGCATCAAACCTGCATTTAAGTAGAATTGCATATATAATTTGATCTAATTAGATCAAATTATATTCAAATCTACATCTAATTAGATCCTTATCTAATAGTGCATCAGATTTTCATCTAATTAGATCGAAATCAGGTCTCCATCTAATTAGACCAGCATCAGTCCTGCATCTAATTAAGCGCGCATGAGATCCTCATCTAAACAGAACTGCATCTTATTAGGCCTGCATCCGAACTGCATCTAATTACATCTGTATCTATTTAGAGCCGTAAATAATTAGATATATTCAAATCTGCATTTAACAAGGCCAACATCAGATCTGCATCTAAATAGAACAGCATCTAATTAGGCCTGTATCAAATCTGCATCTAATTATGGCTGCTTCAGATCTGCATCTAAATAGAACATCATCTAATTAGGCCTGTATCAAGTCTGCATCTAATTAGGCCTGTATCAGATCTGCATCTAATTAGATCCATTATGGATCTAATTAGATGAGATCTGATACAGGCCTAATTAGAAGCGCATCTAATTAGATGCAGATCTGACGTGGGCTTTATTAGATGCAGATTTGCATATATCTAGTTATTTACAATTCTAAATAGATGCGGGCCTAATAAGATGCATTTCTATTTAGATGCGGATCTCATGCGCTCTTTTTTAGATGCGAGGCTGATGCTGGCCTAATTAGATGCAAACCTGATTCCGGTCTAATTAAATGCGAATTGCATCTAATTAATTAGATGTAAATCTGATGGGGGTCTAATAAGATGCAGGCCTAATTAGATGCAGTTCTATTTAGATGCTCATTTAATTAGATGCAGATCTGATGTGGGCCTTATTAGATGCAGATTTGCCTGTATCTAATTATTTGCAGTTCTAAATAGATGCAGTTCTGATGTGGGCCTATTAATATGCAAACTTGATTCAGATATAATTAGATGTAGATCTATTTAGATGAGGGCTTAACAAGATGCAGTTCTTTTTAGATGCGGATCTCATGCGCGCTTTATTAGATGCAGACCTGATTCCGATCTAATGAAATGGAAACCTGAGGCAGATTTATATATGGATCTAATTAGATGTAGATTTGATGGGAGCCTAATTAGATGCAGTTCTATTTAGATGCAGAACTGATGTGGGCTTTATTAGATGCAGATTTGCATACATATAGTCATTTACAGTTCGAAATAGATGCAGTGCTGATGCGGGCCTAATGATATGCAAACTTGATTCAGATATAATTAGATGCGTGCCTAATAAGATGCAGTTATATTTAGATGCGGATCTCATGCTTGCTTTATTAGATGCAGGACTGATACTGGCCTAATTAGATGCAGATCTATTTAGATGCGGCCTAATAAGATGCAGATCTCTTTAGATGCGGAACTCATGCGTGCTTTATTAGATGCAGGACTGATGCTGGCATAATTAGATGCAGACCTGATTCCGATCTAATTAAATGCAAACCTGATACAGATTTAGATGCGAATCTAATTAGATGATAGATCTGATACGGGCCTAATTAGATGCAGATCTAATTAGATCAAGTTATATGCTGAATCAGATTTACAAGGGATGCACCATACAAAATGTTGTACAAAACTTCAATAGAACGAGATGCTGAATTTAAAATTATCGATTTGCCACCACAACAAGGAAGACCAAGTGATTTCAGAAGTATAAAAATATATTTTATGTATGAAAAAAAGGTGATCTATTACATCTGAAAAATGCAAGGAAAGAATGGATTTATTACCATATATAACTCCTGTTCATCACGAACATTTTTAAATGTTAAATCCTGAATAAAATTCAACTTAATTAAACCTACGTATAAATTAAAAATGTATAATTTCATTGAAATTCTAAATAAAACTGAATTGCTTTTTGTTATGTTATATTTTCTACAAGAATATTCTTTGTTTTGTTTCACTTTTTATCAAATGAATAAATAATTGTAAATTTTTGAATAGTATTTGGTTTTTATTATTAAAAATTGCAGACTGATGTAACTGAAATATTTCCCAATTAAATGAACGTTTACAATAATTCATTATTTTTGAAAGTAAGCCAAGTCCATTTAGTTGTAATAAAACTCTTATTGTTTTAGTCAGCACTGTAAACACTATTGGATTATAAATTTACATTATTTGGTAGCACAAAGTACAAAAAATATTTATATTAATACTTACCAAAATTTTTTATTTATTGAAATGCAAACCTTTAAATATCTCGCAATAACAAAAAATGGACGTGCCCAATTTTCAAAATAAGAGGCTCATATATTATTTGAATATTATTGATTATTATATTATTGAAAATTTGAAAATATGTCATAAGCGTATTCTTAGTAACTACTTTTCTGATTCTCTATTAGTCTCTCTAATAATTTGTACTCAAAATTACTCAAGTAATCTAAATAAATCTCTTATTTAATTTTTGAACAAATAAATGTCTAGATTCGATAAATCCATTAAATTAAAGGAAATTTAAATGCATATTATTATCGAAGAAAAACAGCTGCTTTCAAGTATTTGCTGAAATATCAGAAGTCAATCTTTTGTATTTTAACTGTAAATTTTTTTCTCTCTTAGGAGTTATAAATTATTATTTAATTAACAATTGTGGCAGTGAAATTTTATTTCATATTTAAAGGAAGTACCAAAAATAATCTATTTATTGTTAAAAATAATTCTTTCAAGTCAGAATGTATGGCCACTTTCTTAAAAAAAAGAGCTTTTAAGGTTGTTATTTAGGGTCAATATAATCTTTATATTAAGATTCGAGCATATAACAAATTCAAGAAAAAGCTATTTCGAAGATAAAATAATTTTAAAGTAAAAGAAATATTTATACGTTGAATAAAATAATATGTGAAACAAACTAAAAAGACACCTACACACAAGGATTTTTTTCTTAACATTTAATTTTCACTTTAAAAGTCTTATGTTGTGTATAGAACCAATTAAGATAATCAAAAGCTTAACTGTTACCTCCAGTTATATTCTTATAAACTTCACACTAATCATTTCAATTATTTCCAAAGGTTATCATATCAAAACCTTAATTATAAATTTGTGGCACAAGCAGAATTTAATAAAAAAAATAAGCAACATTCTAACATAATCCCAAACATAAAGCAAATACAAGAAATATAACGTATTCTTCTGGCCATTTTAAACTTTGACATAAATTTATTCTGTGTTAAAATATTTTAAACGAAAATTCTAGAAATAATTTTAATTTTCAGTGTGTAAAAAAAAAAAAAAAAAAAAAAACTTCAAGTAAAAATTCACTTAATCAATCCTATATTTATCCAAACAATTCTGGGTGAAAACTTTCCCCATCTTTCAATAAACTCAAAGAAAACGAGAGAAATTCCCTGTTTAAGAAACATTTATATATATATATATATATATATATATATATATATATATATATATATATATACACACACACACAAAGAGAGAAGGATGGAGGGATATATATATCGTTCACTGTATAGTTCAATCACATTATAATGATGGAAAGTGACACATCTTTGTGGAAACATGTCATTCAGAGCACGTACACGAATTTTTCCTCCATTTCTTCCCTTCCCTTTCTGACTTTCCCCCTCCCAGTTCAGCGGGCGTGATCAACTCAACGACGCCGGCTCCATTTCATCCATTTGGAAGGTGGATGAAGTTACAGTGGACCTATTTCGGACATTTATACTGGACAGTTCTATTTTTATTACATGACACTATTTTATTTGGTTTTTACAATTCTTTAGGCCCATTTTCTCTCTAGGGTAATAGTAAAGTGTCTCGACTTGCATCTCAGTACTGCTCAACGATTTGATCTTCATCGTTTCCTGGAGTCATAGCTCTCCGGAGGCTATTTGCACTTCAAATGCGTTATCATACAAACAATAAAGGCTTTTCTTTGCACCGATTATTTTATTGACGAGCTGAAGAAACTTGAGTAAATGCTAAAAGAAAAACGAAAAGAAAGTGACAAAAATTATTTTTGTCTATTTTATTCTTTTTGAGATTTTTTTTATATATATAAGTTTACTTTTTGGATGATTGTTCATGTTAATGCTGTTAGGAAAGAATGGATGTTGATGGTTTTAAAGTGATAGCATTTACTTAACCAAAATGTGATATAACATTTAAATATTAACTAGTAAAAGTATTTTAAATTATCTGTTGACAATACTAACAAATTACAATGTGACTTATATTCTAAATATTGATATGTAATAGCATCTATATCAAAGACATTCAGTTATTTTGATATTGGACTATACAAAATAATAAAAATACGAACAACATAATAATAATTTTAACTAAGAAATAATTCTAAAGGGAACTAATGTGTGAACAAACTATGTCCTGATCTGACAGTGAATATTTGAAGATTTGAGTACTCAGATTAGTTTATTCTGAAAAGCAACAAATGCGATTAGAATTTTTAATCTGTCATCTAAGTACAGAAGTAAAAATTACATTATTTTATTATCGTTAAAATTGTGGTTATCTGATATGATAAATTTTAAGTATGAAGATCTAATACGATTAAAAATGCAAACAAAGAAAAATTCTACAAGTGAAATTTCATCATGATTTCGAGAACAAAGGATATGCATAATACAATGGCTTCTATTTTGTCTTCAGATTGGATTTCCATCCATCTCTGACAGCAAAATGCAACTTTCTCGGATATAACTGCCTCCTGTCTGGCACTGTTCCATCTCTTAGAACTACGAAAACAAACGTATGACCAGCATACCTATTAAATAAATTTTAGAATAAATGAAAATAAAAACTGCCTGCATCTCATTGATAAAACTTCATGAAGTAAATACAAATAAAAAAATGAGGAATTGTCAGTATAAAGTTGGAAACTTTTCACAAATAATAGCAAAGGATAACTATTTAAATTTCTTATTCTTACAGCTAATTTTTTAACGACACGTTCAATGTTATCGTAAAATAATGTTGGCGATTAGCATGATGCCATTAGGACATGCGAAAGTATATGTGCTTACTTGCTTAATACTTAACTTCACGTTGTCTTATGTTGTCTGAACAGTTTCCAAAATTATAAGAAAATTTTGATTTTCGTATGAGGGTGAATTGCCGTAATCGCGAACTTACTCTTAACTACTCTCAGTTAAAAGGAAAATGTTTGAGCCGAAAAGTCTCCATCAAACAAAAAAGGACATTATATAATTTACAGATTTAACTTCTTTGCATACAAAACAAAATTCTCTGTTAGAAATAAAACATGAACAGATGATTTTCAAACAACACGAACAACTTTGTTTAGTTCAGCTTTTTCAACAACAATGATTTTCACTTTTTGAAAGCAACACGAGAATTATTTTAGGGTTGATCTCACCATAATGAATCCTTGGCAGAAAACCACTTTGACGCACACCCTTCTTTTTCAGAATTGTCCATTATATCTGAAACAGGATTTCGGATAGAATCCACAGAGTTAAATAAAAAATATTTATATTAAAAAAATAAGAGGGCATAACAAATAATTTCAATTATTTTCCATTGAAGCATTGCACCAGGAAATATTTTCTAGTATACAATAAAAAAGAAAGATTCTTGCGATTCAACAAAAATAATATTTTTCATTTTCTAATAAATTTATAATCTCAGTTATATTTCTTTGGTTGCTTCAAATTGGGCAAAATATTTTTATATCGTCGATATTTGAATTCCTTGATCAGTACTGAATTGGTCTGACAGTTATTTTTAAAAATGGTATAGAAGTACTTGGATGAAATTATACGAAACGTATTTCTATAAATAAAAGCATTTATAAATATTAATTTCAAAATTCATATTTGTTTGTGCACAGATATTCAAGCACAAAAATTCATATAAGTCAGCAGAAAGAATAAAAGGTTTGAATAAGTGATTATTTATTATTAAAGTATAAGAAAATACCATTCAGTTTTATTGCCGATCGAACTAATTTTCCCCAAGTGTGCTAATACATCTGTGATCTTTGTCCATGTTCAGTTTTTCTACAAATTAAAATTATTTTTATTGAATAGAGAATATAATATGCTTATGAAACAATTTCAAAACATTAAGCAGTTGCTTATCAATATATCATATACATATGTAAGATGTTGATTTATTATGTGTTTGCATATATTTTGATCATTTTTTTTTCACTTTAAAAAGGTATTTATTGAGAAAAAATGGTATAATATATATCAATCAAAATATTTTCCAACATTTTCCTATTTTCGTCATATAAGTCTTGCAATTGATTGCTTCGATTTTTTTTTCTTTTGGTCCTCCAGGCCGCTTTTTGTTATTGATATCGAAATCACCACTCTTAAATCGCTCAAACCAAAGCCGACAATCAGTATATGACGGAGCAACATCACTATAAATTTCTAAATGTGTCTGATTTGCTTCGGCAACAGATTTCTTCAAATCAAACAAAAAAAAAGCAATGAATGTCGAAAATCCATTTTTGAGTGTTCCATAATCGGGGTCTTTATACACTGATTAACTCAATAATACTAAATGGAAAACTTTCAAATTTATAACCATAAAGTAATAGTAAATAGGTAAAACCGAAAAACATTGTCGTTTATACAGATACATCGTGTGTTTACCAATAGATGTCGCTGATTAAAATACATGCAAGCACCTAATAATATATTATTCCATACATATTTAATAATATATTAGTGTAAAGTAATATTCAGTAAAGCGGAAATACAAGACTTTGAAGCAGAAAATTCTTAATAAATGTTTACGATTTCGGCTGCTGTTGTACAAAGACATTTTGAATCACCTTTTTTTTTTTAATTCTTTTTTCCCAAAACTGTAAATATTTTCCCCAAGTTCCAAATTCTTCCCTAAAATCAGCATTTTTTTCTCCTGGATCTGAATTCATAGTCCTTCTAAAATGCGATACTTCCTGAAAAGTTTCAGTTTGTGCAATTGTAATTTCGGGTAATGCCTTTTCCGTTCGCTTAATTTTGTTATGTTTGCTACTTGAGCTGGAGAAGAGATTTCACGTTTACGAGTATAAATTAGAGAAAATTGCAACGCCATTGAATGCAAGCATCTGTTAATTTGACCGACTCATCTAAATTAACTTAGTTGCAGGTAATATGATCTGGGGAAGACCCAGATTTCAAAGCAACACAGAGAAAGTGAATGGTTTGCTTTTACTTGCGCGTAAATTTGCGAATTAGGTTCTAATGCGCTCATATATCTATCTATCCATTCTGAGCAGGGAGCATTCCGTCCGTTACAGAGGAGCTCAACGTAATGATTTTAGTTCCAAATGAGCCAGGGAATTCTTTGCGATTCATTTCTTGATAAGAGAGTGCGTGTCTTATTTAAATAATTATTTTTAGATCGGGTATTGGAAGCGGAAAAACAAGTAATTTGCCATCCGGTTTGTAATATTATCAAGATTCATTTTGTATCATCATTGGATTGTAATGATGTTAATTTGAAATTTTGCATTGATTTCATTTAAGAAAATAAGAGATAAAGATTATTTATAGTAATAATATATATCTCAATTTGGAGAATTTGCAGTAAAACTACATAGAAGATAAATAATAATTTCTTGATAAGAGAGTGCGTATCTTATTTAAATAATTATTTTTAGATCGAGTATTGGAAGTGGAAAAATAAGTCATTTGCCCTCCGATGTGTAATATTATCAAGATTCATTTTGTATCATCATTAGATTGTAATGATGTTAATTTGAAGTTTCGCATTGATTTCATTTAAGAAAATAAGGGATAAAGATTATTTATAGTAAGATTATATATCGCAGTCTGGTAAATTTGCAGTAAAACTATACATAAGATAAATAATAATAGATTGAAAAAATAGTTTGATATAATTGAAGTAACAGTAGGACTGGCCCTAGATGGTATGTGGCTTAGGACTTATCACAAAAAATAAAACTGAATAATAATAATAATAATAATAATAATATATATATATATATATATATATATATATATATATATATATATATATATATACTATCTAAGGAGTAAATAAACAGTATGAATTTAAAATAAATAAATGAATAATATTTATTATTAAAATTTTTAATATATAAATTTAGCTAATTTTCTTAGTAACACAAAATGTTATTTTTTTAAAAATTTAAAAGATGAGAAATTTTTATAGATTTTTTTTATTGGATATATTGTATAAAAACTAAGATTTTCTGTGAATTAAGGAGCTTTAGAAGTCATTTATTCAAAATTATGAAGGGCACAAATATGGATGTATTCGGAAACAAAGCAATTCAGAAGAAAAAAGGAAAGCAAAATAAATTAGAATTACAAGCAATGTTTTAAAATTATATATTACCTCAAACTGGGAGAATTTTGCTACTTGGAAAAACTTTTAAATTTTGGATAGAAAAATCATATTGGTTTTCCCACTAAATTCTTGAATCAAAAAATAAAGGTGCTAATGATTTCATTAGCAGAGAAAACCCATTTAACGATAAGCGTTTTCACATTTAACCCTTATAAGTTTTTACAAATTTTAATCTGCACTTTTATTTTTATTTTGTTGAACAAGAATTTTGGTAGTTAACGTAAGAAATTCAAACATCCCATTTATTCAAATGTAAGCAAAAAAGCTACTTTTTTTGCTAAAATCGGCATATAACACTATTCCATAGTCACTTTTAGATTTAAATTTTATGTCTAATTTAGGATTAACAATATAACTTGGCAAAGTTGCAGCAGAAATAGGGTGAAAATGGGACAATTCGGCCAATTTAAACGGTTTTTTTTCTCAAATTCTAGAATACTTTTTTCAAGTTGAGAATTTAACATACATGGTTTATGAATATTTTAGATGAACAAATGAATTAGGAACAAGTTAAGAAGTTGCAGGTAACAAAATTATGATGTAACTTCGTTACGATTTGCTAGATGTATTGTGGCCGATGGGGCAATGACCAGTGAAAAGTTACTATGACCATTTGAAAGTTACTATAACCCTCGAAGAATCACCGAAAAAAAAGTAAATTGTTTTTATCCAAGATATTAGACTTCAATGATGAGAAATAAAAGATCTTCGAACAATTCCTCTGTCCTTTACTTGCGTGGAATGGGAACTGCCTTTCGATGCTCTTGATTTGTACTTCACCGTGAAAAATTCCTTAGATTCTTTAAGAATGCACATTCCTCAATTTTACAGTTAACGGGAAAATATGAAACTCTTCCAAGCACTCCCACTGTAAATTAAATTGGATTCAAGGAGATCGCAAATGGAAGAACAATCATGATCATAACAGCAGAGATGCACCTGTGTATACATTTATTTTACATGATGTTATTGAAGAATTTGATGAAATGCTGATGGTCAACATGACCCAGGAAACGACTGATGCCGCAGTTCATCAAAACTAAGCATGGAATGTTTGTCTCTAGGTGAAAATTAATATCAAGTGTTTCGTTGATAAATTCATTCAGTTAGATGGATATGAGGAATTTGAGGCATAGTTTCTTAAGAATGACGAAAAGAAAGCCTTTTACTTCCCAAACGTATATGATACAGTTTCACTGGATTTGCAAAATATCGTTCACATAACTGATTTGCCTCACATTGAAACCATAGGAAATTTATTTTTTGTATCGAAATTAAGAGAACTTTTTCAGACTTTGAGGTTTGTGAATTTTAGATATTCGAATTTTTATGTTTCGAGCATTTTTGCACTGCTTTCTTTTTAAAACTGAGTTAATACTGATATATAACCTGTTTCATAGTTAATAATATTTTTCTTATATTTGAAGGGGGACTTTAATTCAATTAAATACAGGTGACAAAGTTCCCCTTTCTCAGAGCAATTTTGCCATTGCTGTTTCATTCGTTTTTTAACATATAATTTTTTACAAAAATTATCATTTTCCATCAAGTGTTAAACTATGCAATACAATTTAATTTTTATGATGGTTTTGATTTATTTTTAAACATTCCTAGCTTACAAAATCGTTGAGAGAAAAGAAGAATGCAGTAAATTCAACACAGTATAGGATAATAAGAAATTCATTGTACCGGAGAAAAAAGTGGAACTACTAATAGATTTCATTTAAAACACTCGAGTTAGACAAGTCCAGTGTAATAATAATGATTTATCTAACATTTTTCTTTCAAAACAGTCTGGTGTAGAAGTCATCATATAAATATCAATATTTTTTTTCAGCTTCATGCTTTTGTAGGGACTGGAAAAAGAATTCCCGCTTTTCTCCTAATCTCCGTAGCAGTTCGAAATATTTTTCTAAATTTAAGTATTTCTCTGTTGCAAAGGCAATTTCTTTCCCCAAAAATAAATCAATTACGATCAGCCTGCTTCCAATCCCTTTTTCATAGATATTGCAATCTAATAACATGTCAAGTTATTCGATTTCAACTGGTAAATGTTTGTGCGTGAGGAAAAAAGATTTTATTCATTTGCTACAGAGGCTTATTTCAATGTTTCTGTATATATTTATCAAGATATAGAAAGATAACTGCTAATATTTTATAAAAGAGAAAGAATAACCTTAAAAGTCAAAGCTAGATATGTTTTTCAAGTTTTAAAATATGTTTGAATTGAACTTAGTCACATACATTGTTCTACATAAACGTTTTGAAAAATTTGAATTAAAAAAATTGCAAAAGAATTAAAATGTACAGGTAATTTTTTAAAAAGTGGTTAGCATTCCTTGTTTATAATCTTCTCTTCTGAATACCTAACGTTTAAAATGCACATTTTAATGTAGAACGAATCTATACAATGAAAATTACTTAAAACTTTTTTCAAAGAATAAATTGCCATTCATGCCATCGGCATAGGATAATAACAGTTTCAAAAAATTCTTGTTTTATCTTAGGATTTGAAAAATGTAATTACTAAGATATAAAAACTATTGCGTATTTTAAGAATGGAATATTTCAGAATTTCTGGATGAATATTGTTACAAATCTGTAACGGTGCTTCCCAGCACGATTAGTTCAATCACTAGAAAGACTATTTTACAATCAGCTCTGTTAGGTGCTGATCGGATGCCGAATCAGTAATCTCAGGGGTTAGCGTCAAACTTGGCGACCATTTGGCGACTTGGAGACGAATTTGGCGATTTTGGAGACAAAACAGATAATACTGGAATCTTCCAGAATTTTGGTGATACAGCCAATAGGAACCGAGATATGCCTAATTGTTCCAGAATCTTCTCTACCCAGCTCCGGGAATTATAAAAGGCCGGAAGTCTCAACCCGAAGTGAATCGTGTATAGAGTCGACGGCATATTAGATGGCGCAGGTGTTGAGTGGAGCTCAAGTGACTGCTGAATTGAGCTGTGTACCGAACTTGGTGTTTACTGTAGAAGCAGCATCGAGTCGTGTGAGGAGTAGCCAGTCGTGTAGTAGTTTGTCGGGAGTTGGATACAGCTAAAGCGAGGAGACAACGGAGAATTGCAGGTTTTCGGAGAGACCGTAGAGAGTACCTACGAAGATTCCCCCTCCTGCTGAATTGTGTCTGGCCGCTTTGTGTGCTGTGGTTGTTATTACTACCGATTACTACTTGTAGGCTACTCGAGGCTAAGTGTGTTGTAGAGTGCTGCTGTGTGCAGTCTCGGCTGTATATTTGTTGTCTGTGTACGTGCTCAATAAAAGCCGTCGTACATTACGGAGGCCTGTTGATTATGTTTCTTCATCAACCAAGAAATCGAAAGAACCCCGTGTTCCGTAACAATATGTTTCATTGTTGATATGTAATTTACTGAGCAGCTGGTCAAGACAAACTGACTGACCAAAGTAAATTCTTATATAAGAGTTCTTCCATAAAAGTATTATAGACAAAATGTTGAAATAAATAAAGTTTTTAAGCATTATTAATTCGGTAGCAATAAAAATTAGGAGATACATATTTAAAATATAAATATGCTTATACAAACTTTAAAGAAACTCCCCGACACAGAGTTAAAATTTACTGCTATAAAGATTAGTATCCTTACAAATATTTTATTTCAATTGATTGAATTATTAAACTTCAATTTGATTAAACAAAATGAGTAAATGTTATATTACAGAAGTGTAAAAACTGTTTAGTAACATAGCAGCTATACATAAAATAAAATGTAATTTATAAACGAATTTCAAAATATGAAGACACATCTTAGGAATAGTGACCCGAAACGAAATTGTTATTTGATATTAATTTGAATAAAATCGAGTTTAGATAGGGGTTGGCTTTGAGCGGGACTCTGTTGGAAACAATAGTTCCAAACGACTAAATAACTAAAGCTGAGTGCAAAATTTCCAAACATTGGATTATTATTTAAACGCATATCAATGCATGAAATATTGTATTGAAACAACTAATGGACATTTGGCATTTATCAAGATATTTTTACAAAATACTGCACACACAAATGAGCAGTATATTGTTGCAAAAAGATAATTTTCATGTAACTTAGAAAAAAAAATTTTCGCCAAGGCATCCCTTGTACGTATCCCATAGTGAATGAGTTGTTAAAATAAATTTACTGTATAAAGCAATAATTTCTATAATACAAAAACTCTAAAAAGTGTTTTATATATTACAAAAGTTCTTGGGATGGAATTGAAAAAGTTCCAATTACATCTTGAGATCGCAGAATTGTAAGAATATATAAATGTTTAGAATTAATAAAATTCCATTCTCATTATATAAGTAGTCATATATTTGTACAGAATTTTTTATCACCACAATTATAATGAGTACTGTTATTTGTAGATTTGTACGTACAGTAAATGTGTAGCAAAGAATTCGTCGCTACACATTAATTTCACCTCAGTGCTTGAAGCCACATCGAAAATTTCTGCATTGCTGAAATTTTTCACTTTTTAATAAGTTTCAACTTTTACTAAAAAGTAAAGCTTTTAATTTCAAGAAATATAATATGAAAAATCAAGAGTTACAAACAAGTTTGTAAATAGTAATATTTATCAGTTGATATCAGCAATGATTGCAATGTTTATATTCAGGTAATTCTGAAAAGTTAGTTAAAAACTTCTCAAAATTTTAAAAGCAACTAAATCAAAACTATTTTATTTATAGCATAAGAAATATTTAAGAAGCCGTACTGCTGAAAATAAATTGCAAGCAATATCATATTCTAATTGTAATTGTGTTCATTTTCTATCAAGTTTATTATTATTTCGAATATTATAATTAAAGAAATATATATGTTTTACTATAGAATTGCCTGAAAGGTTTAAGCGCAGAATAAAAAATCGTGTTTCATATAAATCTTCCAGCATTATACAATGCTTCACAAAAGCCTCAGATGCCTTCTGTATTATAGTAAATGTAATTAAAAATAGGGAAAAGACAAACTCTTTCACAAACATTTTGTGTAAATTATATTCATGTAAACTAATTGTTGCAGATCCTATAAAGGAAAAAACAACAACAACAAAAAAAAAACTCGTGCAGAATTCCCATTATAATACTTTCTGCTTTTATTTAAATGAACGATATTTAAAGATACCTCGAATCCCCTTTTTAACAAATTATCTCACTAAGAATAAAGTCGTTAAATTAATCTAAGAAGCTTTGTTTGGTTAAAGCTATTCATTGTTTGAAATATCTGTATTTAAAAATATCAACACAAATAAAAAGTAATTCAACAGAATGTTTAAAATAATTTACTTAGAACTTTATTGTAAATATTTGCCATTTTAATTGGTTCGTTTCCCATTTTGCTTCAACAGGTACACAGTAAAATTTCTTAAATAAGCAAAAATTAAATCAGGAGATAGATATTAACTTAAATTTGCAATAATTATATTTAACTTTCAGAACAAAAACTGTTAATTTAAATTAAATGTAGCGACATTAACTTATTCTAAAAGTTAGAAAACGGAAAAATGCAGAAAGGAAGGAAACTAAATTTTGTTTTGTTTATTTTGAATAGAAAACCTTCCCCAAACAATTGAACAGATATTTATTTGGATAACATTTTATGAAGTTCTCTTTGTTTTACGTGTTTCAAGCGTCCCAAAGAATAGATACTCTTGTTTTGATTCGGTCTCGATGATTGTAAGTAATTTTTCATTTATTTAGTGTTGTATTCATGAATTTAAAAATGTTGCACTCGTAGACGTTATGGAGAAATTCCAGGAATTTAAACTTTCGCGTATGTTCTGAAATTGCTATCCCTAACAGCTTTAAAATAGTTAGTTACAATAATCTTTCATATTTATAAAATAAACAAACTTATTTACTTTAATAAATTCATTACTATTAATTTTAGGTTTATAAGTAAATAGAGCTCTTTCAACTTTCCGATCTGTTTACAGTATGCTTGCTGTTGGCTTTATGCCAAACATTTATAATATATAAAAATAATTGAAGTAAAATTTTTTGACATTAGATCCATGTTAAATTATTCAGGCTATTTCTTTATGGATTAATTAAGAAAAAATACACAATCTTTTTCAAAAATATCAGAAACTTTATGATTTGTCAATTAAAAATATTGAGATACCTAATTTTGAAAAAAAATTGTAAGCTTACAATTTTCCATGGCAAGAATCTAGCATAACATATGCCATGATATAAAAGAAAATTTTCACAACGTTTTGTTTGAAAACTGTTATTATTTGCACTGAAAAACTCAAGAAATCTTGTATATTTATTTCATATATATATATATATATATATATATATATATATATATATATATATATATATATATATATATATATATATATATATTGCATGAAAAGATATCTTTAGAGCAGGTACATTTAAAAATAAGGGAAAGATATGACGAATTTTTCTACATCCTTAGTGTAAACTCTTTACGATTAAGGACTCTTAACAAAGTTCTACGCAATCTACGTTCTCTTTAAAAATAATCTTTATCATCTGCTTATTTAGTGCAACGTAAAATAAATTAATAAGCAATATACTATAAAATAGAAATAATTTTAGAGGTATAACACGTTGGAGAATTATATATTTTGAAAATTTATACAAAATTAAATAAAAATTAAAAAAATAAACATCATAAACATCCCAACATATATGCCATTCATATGCAATCTGAAATTAATCTGGATGATAAAGGTCTATCAATCTATCAATGTATTTGCCCATTCCCGAAGTGCTTTCAAAGCGATAAGTCCGAACCCAATAGGAAAATATTACTAGACTTATTCTCGATGGAATGAAATTACGATGAGAATCAAAAGTTCGATTTGTATCGAAAGTTCCATAACTATATAAGATTCTTTAATCATTGAAATTTCGATAAGTCTCATAGTTAGATAAATAACGAAAATTCGTTCAAACTCGAATAGATAAATATCGAACACTCGATCAAGATTGTTTAGGATTAAAATTTAAATAGTGATTAAAGGGCGGGCGAACAGATCTGCAGTTAAAATTTATCTATATCTTTATTACTAACAAGCTACCTTTGGCGACCATCTGGTTTGCCCGGATTAATGCTCACTAAAATTTACAATGATATATTTTATATAACTTGGTCTCGTAATAGCTTTTTCAGAAAATAGTTTTGAGCTCTATATTTTGATAGTCATATAACTCATACCATTATAGGAACCTTAAACCGTTCTTATCATTGTATTATGCATCTATCTAATTTTTTTGGCAGCTCCTGTAAGATTTAAACTTTAAATTGTAGCGCAAGTGATTAAACTTCAATTAAAACGAAAACATTTTTGCCAAAATAAAATATTAAAAAAAAATATGGGTACGAAACAGAATCGTTCAGTATTGAAGTCTTATGTGCACTATAGAATATTCTTTATAACTGATGCAATATCTCAAAGAATTATTCAACAAAAATTTCACTTTCTCATAAAATTCAAATTTTAGTTTTATTACCATAAGGATTTAAATGACATAAATAATAGAAAAAATTCAGTCAATAAATGTATTTCTTTAAAAGTTACAAAACCTAAATTTTTAAAGACTTTGAGTGCTAATGAGTCATACTCAGAGAAATGTTCTTGACAATTCAACCTTTAAATTTTAAAAATAAAATTAAAATAAAAAAAATAGTTTCTCTCTTCTGCGATAAAATCAGACCGAGTTATGAGTTTTGAATATCACTATTAGAACAATAAAAAATTGCATAATTTTAGGTTAATCAGCTTTGTAAATTCGTTAAGAATATCTTGTAAAATTCCTTGAGAAGGTCCATAGTATGATTTGAAATCGTGTATTCTTTTAAGATAATTATATTAAAATGTTTGTAACTAACTCAGTCTTAGTCGCAATAGAATGAATATCTTGTAAATTCCTTGAGAAGGTCCATAGAATGATTTGAAATCGTGTATTCTTTTAAGATAATTATATTAAAATGTTTGTAACTAACTCAGTCTTAGTCGCAATAGAATGAACTTTTCATTTAAAATGCTCTATGCTTCAGAAATATAACTATTAATAAATATAACTATAAATAATAACTAAATATAACTATTTTATAAGAATAGGACTCAGGGACTGTATCAAAATATAAAATTCTTAATTCATCTGAGCATTCTTTCATTCAGCATAAACGATTGCAAAAATATACAAAATTTCTACGCAAGCATCAAGTCAAGTTGCATAAAATTGTTTGAGATTTATATTTATTATTAGTTAATTTTCTAAATTATCACATTTTAAACTCCCTCTTCACATTTTAAACTCTTTACCTTTTTAACAAACAGTTAAGTTTCGAGAATTAAAGTTGTATTTGAATTATTTTTACATTATTTTCCATTAATCTTAACCAATTGATTACATAAGGCTATTTTTTGTTTTATATTTGCTATGATGATCTCTGATATCACAATTTCCTTTTCATCTACAATGTCCAAATACTTCGTTTTTATAACTAAGTATTTGGTAACTTATAAATATCTCGTGCATATAATTTTTGAGAATTATTTTTTA
Source organism: Argiope bruennichi (assembly GCF_947563725.1). Lineage (NCBI taxonomy): Eukaryota > Metazoa > Arthropoda > Arachnida > Araneae > Araneidae > Argiope > Argiope bruennichi. The sequence continues at coordinate 71,978,372 of NC_079163.1, read as the reverse complement.
AATATTTCATAAACTTCCCGAAAATATTGTAAATTACTCTCATTGTAGAAATTTAGTTTTGATGAGGCTTGCGTGACTCAAGGAAAAAAAAAAAAAAATACTGCTTTTAGTCAGCAAATTTCAGGCAATAATTCACAATTACTAATGAAATTCATTATCCATATGAAGTCAATTTTAGTTTAAACAACTGCAATAGTACACTATTTAAAATATGTAAAAAAAGACAGGGATAAAAAAAAATGCAATCAAGTTTGAGCGCTGCGATCTTAGAAATCGCGCGCCCAATCCCTGGTGATTTGATTTCAAGGAGGAACAGAAAATATGACTCCGATAAATTAAAATGCTTGCGCCTGTGGATTTTTAAAATATATTTCGGAAAATATCCTTTAAATTAATTTCTTAGAAATGTTTCTTGAATATTCATTAAGTCAGAACTAAAAATTACTTGAACATTATTTTTAACATATACATACTTACATGTAAAAGGATATAGCAAATTTTTATTAATTCATTAAAAAAAAAAAAAAAAAAGGGCAAACTTTAAATATCCTCCCACTTTCCAATTTTCTTGAGTGATTCCATCACGCAGGGTGGCCTGTATTAAGGCAGCCTTCTGTTGAAATCTGAGAGTTCAAACATGATTTTGTATTTTTCCCATATCTTTATCAAAGGCGTGGTGAATGAAAGAGAGAAGAAAAAGAGGAAATTTACTTAATTAGGATACTGGGAAGACATAACTCTAGGTAATTGAAAGGGAGTAATAAGAGATAGAAGAACGCCCGTTTCTTGAGATAGACGATAGAAGCTGAACGAGAGTGTATATATATATATATATAAAATGGGTTGTTTTAATAAATAAAAGAAGGAGGAAAATTCTCGAGTTTTGAGATAGAGGCACCGCCCTATCTTCGGTGACAGACTTTTTGTAGAGGGGGTGGTAGCACGTGTTGTCAGACGGTTCGGTTCTCCTCTGCAGTACGTGCTGCAGGGGAAGGGAGGGAGAGGGAGAATAAATTACATTCAGTGTGTTAGACATGTGCACCCCTGAGGGGTCACGTGCTATTCCCATGGGGGGTCAAAGAAAGCTCAAAAGATGATTGTGGAGGAAAGAACTCTTTTCAGAAGGATGAAATGAGAGTAAACGCCAGGAAAAGAGAGAAAGTAATCGACTTTCTGCGGGCATTCTTATTTTTTCTACGTGTATAAACACATATATAGATATTGAGAGCTGATATCTATATCGGTACAATTTTTTTACAGCATTATAGATTCATTGGTGATAAGATATATCAAATGTATTGTATTGATTATAGCATATACGCCAATCTCATTCATGGCCGTTTTTATTAACTGAGTTAAGAATAAGAAGTTTTCTTCAAAAGCCTGAATAAAATTGGGATTTAGCTTTACCAGTTATCCGAAATTCTGAATTATTCTTAAAGTATAGATTACATGCTATGTTTTACGCCAAATTTCCCTTTAAGTGGTATTGACTGACTTTTTGGTTTTTCTAAGTTCATTTCAAAATCAGATTGTTCTTATTTTTTTCCATGTTTTCTTAATATTTTAAAAAAATGTTTTTATAAAGTTAATATAACTACTTTATAAAGTTAATATAAAAAAACTACTTTCAAATCTCATTTCTATACGTTTAAATTTACTGGATTAAAATAATTGACTACTTAGAGAGGTAATATTTCTTATTATTTTTAAATTCATATGTATTTAAATTCCATTACGTGTACGTTTTAGTCTCTAAAAATAAATAAAATAAAGCAATTATATTTTGGGAAAATAAGTTTTTCATCATTAGTGTATTTATTTACGCACAAAACAATAGCTTTTCCTATTTGCTTCGTTGATTAGATATTTCACTATCCCCATTAATTTGCATTGGGTATCATATTAATGCGTAAGTTTATGAATAACTAAGCCTGATGAAGATCAAATGAACTAGAGTACACATTTTTTTTTTTTTTTTTTTTTTTGTTCTCAATGTATAAACTCCTTGTGTGCCAACAAGTATACCACAAGGCTTACAGATGTAAGTCAGTACGCAATTGACAGTAAAATAAATTTCAAATATAAGGTCGCAGGCACAAATGCAAAAAAAGAAGGAAGAAAAATAGAGGAAAACAAGTAGATACACAAACAAAAGCAAAAATGAAACAAAATTGCTCACATAGTAACAGAAACATACAGTAAATGATATAAACAATGGAATAAGCATGATCAAATAAAATATACAAAATACAAATACAAAAGTATATATGCAAATATATGTAGGCAAACACACTGAAGTAAAATTTAAATCATACGGGGAAAAATACTGTTAATATATGTACAAAAGGAAATGAAAGAGGATTTACACTGTACAAAGGCAGATAAATGAGGAGGCCAAGCTATATTGTTCTTTTGAAGGCAGTTCCTGAGTTTTCGTCTTTCCGGAATAAACTTGGTGCATTCAAATATCAGATGCTTGACATCCTGGACTGCACCACTGTAGCACGAACATCTATCAGTAGGCGACAAATTGAATCGTTTTAAATATGCTTTAAAGTTTCCATGCCCAGTCAGAAACTGGATAAGCTTAAAATTTGACTCAAAGTAGTTAGCCTTTAAGAGTCATTATCTTTGCAAATATGAGTATATTGATTTCTTTGTAGCACAGTATAGTACCACAAATATAAGTAAGTGTACCAAAAATAAATATTTTATAAAGCTTTAAAAATCATTTAATACCGAATATTTTAACTGCATTAAATGGATATAATCTGAATATGATTCAAACGCAATTTGAAATTTGTTTTCCACTTCTAATAATTAATGTCACTTTACTACCAACTAGCAAAATACATTGCGGTATACAGCCAATGACAAACTTTCTCTGCTTATTAGCATAATGAAATTGTATCACATACAGAATGATGAATATTAAAAAAATTATTATGATCAGAATTTTTTGCTTTTTTATATTCAAACGAACAAATTTTTTTCAATGCCCTATTTGAAATGTTTTTATTTTAAAAAAAAATTATAAAGCTTTGGCTTCAGAATTGCAACGAAATATGACGAAAATAAATAGCGCTCTGAAATAACTCACCATTTTACATTATTTTCCGACTAATTACTTTTTAAATCAATCTAGTTGCCAAGTCTGAAACGTCTAGTTGAATTTATTGTTCCAATTCATGTCTGAATAAAATTTATAAGAAATATTAGGAAGCTAATCCATCAGGGCCAACTACTTCTGAGAAACAGGGACTAGAAAAGAAATAGAATGTGAACTAAATATTTAGTTATATATATATCGTGCATAAATAGAAAATCAGAGGCAGATATAAGTTACACTTTTTTTTTTACCATGCCTGCAATTTTACTTCAGCTTTTCTTTATATGATATTAAAAGTGGCTAGAAGGTTGATATATAATTTGATAACTGACTAAAATATAAATATATATTTTACAGAAGCAATATGTATTTAGCAAATCGATAGAGAAAAATGTGTAGTGTTTTCTGTATTTTGCTCACTTGAAATTTGAATTTTTTCGGGATTTTTATATGAATTGTCGACAATGAATCTCTCAGTTTTCACCACAAAACTAACATTCATATATATTTATGCATAATGTATTCATATATATATATATATATATATATATATATATATAAACTACTCCACAATTAAGAATTTCATCCTAAAAATAACTCACTACATATCGTTCGCTTTGATCAAGTTTTAGTCTCTCGTACTTCTGAAGGTTCCAATTCGCCATCAGCTTTCGATTAAGCTACATAGGAAATGCTTTTCTGATGCTTAGATATCTGATTTGTATAGTAATGGAATATTTGGTCATTAACGAAATTAATGTACAATTAATACTCAGTATGGCCATTCACGTTTACCTAGCTGCAATCCCACCTGAAACCACACGAAAAGCAAACCTGTAACTTTCTAAACTATCATAGTTTATTTATATCTCGCCATTTGATTTATTACATGCTTAAACTGAAGATCAGGGAGGGGGAAAAGCCAAAAAGGCAAAAAAAAAATAAAAAAAATCATGGTTTCTTATTATTTTTATAGTCATACCCAAACTTCCCGAACCATGCATACCTTATCCTTATTCTCCCTCCAGAGAAACAAGAAAGACCCATTACCCGAAAAGAACGGATACAGCTCTGGAAACGATTTGGGAAGAATATTCCTTCCTGTACAAGATACGAATATTTTCTGCCATTAACTTTCTGCCTTGCCTAGTTCGTGGCATATCTATTCAAAACAATTGCCATGTGGAAGGAGCTTGTTTATACACGTTTCATTATCCGTAACCAAACAAAAATGTCGACGGAAGATTGCGTTTAAGAAGAAGCCGGTCAAAGCTAAATGAGCGTCCCCCCTGAACCAATGAAGTTTTCATCGCTCTTTTGGGATGAGCGAAAGCATCAGTCTGTTTTGGTAACCTGGAAACTGACGATATATACCGCTTTTCCCACTCTTAGCAACGTGCTCGGAATTGATAACGGCTTTAATCCGACCCATGGGGAACCTGGTGTGCTCCAGCCATGGCGTATTAGTGAAAATGGTCGATTTGCCCCCTTCTCTCTCGCTGCTATTGCTTCTTATTTCGACCATAGAAGATAAGCTGTACGATACCCAAGGCAAAAAATATATACTAAAAAGTCATGAGAAAAAAGGAAGCAGGCGACGGAGAGAAATCTTTGGGAATCGCTTTTTGTCATTAAGTATATAAGGGAAAATAATTTTGTATTAAATTCTCTCCCGCGTTCAATAAACTAAGATTTTTAGTTTTCGTCTGGGTTACAAACGAGTGCTGAGGGTTTCTCACGAGGCGAAAGGAGGATGGAACTTAAATGGGGGGAGGAGAGCATTTCTTTGGCTTTCAAACTATTGCTTAGGAGGAGCTTATTGAGTTTGCAGCTACTAGTCTTCGCTCCCCCCCCCCAGCTAATTGGAGAGAAACCATAAAGCGGTGATCGTGTCTGCTGATAAAACCGTTACCAGAAAATAAATTGATATTATTAAACCAAAAATGAAAAACAAGGAAAATAAAAACTAATAAAGAATTGAAATAACAATAAACACAAGTGAAAGGCAACAAACCACTTGATTTTTTTTAAACATATGATATTATATATTATTTTATCTGGATGATGAAATTTCTATTGGACTTTTGGGAGGACTTTTATAGGCTTCTATTTATTTAAGCGTGTTTTCAGTTATGAAGAGAATTTCCACTAATTAAAATTTTGCCTAAGGTTTCTTAAGTAGTAGAACAATTTCATTGTCATTATGGGTTAAAAGAAGAGGGAAGCATGTTTTTGTCTTTGAATAAAAAAAGAACATTGGAGAACCAATGTGTGAAAGCTATCGAGAGTTTTTGTGTACAGTTTATATTTATAAGAATACATTTAAAAGTTCTTAAACTTTATATTGATCTTTACTGAAAAAATATTATGGATTTTGAAGAAATATAAAATGTTAAAAATTTTATCCAAGTATGCCTGTTTATAAACTTTACATCAGTTCAGTAATTATTAGTGAGGTGAAGAACATTGTTACCAGATATAGGGATAATTCAAATAAATTTTTTTGAAAAATATCTTGGTAATGTCATTGGCAGAAGTCAGTGATTTTTCATAATTTCCAAAACTCTTGCTGCAATATTATTCTAGTTAGGTACTCTTTTTATTATTTAATATATTCGAATAATTTCATGGTAAAATGCATCTCGTTTACAAACATGAAAACATTTTCTTTTCCAAAATCCTACAATGTATTATTCCAAAAGTAAAAAAGAAAATAAAATCAATATTAAAATAAAGTTGCAATCTTCTAGATAAGATGTAATTTGGAAGGAATTTATCAACAAAATTAAATACGAATGAAAAAACATCCATGTTAACATCATCAATTATTATGAATTTCTCTTTCTTTATCTATTTCTATAATCAGTATGATTCAATATCGATACAATTATCTCCCCAAACTACCAAGAGCACTTTATTTGTTAAAAACAGTTCTATATTACAGTTTTTGCTGTAGAAAAATTTTACATTATAGTTTTTGCAGTAGACAAAAATGCTATCGTTATCTCAAAACATCAAAAGTGAACGAAGTTTTCTTTATGCAGCACAGATATGCTTGCATCAATTCCACTTTTTGTAAAAGCAATCGATATTCTTTCATCTTCCTGGATTTTTCGACTACTCAAATGTCTTTTCGATAATTTACTTTCTTCCTACCAACATTTTAAGGAATAAGAAAAAAGTAGCGCCAAACACCTGGAAAATTTACGATAATTTAGTCTTGTACATTACATTTACGCATTTCTTCACTTTATATTGTGTTATTTCTGATTTTTGTATTACTTGATTTTATAATTATATTTCTCCAAATAGTAAATTGAATATATTTGATCCCTGATTATTACGCATCAGTGGAATTTAATGATTTGTTGCTATAAAAGATATATATTTCCGAGATACTTGAACATACACCGATGAAAATATCCCTTTACATTACCCTTGCATTTCATTTTAAATTGATTAGACAAATGCAATCATAGAAATTAAAAATATGCATTAGTTTCTTCGCTATTGAATTTTATTGCATTTAAAATTTCAAAACGTGGCTTCTTGAAAGCTTGAGTTATCTCCATGAATAAAAATTGTAATAAGACTTTTTCTTGATTTCTCTAGAGCAGCTCCAGTCAAACCACTGGAAAACCATTTTTTTTTAATTCTATCCGCGCATAAATGAGTAGCAGTGGAGATATATATACTTCTCAGAAAGAAAAACGCAGCAGCCGTTTTATAACGGAACCTAGAAAAAAATTAAAATAATTTTCATTCATTATGATTTTTGTGAATCTTTACAATTATTTATAATGCATATATAAATGCTGAAAATGATATTTAAAAATTGCAATTTTTATCACATTTAAATTATTAGTAAATATGAGGGGTTTCTTTCTCTTACGATATTCATTTTGCTTTAAATGTCATACAGTACTATTTTACTACTTCAAAACTTTATAGTTTTCCCCAGTTTCTTTAAAAGTATTTTTATGCTATCTGTAGCTCACTTATATAAGCATATTTTCAATTTTTTTAATTTACAGTTTTTTACTTTAATATATTTCATAACTCTTTATCGTAAATATCACTGAATCTTACAATGGCCATTTTCTTCTAATTATTTACAAATGGGCTTCCTTTATATATAAACCAAATGTTACTAACTTTAATTGATTAACTGATACTTAGGTTCTAAAAATTTCAAAATATTTTATTGTCACTGGGAACACACTATGCCTCAAAATTTCTAACTACTAATGCATTAGAAAACCGAGTGAAAAGTCAATTACGAAACTACATATTTACAAATGAAAAATTTTCATATATCATAGAAATAAAAATAAATTAAAGCGTATATTCATGCAAATTAATTTCTATACTCGGAACTGAAAATGAATGAAATCATTTTATATGGTTAAATTAGGACTCCATTTACATTTCTTTGAGAAATCAATTTACTGTGTAAAATGGTGCCAAATTATTTACTTCTAATACGATATGTCTATAGATAGGTATTCCTAATAACCTTAATAATAATAAGAACACTTATAGAATTATCGTACAAAAGCGAAATGCGGTGTACATTATAGTGTCTGTTCCATCTACGCCTAGAAGCAAGCGCTTATACTTTCAAAAAAGAAATCAACGCTTCATTCAAAACAACTCTTTTAAAGTCTTCATCTGCTTTTGATTCTCCCGAAACCTCCACGTTCTTAAGAGGAATTTCAAAACGTAGAAATTCCAAAAGGAAATAACTTTCCACTCTCCGAAAGCACTATAACTATTAATATTATTTTGTCCATTTCCCATTTTAATAATTAAGTAAAATATTCCAACTTCGAATGCGGCTTTTCTGTCTCTCTCTACAGAAACATAATGCTTGTGTTATGGATTTGCATGCCTTTCCCACCATTTACATAATACTGTAGAGAATCGCCTGTGTCGGCGGTGTGAGACAGAATAGAACAGCGGAAGAAATATGCCAACTATTTATTCGAATCAAGTTTCCCTTCTATCATAAGTGTAGCGAGAAAATATTTTCGGGAAATATGCTGCAGAAACGTGCCTAGAAATTATTCCTGGATAAGATGGCTACCCCACAGACTTCCAGTATTTGTCTTTAATCGCATCAAAATATGTGCGTCTCTGCACATCTTTCAACTCTACTTTTTTTGGTGGGACGGAAAGAATAGTAAATGTACTGTGACATGACTTCTCAATGCAAGCTTAGCTATTGTTTTATTTCCGTTGCAGCCTTCAGCAGGTAATATTCAAGCCACAGAGTGGGAGGAAGGCAAATAAAGATTTCTTATTTATTTATTTACAGGTGCTTTATAGGTTTTTGAGAGACTTTGGTTTTCGGAATTTTGGTGGAAATTGGGAATTATTTTATTTTCAGATTTAAAAGGCAAAAATTTCAGTGAGAAAATTTTGGAAATCTATATTTAGTACGCATTGTCGAATTTGATATTATTTAAATACCGGAATTGCTTTTCCCAACTCAGAGATAAAACATCTTTTCTAGAATTTAAAATGCGTATAAACATTGAGAGTGCTGAATTCTCATTAAATGCTAGTAAAACTTTCAATTTACTTTAAGTTAAGTGCTAAAACTTTCACTTGGTATTTCGATTCGGGGTTCTTAGGATTTGGGCTAAGGACATGATTTTAAAAGTTATCTGTTCATAGGATTTCATATAGATAAATGCTATTCAACTATCTATTTAATCATCAAGTATTTAATCTATTTAGGATCAGAATGTGCGACATCAAGTTGTTATTGACCATTCCTGTAAACTATTAAGTATCAAATATGTAATTGACTAATATAAATTTTAAACTTTGAAAATTTCTCGAAATTCTACAAAAAATCATTTGGAAACAGTGTTTTCAGTCAAAAATCGTCCAAAAAAGCATTTCTTATGATCTTGAAATAATTGAATGCTCCTAAGAAATAGGCCATAAATAATTGCAAAGAGGTTTAATTTTTTAAAAATTTCAATCTAGAAATTTATCTAATGCTCTACATATTTCAAACTTTTCTATTAATCCATCTGCTAAATATAATGTTTGAGAAATATTTCTTATGGGCGCAGGCTTCAGTTTTCCCTTAAATTTCTATTATATAGTCAATTTTTAGTTATAAAATATTAATATCATATCATAATTTTGTCAGTATCCTTTCTGCTGAGAGTTTATACTCAGTAGTCCCAAATGAGCCTTAAAGTGATAATTTTGAAAGTAATACATGTATTAATGAAGTAAACAATGTCATTTAATATAGAGACGTGAAAATGCTGACTGCTTCAAATTCTTATTTTGAATACATTTTCATTACATTCGGACATTGCTCTATGGACGAATTATACGTCACAATACAAACTCATGGCATTTTGCAGTAAATAATTACTTCGACTGTAGCTTTTATTTCTTTAAAATGCTGAAAATTTTCCTCACCTTCTAAAAGTATTTTTGTAAAATTTTACGTTCACATAAATTAAAACAGTGATCGAAATCGTAATCACCATTAGTCTCCACAGCAACCGCAATCTAGTTGACACAATTTGCGAATCGATCCTACTCAGTCAGACTTTACTTTAGATTAACAATGAGCAATTGAAATTCAAATTAACACCAAAAGTTAATTAATATATTGTGGCATAAGCCTATAAAGGGTTCTTGCCTAGAGGGATGGGAAGTACTCGTTATTGAATGAGACACCCTGTCAAGTAGTTGAAGCCTATTTTGTTACCTTTTTTTCTCCCTCATGAAATTTATCCGAGCATTGCTTTCTCAGATTGCCCCCAAAGTTCAAGCTTATTCTTCTCTTCAAGAATTCTCTCTTCTTTGTTGTATGCGATTTCCCACTTCTCAGATCAAGAAGCTGTTTGCAATGCAGATGAGGTGGCTGTTATTAGAGCCTGGTCTACCGGCACTATGAACCAATGAATATTTAAGGAACTCCAACTCCGTTTACCATAGAAAAGCATTCATTCCGTTTCGCAGAGAAGCCTTCAAGCTCCTTCCTTTCCCTTAATGAGAGACCTGTAGAAAAGGGATCTCTTTTTCAGGCAAAACTCAAGGCGGGTGTTTATTTTTGATCCGTTTTTCCGCCTGTTAAGTAAGCGGTGAAGCTGTAAGTCAGGAAGGAAATATGCTTAGATGAAGAGCTGTATGCATTTTTTTTTGGGGGGGGGGGATTTCGGTAAAAATTTCAAATTGAATGTTTTATCTAATTCAAATGCTTGTCATTGTGCGATAGAATTTAAATAGGGGTGCATTATATCTTGTTTGCTCCTTTCTTTCTAATTTTTATCAAGATGTTTTCAAAGCTTTCAAGGCAACTTGCTATTTGCAACTTATTATTTGTAGATGAAATTTTAATTATGTATAAGAAAATCCACATAATATTAGTTATCATTTATTTTAGAGATTTTTAGGGAGCATTTCAAAATAAATTTCTATCAATTTCTTGTTCCTGGGCAATAGAATTTGAATTTTCTTACATTGGAACTTCATAGTTCTTTTCTTCCTCATTTTAAGAGTAATAGCTTTTGACTGCTTAAAACAGTCATCGATTTTCGTTTATTACATTAATAAAAGCCGTTAAAAACTATTGAATTACTTGATATTTCATAAATGTGCCCTTATATGTAAAAATATGTATAGAATTTTTGAAGAAGAAACGATCTATAAGAACTCATTAAAGAACTATTTATTTTTTTATATTATCATAAACTGTTCAATTTTCGATGTAGTACATAGTAGGGATTCAAAGTCTTATTTAGACATAGTTGAATAAGTAGTAAAACGGATGCCTAAACAACTCTTTTCAAGGTTTTTTTTAAATATAAAAATAAGAAAATTGTTGAATATGGCAAACATAGAGGGTTATTTTTTAAACCTGATTCTATAAAGTATTTAGAAACATAAAAAAGTAAAAGTCAATTTACGAGTTTTCTAAATATCACTGCTGACGATTAATGTCAGTATAGATTTAAAAACTAGTTTGTAAATATTTTTCCATTTTTATATAAGACAATAAGAGATTATTTAAAATTAATGTCTGACATAATAGAATAATGGCACAAAATATCAATAGTCTCATGAAAAAATTATCGATCTTCTGGCTTCTAGTTTCCATATTTGTAACAGCTCACTAATATAAGGTTTTGTAAAAGTTTTAAATACATTTTTTTTATATATATTTTCAGAATCCATATGTAAATACTTTTTATAAAATCTAAATTCATTGAGGCAAGATAAGTTTATATATCAAAAGTTAATGATAAAAAATAATAGAATTTATTTAATTTATAAACATAAGATTGTATTAATATATTTTTTAATTATTTTTCCTCAAAATGTTGAATGCATTATATCTCTTGAATATGTTTATATTTTAAATATCGAATATTTCCACTAATTCCAAAGTAATTTCATACAATGCGAATTCGAAATTAAGAAATATAAAATAAGAAATAAAATAAGTCCACAGTAAATGTCAAATTCCTGTTAATTAATGAAATGGATTCTTAATCAATCATAATCTAAAAATATCATGAAAATTGAAAATGAGACATTTCAGATACTCTTCCAAGAAACAAAAATTTGAAAAGCGAAGCAAATTAAGAATAAAATATTTAATGAACTATTCTTGCAGATATGAATTTAATGCTTAAACAGAGAAAGAGAATTTATTTTCGTCCTGCGAATTTTCAACAATTTATAGAAAAATATTGCGATTTAAATGTGAAGCAATAAAGGGAAAAGCAAATATATTTTACTTTTCCAGATGTTTTTAGTTATTTCAGAGAATTAATAGAATACAAATTTTATTCTTGTGCTGTGTTTAGAATAATACCTTTGTTCAAAAATTAAATTAATTAAATTAAAAACAAAGTTTATTAACAATTTCTAATTAGCCGAATTATGAAATCGTGAATGTTTAACTTAATTTCAAAATAACAGTTACTTATAAGAAATGTATTTTCAAAATATTTCACTGAAAAATATTGTTTACTTTATTCATTTTTATGTTTAATGGCATTCTTTTTTTAAACAAAGGAAAGAGCAATTTAAAAAGTGTAAGAGTTTTATGAATTCAAATAATTTCCATTGAAATCAGTTTAATTTTTTAATTTGGTCTTCAGGGACAAATTTTAAATATGTAGCAAGTAATATGCTTAAAATACAAATTTTCGTTCATTATAACACACACAATCAGAGCGAAGTCATCAATTCAATGATATAACCTAAATAATTTACTTCACAAAAATATATCTAGAACTTTTTTCTCAATCATGCAATGATTTTGATACGATTTCTAAGAGTTTTTGAATTTCAACTCAAGCCAACATTAAAATTTTGTGAAAAAAATGCAATTCGTTTCTTAGAAAGATTAGTCAAGAGATCAATAGATATTGCTCAATTATTTTTTAGCTTAAAAATATGAGCAAAAAATGTAGATGTAGAACTATTTGTTTTACAAAGAGAAGTATTTTGTAACATTATATATGTACCTGGAATTGATCGTGATCTTGAATGAAATAAATATATGATCACTAAAAAATAACCAATAAAAAATGTTTTTACAAATCACCTTTACTCTCAAGCAGAAACGTGGATTTTTTTATCCTAATTATTTTCCAGCTTTTAGTCTTTTACTTTTGTAATTCATTATTTTAAAAATCATGGAATCAAATTCAGTATCAAGAGACTTTTATTTCTACGAAGCCAATGTTAAGTTAAAAATAATCAAACGGCTGACAATTAAATTCAGAAAATGTATTTACTGTATTCTCATCTGGAAAACATAAATGTATCAAATTTTACAGTTATAACACATCAGGAAGTGAATGAAGAATTTATTTCAAAATTCGAAATTCACAAATAGAAAGGAAGCCAAGATATATAAAATTGTGAAAAGGGGATTATTTCCAATTTTATAAACACTGATTCAATTTGTTTAGCTGAGAATTTGATTTATTGCAAGCTATTTCCTCGAGAAGACTTGTGATAAGAGTGATGTAAGTAAATGGCATCTGTATTGTTTTTTTAAAAGGTGAGGAAATGTTTCAAATGATTAGATGCGGCATTGGAAATCATTAGAACTTTTCCAGAAAATAATATTTATTGTGATTTTTTAAATTTTTCTAAGGTTCGTCAAAAATTATCTGCATTTTATTCATGAGCCTGAAATAAACAAAGCTAGAATTTGAAGGAAAAAGTCAGTGTTCGATAAAGATTCTTGCTCTTCATTAAGCTTAATCCAGAGTTCCACAAACTTGTGTATTACTTTGATGTAGAAGATTTTTCTTTTTACGGTGACCTTTGATGAACATTGATGCAACATATCATTGAGAAGAGATGCTTGCTCCCTTTCCAGTAGTAGAGACTTTATGGTATACTGTCCTTGTATTAGGTGGAAACTAGTTTAGTTTAATTTTATTAACGTCCTGTTTTAAACAACACTAGGACTATTTTCAGACGGACCTCGTAACTTTGAATCCCCTGTAAGATGATGACAACACCTGAGCTGGCACCCCCTCTCCAAACTTCCACTCCAGACCAGCTGGTGGGTGCATTAGGTGGAAAGCATATGCTTTCTTTCAACTCATACATCTTCTAACCAGAGGAAACGGGAAATTGCCTGCTTTTCCTTCTCGGCACCCATGTTTAGTCTTCAACAGAACGAAAATAAATGAAGCTATTGTTGTCGAAAGTCGCTGACGTGACCAAATGTATTATAGACTCTGCGCATGACCAGTAGTTACCTACCTTATTAAAGTTATTTGTCTGGTCAAAGTAGGGATAACAATTTACTTATCTGTATAATACATATTATTATTTTATCAAATCTTCCCAAAATTTAAAAATGGTTTTCGTCTATGGTAGGAAATATAAAGCGCTCGTAATCTTCTGCTACCGGACTTTATTTTTGTATTTTGTTAAAATATTGTGATGTAATTTAAAGTAATATGCAAATAAACTTCTGAGAAAAACAAGAAATCGAACAATTGCGTTCTTTTCGTATTTTATTTGAGTTTAATTGCAAGACCATTCAAAATTAATAATGATAAAATATTATCACATTTCAAAGAACCGTAATGAATACCAAAATGGAAAATTAAACTTTCTGATTCATAGAATTAATTTAAAATTTTATAAGAGATTCCGAATTTGCTGCGAAACCTTACCCATTTTGAATGATTCAAAAGGAATTAAGGATATTTATATAGATTGGGTAAATATTTTCAATTTCTAGTTCTTGAAATCTTTGAAATTATGTAGCTTGAGGGAAAAGTTGGTTCCTATCCGTTCAAGAAGCTACTGATTAGTTTCAATTACATAAATTGTTTTAAAACTGTTTCATTATTTGGCAGTAAAGTCATAAAAAGTATGAGTTTCATTACTTGAAAATGTGAAGGAAAATTATTTTGATGAATACATTAACAAGATGAAGATGATAATATAATTCTTCATATGATGGAAGAGAAACATGAAGAAATTAAAGATAACTGATGTTTAAATGTTCTGAAAAAACTTAAGCAGCCTGAAATACGAAAAAAGAAAAAAAAATTAAAATATTTTTGAATTTTTGTATCTATTAAGGCAAAAATAAATGATTTTGTAGTTTTGTTACAGTAAATATTTTATGGAATTTATCAATTTATATCTAACGAAGTGGTTAATTTTTTATGGGTTAATTTTTTAGCTTGTTCTCTAATTTTTAGAGCCGTCTGAGTACATTACTGTATTTCTAGTGCCATTCACCTAAGAAACTTTTTGTAAGGTGGTTATTAAGAAAAAACGGAAAAGAAAGTACTGTACAGAAAGCAAATATTTTGCCACCATCATTTATATTTTTTTTATACTTTTTAGTGATGTTTTTTTAGTATTTAATATAAAATAAGTTTGTAATTTGTAACTTTAAAATATGCTGTATATATAAGTAATATTGGTTTATTGTGTATTGAACCTCAAATAACCCATTACTCTATATTTTTCATGAAGACATTTCGGGAGAAATAATATATTGTACCTCAGGATATTTCACTGTACAACAGCGTTTGTATGAAATGTCGTGTTTGATTTCAAGGGACACCAGCTGATTCAGCTTATTATGTACAAGCCTTATTTTAATAAATTTCATAAATAACTTTGTTTTGAGATTATAAAAAGTTAACTTTTTGCATCCCGAAAAGTAATTCAAGGCATAATTATTCAAGAAATGCGTGTACTTGTTTATCACTCCGAAAAATAAAAATATATAGTTATTGTTTTAATTTGAATTTCTCCGAAGAATAAATCTACATCTTCTTAATATTCTCTACTTTTTAATAACCGATTTAAAAAAAAATAAAGAACTTGTCAAAACAATGCATCCTCTTGAATGGAGCCTTAGAGAAGACATCCGAGCTCAAAGAATTGCTTAAGAAATCTAAACTGTCAATAATAATAATAATGACTCTATTGGCTATTAATATTGTTGTAAAATTAGTATTTTCTTCTTCTTTAAAAAAAACAACTTTTATTTTACTTTTTGCCTCCAGTGCCAAGATCAAACATGGTGGTGCACTTTGGAAAAACATTATTATATCATTTTAAATGAGATCTAATCAATTTAAACTATAAATAATTTCTTAAATGCTTGTCTTTAATGGAGTTTGATTCATGCTGATTTAAAGTTTACCCAAGTTAAAAAATTGCTTTAAAAATTGCCCTAGGTACAACAACTTCCGCTCTATCATGCTTTACCATTTTGACATTAGTAAGTACAAAACATTAAGGAAATTATAATATGATGACCATCAATTCTTTTTGCAACAAAATAAAAAGTTTAAGATCCAGTCATTATAGCAAAAGCCTTCCCCATCAAATAATAATTCAAAATCTGCCATTGATTATGCAACAATAAAAATAAGCTTCCTTTCAGAGTAATTTAAAAGGTAGGTCCCACGGCACGCAAGTAATCCTAAAAAGATCCCTTACATTTTGAGATTCATAAGCAACAAGTTAACGGCTAGCTGGAAACCAAACCAAAGGTAAAAAAATAAAGAGCCTTCTCTGAAGAAAGTGAAATAACGAGGGAAAAAATATTAAAGGAGCCCTCCCTTGATTCAGGATCCTTTCGCTGAAATCACATTCCTCTAACTGCTCAAAGGGGCTCAAGTGAGCTTCGAAAGAGATTACACCAAGGCCATTTCTAAACAGTCTTTTTTCTTGTGTCATTGTCTGCTATGATAGATTACGCTATTATGATCACGGCCGAGTAAAAACAAACTTAAGGCACCGCGCTAACCCGTTGAGGGGAACTGAAAGATATATCACTTTTTACTAATGCACTACACTGTGGAGGGAAGAGAGGAGGGAAAAAAACGAGTGAGACAGAAAAAGAGAAACATGCTATCAATGAGATTTTGTGGCTTTAGGGAAAAAATTGTCTTCTGTAAGTTCAAGAAACCATTTCGGTTTCGAAGCATTCATTCGGTTTCTTTTTTGCTAACCATTGCATGAGGGGTTTGGAGGAATTATTATGGGCGAGAATTTTGCTATCCATACCACTTGAGATATATGAATTCTTTATATATAATGTCGAAAAATGATTTAAAAGAATTCTATGTAATCATTAAGGAGAAAGAATAAAACTTCGCATTTAGAAACCTAGATTGAAATTCACCTTTCCCAAGTGAGGTTAGAGATTTTTAAAATCAGTTTAAACACTAAAAGTAATTCCAACCTTTCATATTTTGATATTTAAAAGATTGGTTATGTTATGATTTCTTAAACAGATGGTTTTCCTTGTATCTTAATGTAAAATGAAATTCAGAAGTTTTATAAATACTGCACACAAAATATTTCGATTGGACTATTGAAGAGTAAATTATCTATATTTCTTTTTGTACTTAGATTGACTGTCATACAGATCTCATAAGTTTAATCGGAAAGATGGAAAAAATAAAACAAGCCAGCAGCCTTGTTCTTTAAATTTTCCAGCCCTGCTAATGCATAGACATTTATTCGCCTCTCATATATTACTTTTGGAATGCTTGCAAGTGACAAGAACAAAACTTGATCTGTTTCTCATTCTTAAACTTCCTGATCCAAACGAGAGCATGACCCATAATACATGCATCAGAACCTCACATCTTCAGAGGTCTAAAACTGAAAATCCTCCTACCTCTTATTAATAGTTTACCTTTATACTATTATTAGCGGGTGATGAAAACACGTACAAATTTTTAAGTTCAAAGTAATCAATCAATGTAGAATGTTTTTCATTCTTATGCTCAAGCTTTCTGAAAGTAGAAAAACGTTGAAATTTCGACTCTTCAGCTATCTCAACAATAGTGAATTACCAATTAAGTAAAATAGAATAAAAGAATGTGTAAAGGTTTTTTAAAAAAATTTTTTTGGTTAAACATTCCTTCTCTTTCCACTAAAAATAAAACTCTAAAAATATTGTATCTCGCTTATAAAACAAACTATTACAAAGATTTTTAAGTTTATGTTAATAATTGTTTTCTATAAATTATTAAACTTGAATTCAGCTTGTTCCTAGCATCTGCTAAGATGTTCATCTTTGCATTTCAATTTTGTTAGTATAACATAGCATTTATTTTATTCACTTTTATAAAAAGATTGCTCAATGTTTTCGCTAAAGTAAATTTTTATGGTATATTTAATTATTAGTCTTCACATTTCCATCTTATTTTCTTCTTTGGCATGCCGTCAAAGTGGTACTACTGTAGTGGCCAAAGCTGTGGAGAGAACTTTGAGAACTTTTGGGAAAAATGCTTTTTGGAAATGTAATGATTCATAACAGCAATGGTATTTGCAGTAATGCCATAAAGTTATATATCATTAAAAAAAAATTTAACCAAGAATGTAACTCATGGAATTACGTTCAATCTCCCTTATTTTTAAAAAGTTATAGAGAAATGACCAGAAGAATAATGCACGGCTTGTTTAAGTTAATAAACTATAACCTTTCTTCATTTGAATGTAGCCAATGATTATTAATGTTAAGTCTTTCAGCAAGGTGGTATCTTGATATTAGTAGAATACGGCAAATGACTCCGTGTTTTGGTGCTAAGAGGAGGAAGAGGTTATATTATAGTTTCTCTATCACATTCTTGGTCTTATAGAGACAAAGAAGATATCAGGAAAACCTTTCCAAAATAGACTTCACTGTGTTTCAGTTGAGAGTTATTACAATGAAATGTGATTTAACTACTCTTTGAACTTAAATGATACAACTTCGTTTAATGATTTAGTTAATATATACAAGGCATATATAGTTAAAGTTCCATTAAAAATTTCGCTACAGTTAAGAAATCACCATCAAATGTATTGCATTTACCCAAAATACAAATGTCATTTGTTCGGCTTTCTAACCGTTCAGTTTTTTGAAATCAATGCTTGCTTTCACCATCACAAACGGATAATAAACATTTTAGAAACAAAGCAAAAGCCTTAATACAGCAGAAAATAGTCCAGCTGTCAACCCATGCAAGTCATGAGGTAAGAAGCCAGAAATTTAAGTCATACAATTTTAGAGAAAAGAAACATACAATATTTTTTTAAAAAATCTTTTCTTCTGATGAAACTTAATCAGTTAAAATGCCGAAAATCTGCCTAACTGACTCCGAAGTGGAAGGATTTGACAAACTAATTTAACAATGACTTTCTCTCTTCCGATTTCGAAGTGTGTCGCATGATATGAGTCTTAAGACGAATGCGCCATCATCAACGCAACATTAGTCGAATGAACTAAAAGACATTAGTTGATTACGCTATCTAGTCGAGGCTTTACTGGAATTTCCGAATTTCATTTCGGCGCGCAATTAATTCAATATCGCGTGCTTCAGCTCTAACCCCTTTACGCTGCTTTAATCCTCTCAGACGGAATATTTCTCTTCTATCCTCAGGATATTTAGACTCCTTCATTCATTAGAAATCTACGCATCTCCTTGAATGAAGAATCCTCCTTCTTCCACCTATTGTGGCACGAGTCCAAAACCTTCCGCCGACAACTGAGATTGCAGTCTGAATGTGAGACGGCAAAATAAGTTCGGCTGGAATTATTCATAATTACGGAATGTCATCGGATGCATTGGTTGCTTATTTCGGAAGGAATGTAGGAGTGAATTATGTTTGCCTCTTTATCTTTGTCTGCAGTTATTGTCGATAAGAAAGATTACTCAATGCCGGACTCTGGGTGGCACAGAATCTCCCTCTCACTGAAATCTCTTCGAACTGGTTCCACACATTTATTTTGAAACTACATATTTTCTATGAGTTTTTACTGAGATTATGAAAGAACGAAAAGGCAAATGGAATTTTGAAACAAGAGCATAACAAACTTTTAGGCTTTTAAGATTTTATAACAACAATTTCCTCATAGGTGCTTAAAACACATATAATTTCTAAGTAAATTATTAAATGGACTCATTTTTAAAGTTGTTATGATTCCAAATTAGAAAATCACTTCCGGTTTAAATGTAGTACAAACAACTGTATGTAAGCAACTTTTGTTTTAGAACAGTGTATATGACAAATATTTTAAAAAAGGTCACAATCTCAAAGTAATAATTTATTCATTTAAAATGTAATAAAATGTAAGGATAAGCCTTTTCAGTTTCAATTTTAGAAAAAAAAATCTTTGCTTTTTAAGGATACATACACATGTGTGTGCATATATTCTTATCTATGAATGTATTGCACTGAAAACTGAGATAACAGTCTGAATTAGAGCGAAGAAAATAGTTTCCCTGAAATGTTTTGTCATTAGTAATTTTTATCAAATGTTTTGGTTATTTATTTGAAAGAAATTCGAGAGTGACTGTAGTTTTTCTCTGTTTCGGTCTGAAGCTATTTTAGAAAAGATTATTTAGTGATAAATTCTGTAGAATAAGAAATCTTCATTGAACTAAAATCTCCATCTTCAAAATGTTTCTGAAATGTAAAATAATAGACAATTTGAAAATCAATTGTTTTGTATATTCAAAAAAAATGAAATATGGAAGTTCCTGTAAAGGAACTTAACGAATTTAAACTTTTAAAATAAATTCCTTTACGAGTTTCTAAGCAAATTTCTCTTCCAAAGTATTTTCGGATGAAACAAGATATTCAGAATTATTTATTATGTATTTTGTCATGTTCATAAGCAAATTAAACTTCTAAATTTATTTTATAAAGCATAATTTATTTAACATAGGAATAAAAAAAAATTAACAAAAGAAACCATAATAATATATATTTTAAGGTCAATTATATGATTTTAATATTTTAATTTATCCCTTTCTTTATGACTTTTAGTAAACAGGAAAATTTTCATCAAAACAGAAAGAAGTAACTTTAATAATTTGGCTATTATTCAGTTTTTTGCGGTTTTCCTCAAAATTGCTTATTTTGATTTTCCTTGACTCGCTACCTAGGATAAAACTCAAAGTTATCTCTAGAATTATTTACTGTAACAGTTAGATAATTTTGTTTCTTTTAAATGTTTTTAGCATGTTTTATTTGACTTATTGGTGACTAATAATCAAAAGGGAATTGAAAAAAGCACTTAAAATATAATATGAAATCAGAATATGCTTTCAGTGGCGTATTTAAAAATAGATAAAAAAATTATCAAAAATATAGTGTTTATGCTTCAGATAAATTGCTTCCAATATTGCTGCTTCAAAACTGCTTCAGATATTGATAGAAATTCTTTACATAATTGAGAATTTTAATCATATTTTCCCTAGATATTTTATATTTTATTTTATTTTCAAGATTTTTTCTTCGGATATTTATTATAGAGTTGCTACTAAATCGTATCGTTTTGAATACCTACAGCTTCCATTTTATTTTTTGTGCTGTAGATATTTAATAAGAAACTTCTTGCATTTAAGTAAACGTAAAGCATTTTTGAAAATATTTTTATTCTTATTTTTATAACTTTTTATTTTCTTATTATTTAATACATTTCATTGTCCATCACCTTATTCTTAATGGAATTTGTGGATACTTTTTCATAAAATATAATCTATTGAATAATAATTTTGAAGAGATTGAAACATTTTATTGTCATAGAGATCATACAGTTAATCAAAGTTTCATATCTATAGAACAGCAAGCATTGATTTAAAATCAGTAAAAAAAAATCCCATCTTTTTACAATCTTGAAATGTAATTGATTTATATGAAATAAATATAAAAGTCAAAATTTCTGAAATCCTGGAGGTAGGGACAAAAAAGAACAATTTCTTTGTTACATTTTTCTCAAAGATGTAGAATGTATTTTATTTGTTATTGTTTTCATAGAGCAACATCCTAAAAAATTATTTGAAAAATTAGACTTAATTATATCATTGAAATACTGATTATACTCGAATAATTAGGTAATTTTTGACGATGTTTTTTTTAAATACTTTCCATAAGATACAAAAAATGTGCTCGGAATACAGTAGGAATATTACCAAGAAATCGATTCTTAGATCAGAAAGGTGAAAGAGGTAATTTTGTATTGAAAGCGCAGTCACGATGTTTTGAATAATCATGAAATGCTTTGAAGCAGGAAGAATTTGCAATAAATGTTACAGTCGTCAAGCTAACTTTATCAAATTGATTTTACCTAACTTTTATTCTAAATACGCTCACATATAAGGAGAAATAAATCAACATCAAATGTAATGAGACAGGGCTACATCATTTCTAATGAAATATACGTGATTAGTACGTGAACAGTAATGAAATTTTCACACAAATGAGGCAGGTAAGAGTCATATGGCGCACTGTTTAGATTTTCCACACGACTGACGTAATTATTTTCACTAATATATAGATTATTTCCTGATTTTGTACAATATTTTATATCAAGGTAAACTAGTTTAAATTTTATTATATATTTATGCATCCTATTTTAAAATACATTCATGTTTGCCAACCTGAGCTGAGTAATGTGGTTCTGAGTTTTAGAAGACATTTTGAGTAGGAAATAATATTCTTGTTCGAATTAAAATAAGAGCATTATATTAAAAAGCTGAATAAAAATTAGTACAATTAGAAATATGTTAATTTAATATTATAAATTTTTATACATTTTTCTCGAAATATTTTCTAAAAAAATTATTCAAAGGCAGAAATATATATAAAAATCATTTTCCATTGTTTTTCTTAGTTCAGTAAAGAGTACAAAATCTAGAAATCAAGTTCCCCTAACCTGTACGTGTAACTAGGATAAATAATACTAGCCGCCTTTGGCGAACAACCTGTTCGCCTAAATTATTGACTTTTTAGCTTTTAAATGATTTTTAGCTTTTAATGATTAATGTATTTTTTTGAAAATTTCAACCTGTTATTTGATATAACTGTAAAACGTGAATTCAATTGAATGAGTTTACAGCAAATTACGAAGTGAAGCGAAAATCCTTCAAGGAAATGATCCGGAAAAGCAGTTTTATTGATGGATTAATTTGAATTCCATCATAAGATTTCAAAACAGATTGTGTATCAAATTAAATTAAAACAATATCATTAAATTTAGAGAAAAAGCGGACAGAAACAAAATTCATATATTTAAAAAGATAATTTTTTTTTATTCTTATGATAATACAACGACTATCTTTGTAACACAAAATATAATAAAAATAGTTGCTTTAGAAGATATGAACATCAATTTTCAAAGGTAAATAATAGCTATTATACACTTGCGGACTTTTAAGCTCGATTAAACTTTCTGTTTAAAGAATATTTCTTAATTTATTTTTAATCTTCTTTGCTGTGATAAAATGGAATTTTTGATGACACAGCAAGTCTTTTTCAGAACATTTCTAACAATGCTCATTTTGCAGTTTCATTAATTGGCTAAGCGAAATGACGAATTTAATGCAGCTATAAAAACTTTCAATAAAGCAGTTTGAAATTCGTATGATGGTTAGTTGACATTTGATTGTTGCCATTCGACAACAAGTAATAAGAGCGATTTCTGTACCAGGTACGTTACGTTTTACATAGATGTTTTTCATATCGATAAATTATAAGAAAATAAATATTTGTAAATAATTATCTGTTTAATTTCTCTTTTTATTTAAAATACATATCAGAAACATATTTTGTTTGCGTTACAGAAATTGAACGATAAATTATAAAACGAAACAACCATGCCTACTATATTTCAATTTACTTTAACTTCAACTAATAATAAAATTAATGTTTCTTAAAATGACATTTTTACTTCGTTTTCTGAGCTAAGCAGGTTTTGGCATTTAAATATTTGAATTAAAGCAGCAGGAATAAAATTTCGAAACCTTCAATCCAGAATACTAATGTTTTAAATTGTTTCTTTTGCAGAGTGATAAAAAATAACTAGTTTAGTGCACATTCACAAATAAAAAACCACCTTTCGGAATATTTTTTTTATATTTATTTCAAGATTATTTGTTAAAATTCTGCGAATTAAATCCTTAGATTGAATTATTAAACTTTTTATTTTCCTAAAGTCCTTTGAAAGACTTTGCTCTTTTGTCCTGCTGACTCGCTAGTTCTAATGGCATGCAAATATCAGCTTTGAGGCCAATTTGTATCTAAAGTCAATGTTAGAAGAGCTTTACGAAGGAAGATATTTGCAGAGAAATAATGTCAATATTATATATCTCTGTAATGAAAGATGCATACTAAAGAGAGCTTTCAGTTATTTCAGTAATTGGATCAAATATTCAGCGCAATATAAGGTAAGATATAACGGATAGTGTATGATATATTTAATTAGAATTTCAAGTTAAAGGACTTGTTGGATTCTAAATTAATATGTACCAAAGTTTCTCCACTTCATCAATATATAATCGATCGTCTATAATTAAAAAGGATTAAATTCATATGAATTCGCTTAATTTATTCGCTGTTTCTTTAAAAGTTTATTTACTAGTCATTCCTTTTATGATTTTATAAAAGTAATAACATATAAAGTAAGTAACAGCGATACACTTAGATGTATATAGCAAGAAGAGGTTGATTTTAAAATTACTATTCTAATATAATCATTAGATAAAATATTAAAGTGAAATTTACCATATGAGAGAAGAAGGATTCTGTGCTGTACGCAAAAGGAAATCTATTACAATACCATCTTTCTAAATATATGTATCTTCCTAACAAATCAATCAAAATTATTGTTTCCCAAAAGAAAAAAAATTGCTCCAGTAATTGCAAAATCTGATCAATTTAATTTTCCTTTTAGTTAGTTAACTGAAAGAAATTATAACTCTATAAGTATAAATAACTTTAAGAGGATAATGGCCTACATCCATTACAA
This sequence comes from Argiope bruennichi, assembly GCF_947563725.1. Lineage (NCBI taxonomy): Eukaryota > Metazoa > Arthropoda > Arachnida > Araneae > Araneidae > Argiope > Argiope bruennichi. Next base: position 71,953,965 of record NC_079163.1, on the reverse strand, counting down.
GAAAAATTAATTAAATGTATTCATTAGGGAAGTCTTTTGTCTGTTCATTATAAATGTTTTCCACCACATTCCAATTAAAAATAATGCTAGGTTTCTAGAAAACGGTTGAAAGGTAGTTTATTCATGGTATGAGGTATTTTACTATACATTAGAAATTGGTAGGTAGTTTGAATCATGTATCTCATCGATTAAAATAATTGAATCAGTGTTTTTACCATAAAAAATAAATAAATCGAATTGTAAACAGAAAGTTGAATGAAACGTCATTAAAAATTAAATAAAATGCTTGTTTTGAATTATATTTTAATTTAAAGCAGTATTTACAAACTAATTAATAAATTTTGAAAGAAATTTAATTCAGTTAGTTATAAGAAGTTCTTTATAAACATATAAAACTATTGATTTGATTCCATCTATTACTTGAATAGTTCTATTTATGAATATTAATTAAATACTAATATTATCTTTTAAATTAATCAAGTTTCTTTTATCACAACATACTGTGACGATTGTATGGTTTTTAAAAATTTATTTCCTATTTTCAAATAATTTACAACAGTTATTACCTTTTAATTGCTAGCGAGTGTTAATTAATATTATCTGAAAAGAAGTTAAATATATAAAAATAAAATTAAAGAATAAATTGAATGAATTTTTCGTTTTAATTATCATGCAAATAGTGCAAATTTAAATTGCAAAACATTGCCCTGAAAACTATATCAAACTCATGTCTTCGTCACATGGTTGATGGTGAAGATTTTAGTTGATTTAATTTATTTCTATACGTAAAATAATAAAACATTGCTCATTTAACAAACAAAACATAATAATCTTTTGCACATACTCCATTTTTAAAAACATTCTTCCCAGAATTGAAATACTTTTAATGATACATTTTTCCTAACTGAAATAAACTTTTGATACTTCAAAGTTTGAAATAATATTTCTGAGTTGACCACATTATTATACTTTCGCAATGATTTTTATACTCCACATTTTCTCTTGCACTTGTATATTGTGTTGAATGGATAGCAATGATTCAATACTCTTCCTACTGAAATGGAATTCAAAAGCCGTAAATAAAAATATATTTATCAGCAACTGTTGGGGTTTCGCTAAGAAGTGAAGACAAATAGATCGTGTCTACAGCTACTATTTATACCAAGAACGTGACAAAGCATCTGAAAAATGTGTTAAATTCCATCGATAAAATTTCTATCCTCATGAATTGTGACTCTCGCTATGCGTTTCAGGATACAGGAATCTTGGTGGAGAGAAAATGCCCGCATGAATTTTTCGCTGCGCAGTGTGGTGAAAGGTTAGAAAAGAATTTCATTACTATTCTCATTTGTTTCGTTTATATGAATAACTTCAAAATAACTGCTTTAATGTTTTGTACAAAAATATTTGAACTACATTAATAGAAAAATTTACAATGCGTAGATTTTTTTTTAAATGTCGAAATATTGGACATTTTACAGAAATTATAAAAGATTTTGAATCGTTACATCCATGTACATAAAGGAAATGAAATTTATCAAAAATAAGGGAATGAGGTGCTGATGGAAATACAAAAAATAAAGATGAATTTTAATCATAACTATAAATTATTGTTATGTGCAGTTTCTTGATTATATTTTTGTTTCCAACTCTTCACATCCTTAAAATTATTGTTTTCTTATTATAGAATTATTATATCCAACTTTTTAGTATATTTATAAAGAAAGCTTCGTCCTATTTTTTAATAAAAAAATTAATTATTTTTATTTTAAATTTTTACCCATTAATATATTTATTATTACAAAAATCTAATAATCGATTTATTCTGAAATTCATTATCAAATGGACACTTTCGTTTGGTACTAAAAATTACATATTCGATTAGCTTATTATACAATACGGAATATTGCGGATATTACGGATTATTACGGATGTATTCTGAAACAGAAACCACATTAGCGTCCAATGAAAACATACCACTCACATTTTTTTAATAATTTTTTGAATAGCTGAAAGTAAAATAATGTGCCTGTTACTCAAATATATATATAACCAATAATATACAACCTTTGGAAATAAAAAGTTTTTGCAATTCTGGTTACTGCCATTCTTTTTGTTGTTGCCTTTTAACTTTAAGTGTTAATAAAAGTTTTAAACCAAAATCTCCTAAATTAATATGGATAAAGAGCCAGTTTTCAAACCAGCGTCGAAATTCCTATTTTAATTTATATTCAGCTTGATTTCCTGAAATGCCACTAGATGAAAGTTGCCCACTAGGCTTTCCAGAGGATTTTTTATTCTATATCAAAAATTTATTCTATATCAAATATATTCTATATCTACGACTTCAAAAAACGGGATAATATCTTGTGCAAATTATTGAGACATGATTTATATTAACCCAAAAATAATATATATTATCATTTAATCTTAATAACAAATAATAAAACATTAAAAACTGAACTTATTTGCAATGTTTTCATGTATGTTTTCTTAGAACTAGATAAAATTCCGATAGTATTTGCCATCTAAAAATAAATCATATAAAAATAAGCATATTTTCTGCGGAACTTCACTTCAGAAAAAGATCTGTTTCAAAGTGTCGAAAACTTGAAGAAGCTACCCAGTAGGAAACTCTCTCCAATCAATCGCACAAAAGAATTTGACTGCTGTCTAAACGGGAAGAAACAACCCCCACCCCTGTAACGACGAGAATAAAATCATTGCCCTAATGAGAGTGTTGTGCAAGGAGTTGGGCGGGGAGAGACTGTTTGATAGCGCAGGTCCTAATTACCCGCTTCTCAACAGTCGCAGGACATGTGATTGCACCCGGGCACTTAGTCACGCAGGAGACTCGGCAATCATAAGACTTGCTAGGTAACATCCTAGTCAAGGGATCTGGACTTTTTGTTTTGAATCCGACCTCGTGCTTTCATCCGTTAAACGAGAATTCATCGGCGGCTAATTACTAAGCTACTTTTTGGAGTGCTTAAAGAACAATTGGGCGACTGCTTTGTTTTAAAGTGCATATTTCGATTCAACCATTCTACGGTTTAATTTCAATTAATTCAGGCTCATGTTTTAAATTTTATGGATGAAGGGAAAGAGTTACAGCGTCGCGGTTGTCATTAGTGGAATACGCATTCTGATCGTTTCCTTTCCAAGTTTTTGAATTACTTCATGCAATTTAATGGGGGTATTAATTTTGCTCACTCCATATATCCATTTTAAACAGGGAATTATTCATGAAAGCTTAAATGAGGTTCAAACATTTCTCCCCAAGATAATTAATTTAGACTTTGAGTGAATTTCTACCTTACATGCTCACACAAAGAAGGTAATTCGGGTCGTATTATTTGAGGCTGTTAAAAGTATAAATGTATTCATTCTGCAACAATGTGGGGAAAGCTTATAGAATAGAAGCGCAATGTTTATGAAAGTGCTCTTATTCAATTCTTACAGAAACATGAAGATAACTGGTGGCAGTTTGTTACCTTAAAAAGTTCATTTAAATAGCTGGTACTTTTAATGGAAGCATATAAATTCAAAATAATAATATATTTTACTTTATAATTCTAATAAAAAATTAAATGTTTAATGAAAGTATCTTGAAAGGCTACTTTGAAAAATCAAAAAGATCTAAAAGTGAGAAATTTACATCTAAAGACATTTTTTTTAGATTGATACTTAGTTTATTAGATATAAACCTTAATTAGGCATACTATAAAAGATGAGAAACTATAATTTACATTAGCAATCAGGACCAATTAATAAATAACAAAAAAAGGTTCGTTTACGAGATTTATCAATTAACTGAAATATTTCTTGGATGTGGAACTTTTGAACTTATTTATTGAAAATGATTAGTTAATACTACACTATTAACTTGACTATCCCTACTGAGAGTTGATGTTTACAGTTTCGAACTTGTATGTCCTATCTCAAGCAATCAAATTATATTCATATTGAAGTTCCATAATTATCTTTAAAAGCAATATATCATATTACTCTCAATCATTTAAATAAACTATTACTTCTGCGCTTAGATAACGCAGAGTTTAAATTCACCAGAAGAACAAGTATCGGTAAAAATAATGTAAAATTTATCTTATGGGAGCAAGAAAAAATCCATGTATTATTTTTTTAATCAGATGACTGAAATTCACATAATTTAATTCTTTTCATTCGCATTTCATTTATTGGCAATCGGTGCCAAATTATGGTCTAACGAATTGTTTTCCTGGATTCTTTAGACAATAAAAATAGCATTTTTCATAAATTATGCGCGATGGAGCTATTTCGATCAAAATAGAATAGAATTTGGTAATGCTCAATAATAATATGTCGATTCTGTGAAAAAAGTGTGGTATGTCTGTAAATCAAAACTATAAGAAGACTTGAAAGATAAAGTAAGTTTATGAAATCTTCGTTTTAAAAAATACTTATATCAATCATACGTATATATCTGATCACTTGCGAAACTTTTTAGATAAAATTCTTATTTTTTAGGAGATTCAAAAAATAATTTTTAGAAACGCCACAAAGAAAAGCGATATTTAAATCTCCCGACTTTCAAGCAACCAACAAATACACTATAAACTTTTAATGAGGCTATAAATCAATACAATATAATTTCCATTTTTAGCACCACCTCAGACAAGACTTCAAGATGCTCCTGTCGTTTTTATCGTAAGAACTCCATTTTTCACCCAAAAGAAACTGTGTCATTTAATCTTTTTTCTATTTCGCCTCTTTCACTTTTTGATAAAATCGAGTTCTTGCGGTGTTTCCCATAAATATCCATCTCTTGTGACACCAAATTTTGAGTGGGAAACCTTAGTTTTGTCTGTCCCCCTTACACTGAATATTACATGAATTTGAAGGGGCGAAGTATGCCTTCAAGATGATGGGAGAAAAGCTACTTCTTCTCAGAGAATGCTCCTACTCATTAATGCGCTCAGGACATAGAAGATCATGCATTATTCATACATGACACGTGCTCTTAATAGACAAGAACCTTTGAAATGTTTCGATTGTCTCCACTTTGAGTTGCATAATAGGAAGCTTGGCACTTGACTGTCGTTTCCAATATGATACGCCTGCGTCGTTCTTAACGCGCTTGGCCATTATTAGTAATACATCAAACTGGGAGATAACTACAGGACATTTAACAGAGTTTGCGGAACGTTTACTAGAGATTGTGGAGTTAAACATTTGCTAGAAATGAGCTTAAGTACAAGTAGCATTGATGTGGAACTTTATAATTAGAATAAATGGGAGATGATTATGGAAGCTTAAGTTATTTGAAACAATTTAGGTATTGCGCTTGTGTTTTCCATATAAATTCTGTAGAAAATAGTGTACTTTGAAAATAAAGGTCACTTCGAATTTCAGATATGCATATTTAAATTAACATTGTCTTATCTTATAAATTAAAAATCTTAATAGTATCAATATTTTTTGATTTGTGCATTTTAAAGATTATTTTAAATGAGAAACGGTGCTTGATAAAAATATTCCAAATAATTGTGTAATGTGAAATGATTGCGGTTCTTGAATTTTATTTTAATCCTGCATGTAATATTTGCTATACGAAATACAAATGCTATGTTTAGCTCCACATTAGCAAAATTTTACATTCGTAGTCAAAATCTGAAAAATGAAATAAGCCCAAGAAAGAAAAATATTAATTATATGGTAATGCATATTGGATCCTAAGATTAATAAGTATTTAGCCTTGTTTTTATTGGCAATAAATCTTGGCTTAATATCTTTTCTTTTACAGTGACAATAGTATTATAATCGAAGCTCAGTTTCATCTCAAAAATGCATTTGCATAATTCCTGCCTATAATTATGCATGAAGAATGATTCTATTAACAGAATATTGCTCAAAATGAGCGAAAATATATTGAAAGTATGTTGCTTAGATTGCAAATTTTGAAGTTTAACTATTTACGTTGTTTTTAAGCTGTCTTTGTCAGGTTTACACGTCTCATTTCTATAGAGAGCGTTGAATTGAAATCACTGTTTCCTCAAATAAATAGTTTGCTAATAAAATATCAATTATTAGTGTTTGGAACTAATATGAATTCTTATATCAATCACTTTTAATTTCAGAACGATCTTGTTAGAGATGTTTAGATTGTTTATTCCACATGACTTTGATTCTTAAAGTTAATTTAAATTATGCCTGGCTATAACTCTGATTGATGCTATTTAGGTGAAAGTATTACAATGTTTTGAAAAGAGTAGAAACAATTCCTTCGAAAATAAGCATAAAAATGGCTAAAGGGGAGAAGGAAACCAAGTTTATTTTTAAAATGACTTTTTATTAATTCCTTTTCCAGAAGAAGATTAATATAAACTTCTAAAGATTCTGTGCAATACACCTTTATAAGTGAATTTATAATTTCTTTGAAAATTAAAACGATCATCAATCAAGCTAATTAGAAACTTAAATTAAAATATTAGTTTTTAGAGGTAAATAGGAGAGATTTCTCTTCTCCAATAGATAAAAAAAAAATGTTTTTCTAATATATTTATTAATAAAGTTGATATTGACAATGTTTGATGTCTTTGAAGGTAAATTTTACGAAATATAAAGTACATCTTTTATGACTTATAAGAGAAATCAATTAAATGAATAAATATTTCCATAAAAAATTAAATTGGAGAAATGTATTATCTTTAAGTTGAAATTCTCAAACTTTCTTAATGATTCTCAGAACTGCTTTCAACACTTTGTGTAGAAGAATTTATATAAATACGATCATAGACCGATCGTTTATAAATTCTTGAAACCGTAAAAAAGATCACTGCTACTTATTTGTGTCAGACCGAAAATAATTGTTTAAAGCACATAGTTAGTTCCCTTTATAGCTTAATGTTGAATTCACTCACATTAAATGGACCGAAGTTAAATCTCTTAAGCTTATTAAGTTCTTAAATGAATCGTGATCGATATTAATCACTGAATCACGAAAGTGTGGATACTAATTATGAAAATAACTTACAGAAATTTGAATTTCACTTATTGGAGATTATAATAGAAACGGTAAACGGCTTATATCATTTCATCCATAACTCAGACTTTTACATGCTGTTAGAATATTTAATTTATTTTTCTTGTATGTAACTACAAATTATTTTTTACACATCATCATTTAATTTTTGGTAAAGAAGGCTAATTTTCAAAAAAAATTTCATATCAAATTTTATTCCTAGTAAAGTTAATAAACGTGCAAATTCCCCATCGTTTATTTTACTTTAATTTTAAAGCAATAGATATAAGAAAAAAGTTATATCTGATGTTTTAAATGGTAAAAGAATATAGACTTTCATTTATTTCGATTGAAACATCTTCCAGCTTTTATTTCTTTTATGTTTTTCTCGATAAACTCAGATGTTAAAAATAATTACTCAGACACTCGCCTTAAGGAAAGTTCTCTTAAAACAAGCAAATTACACGCATATAAAATTTTAAATGCTGCGTTGTTAATATGTTTGAAACAAATTTTATAAACGCCTTAAAATAAAAATTATTTATCTGAATAATATGTTTCCGTAATTTATCTGAATAATATGTTACCGTAATTTATCTGAATAATATGTTACCGTAATTTATATGAATAATATGTTACCCTACTGACTAGAGTTAAAATCTGGAAAAATCTATTTAATTTTTTTTACTTAAGTAGCATTTAGATACGAAATTCTAAAAGGAATACACACTGTTTTATGAACGAAAGTAAAACAAAATTATGATTTTTTTCTTTTTTTTTCATTCAATTATCCTTTATCAGATTTTCATCTCGTCCATTTTTTATAATCTATAAGATTCAGACTGCATTAAAGAGTTTTTAGGCGAATTAATTCTTGTAAGAACTTTACTTTGCAACTTTAACAAAAGTAATAAAACCCTATATAACTCTCGATTGAAAGTAAAACTTGAATAGATATTTTTTAAGGAAAATAAAATATCATAGTATAAAATTCGATTTTTTTCCGTTGACCCCGAATGAATTTTGTGGGAATACTAAAAGCCTTATAGATACCAGAGCTCCTCAAGCGCTTTGGTGAAACTAAACCGTCGCCATTCGTCAGACCATCGGTGACATCGATATCGCCATGCTACACTATTGTAATAGGCCTAGTAAAGTGCCTAATTTGTCTGATAACTTGTGGCAATGGTCACGTTGAACACCTTTCACTTTAAAATAAATGCATAGTATCATGTTATTATGATCTACTTCATTGTCTGGTAATATTTGTCTGATTTGCTGAAACATTTATGACGTATGAGAGCCGTCTTTCGTATACTTTTGGAATCACTTTTTCTTATTCATAGAAAAAATCCCATGTCCCTCTGATCATATTGAAGCAAATAAAATTTTTTCTGGGTATTACTTCTTTTAATATGAGTTTTTGAAACATGCGCGAATAACGCATCCAGTATGTAAATGCATGTTTTTTTTTAATTATTATTTCTTGCAAAGGTAATTTGTCTTGCTCTGACGGTGAAAACTTCTAATTGATATTATTATCATCGGTAAAATGCTGAACTTCCTGCTGTAATAGATTATATTAAATCCAATTAAAATTGCTGAATTCAAATAGTTCTTAGCTATGGACTTAATTTGTTAAAACTTTTTTTCTCTGCCTCAAACAAAAAGTTGCGTAGATTATAAAAGTTCCAAGATTATTGTCAATTTTTCAAAACTTTTCTTCAGATTATTTTTGTAATTTTTGACGAAGTGCTTCTTCTTGAAATTAAAGGCATTCTTTGTCTGACCTATTTCCTCTTATCTGAAAACAACAGGAATCATTCTGTGGTCTCTAATAACAACTAAAATTCGAGTGTTTACTAAGACAGCCATCTGGGAGGGGGAGCACAACGTCCGCATAGACGACAAAAATTATTGGAACGGGCGCTTTAAGTGTCTCATTTCGGGGAATCAAAATGATGATTCAATATATTTTTTTCCTTCATATATTTTTATATATTTTTTTCTTGAAGTTTTGCTTTCTCTAAAACATTCTTCAATGTATTTGGAGTACATTCATAACATCATAAATTTCTTTTTTCTCTTGCGGTTCTACACCCTTTTATGAAGATACTTGAAACGGCTGCTCACGTGCTTTCCACCTGTTACTTACTATTTATTTATAACGTCGTACTTGAACCTTATAAAGTCATAATGAACCTTATAATTCCCTGATATGCAAGCTGGAATCTATAGCTGAAATAAGAATTTTCTTTTGTTACAATTGTTGATGTTTTTTGTTGCATGGAAAAATACTATATTTGATAAGACTGCTGAACTTGATATTTTTGCGATAATTTTTGTAATTGTTTTTATGTTTGGACCAAATTATCAAATTCTTTTCTTTTTTCACAAGTTTTCTAGTTTTCCTTACACAGAATTCATGGAAACTCTGTTGGAAATGTTTCGTGAAATACTAAATGTGGAGAAGGATAGCCGATTCCAGGAAGCTTTTTGCATTTCTAGCCATACCTTGTTAAAGATGCTCAAATTTTTCCAGAATTAGTAATGGAAAATCAAAAGTCAAATGCTCAATACTTTTAAAAATTCATCAAAATGCTTATAATGTATTCAAAAAAAAATTACAATTCGGAAACTTTTTTCGCCGCTTTTATAAGGCTATCTGACAGTGTGGGATGTTCTGGTTTTCTGTAGTAGTCTGGTAACATCACTTTTTTTACCCTAGAAAGGTGAAGATGCAAAAAGAAACGAATGATAAATTCTGCCTTGAAATATTCTCATAGCCACAGTTGAGTTATTTTAGTTCATCTAGCAACGAATCTAAACATGGAAATCTACTCTGACGCGCTGACAGTAAACAAAGAAAGTCCTTTTGCTTACCGTATGTTGTTGTGGGATATTTCTTTCTTTCGCTACAGCGTTCCTCGTTGCGTAAAAAGTGCTGCATGGGGAAGGTTAACATATTCTTTCTTTTCTAACCAACGGAAAGATCGGACATTTAATTAAGAAGGGTTCCGATTTTCTTATGCTTTTGCTTTATCCTAGTTATTTGCTTTTCAGTTTGCAGATGATGACAAACATATTCAAAATATTAACGTAGCTATTGAGATATTTTTTTTCAAGTGACTTTCTTTAACACTAGAATAATTGAACCACCAATTGAAAGTTGAAGGCTTTCAGATTTCTTGATTTGAAAATTATTTGATTTCTTGACCAGAAATTACTAAAGTGATTTTATTGGGATTTATGTTTATTTTTCTGAAACACGAAGTTGATTACGCATGCTAAATTATAAGCTATTGAGCGCTACCACGTCACATCATTTGATTCCACAAAGATGTTTTATATGCAAAATATATATACCATATGTAAGAACATTAAAATAGCTCAACTTTAATATCTGATACAATTTAATGCTTTAGAAAAGTTTTATTTGGTGAATCATGAGTATCAAGCTATACGTAATAGATTTAATTGGAATTAAACACAATGAGCTTTAATAGCGAACTTGTCAATTGACAAAAGCGGCTAATATTAAATAAATATAACTATTAAAACGTAAAAGGTTTTCTTGGATATCGATTTTGGTTGAAATCAATCTTATCAATCGATTTTAGTGGAAACACTTACTCATTTAATGCCAGCTGTTTTAATATTAATATATCGTCAAGACATTTTCTTCTTTCTGTTTTCTCAGAAAGTTGTAACAAGAAACTGAAATAGATTTCCAAATAGAAGACTACTCACATTCCATTTATGCAATATTTTATGTGCATCAGAAGGGACAGAGTTTTCTGATAGTTCTGATAATTTTTTAATTGACACGCAAGAATATTCTCCACTCCATTTTTTATGTATTTACATAACATGATGAGTTATGTAATTAGCTTTGCAATATACGGGGGAGATCGTGTTTGAATTTTAAATTACTTCTCTTTGACCGATTGGAGAGGGACAGTTTCATGAAAAGAATTCCTATAACGTGCATCCACGAAAGTAGAAAGACCAATATACATATTCACCGCACTTATGGATTCAGTTCGAAAATTTAAAAGAAATCTATAATTCTAGAGCCAGAACCATATTCCAAATTTAATTCATCTAGCTTTCCAAATCTTTGAGTATTGTTATTCACGAACAGACAGACATAATTCTAACAATTGGGTTTGTGAAACCTAGGGATTTCTAAATCTTAGAGATTCTTCGAAATCTCGATCTGAAATTTTTTGACTTTTGCCATGATGTCTATTCATATGCGAGTTTTAAAAAACTCTTTTTCCTTTTAACAAGAAAATTGTTGCATTAGTAATTTAACTCCGAAAAAAATGCAGCCTACCTTTAACCCTTACTTACACAGGTGACACACAGAAGGCTCCAGCGAACCCTTAACGAATTCCATGGAAAACATGTAGATAACACATGCTGCTGACCTAACCTCTTTTCAATTATTCAAACATTTTATTATAGCAGATTAAAGTGAATTTGTGACAAGTTGGTTCAAAACATGCCAATTCTACCTTTTACTTATTATTCTCTTCAAGTGCCCAACGCTGAGAATCAGTAATTTAAATAATTTAAGAATTGGTAGCGATATGAGGACTGTTAATCAACAGAGTGCTCACATAAACAGTGTTGAAATAATCTATATATTTCTTCATTTCAAATACAATGAATTTATATTTTCTTATGTCTTTTTTGTCTTATAGTTTTTGATTTTTCCTCCTTTATAACAAATACTGAAAGGTAAATAATTATTATGAACATAAGTTTTGTGTTGCGTGTATATATTTACATATTTTAAAGTATGCATTTATTTTAACTCCGTTATTTAACTCATTTTTTGCAAATTTGGAATGTTGTAATCGATTTTTCATTCATTTTCTGACACCTAGAATTTAAAATTTGCTGCACTTGCATATTCTTGAAGGCAATATACTTTTTCAGTATTTTCAGAATTTATTGTCTGTAAATCATTTATTAATTTAAATTTTGACTCATCCCACTATCTTTATCAAGTAATGAGCTTCAGAGAAAAGGATCACAAGATTAAAATTCGAAAATAATTTTAAAATTCTAATGTTAAACATACCAATAAAATTTGTTTATGAAATGTGTTTGTTTTGTTTTATTATTTATTCATTTGTTTATGTTTGTGTTTATAAGTTTGTTTTTGTCAAATTTATTCAGATAGCAGAATACACATTTCCCTATTTTAAACGAATAGTAATAATTTTTACATAATTCTAATTGTCATTCGTTCTCCTTTTATAAAACTTAATCTCTTCAATATAAGTTTTAAATCTTTTAAAACTGGTTTGTTCATAAATCATTATTCTTGAAACGTTACTTATGCTTTCTGGTTTGTATAAGTATAGTACAGGTCTTAAGCATTAAATTAAGTATTAGCGATTTAATTTTGAAAATATTTTACATTAATATATGTCTTTGTATTTTAAAATGTAAAAATTTTGCATTCATTTAGCAAAGTATTTCATATTTCATAACGATCAATCTGATTATATCACTGATAAACAATAAGACTCAAAGAAAAAAGGTACAGGAGACGAGTAAGAATTCTTCATGTCTAATCTGATTTTGAATGTTAATCTATCGATACTCTACATAACAATATATATTGATAAAACAATTAGATCGATATACGACTTCCGAAAGCAAGCATCAAATGATGAAACTTCATAGCCTTTGATGTCCTTCGTTTCTGAAGTTGAAGGAGAGGAGGAATATAGGTCTTTTTTTTATTTCTTTATGGTAGGCGGAAAGTGTGATGGTGATCCATCAGCTCCTGGAAATAGGTGACATATTTATTTTTCTTCCGAGTTCTTTGCCAAATAGTTTAGACAAATAAGTCAAACATATTTCATACTGAGAGCTTGTAGACCAAGTATTTAATTTATAAAGGCATCATTTGATCAAAATAGCACCTCATCTTCCTAATCAAACGTTGCATCATCTTTCAAATGCAACAACTGTTAGATATAGCAATAATTTATATGGGTGACAACAATAATTTATATGGGTAATAATACTTTGTATGGGTAACAATAATTTATATCAGTAATAATACTTTGTATGGATAACAATAATTTATATCAGTAATAATACTTTGTATGGGTAACAATAATTTATATGGGTAAAATAAATTCAAAGTAAATTTTGTGAACGTATTCGAGTTCCGAAACGTAGAATGTCATCAAATGCTGGATTATAAGTTAATGAGAATCTCTTAAGAAAAATAGGTTGGAATAATTATTTGTGTTAGAAAAAAAATGTTTCATGTTTGAAATTTTTGCATTAAAAATGCATTTAATATGTTCATGCGCACTCCTTATTAGAAACATTAATATGGGGACACTTTCCAATGCCCTATTGATATTTCAAATTATTTTTTCTTACATTTGTCCGCAATATGATGATACTTGTACTTGTCTTAGATAATACATACAGACGATTATGATATTGGTTATAAGCTAGTTCTATTAAGTGTATTGGTTATTGGAAAGATGCGATATCTACTTCCTATATTTTTTTCTCTGTAACTTTATTACAATTTTTTTTTTTCATTTTTTTAATACACATTCAAACATTGTTGAGTTTTATAATGGTAGAAGTTAGTTAGGAGACAGAACGAAATTTTGCAATCTCGAGTTAATTTTTCATTTTCAACTCTATGTTTTCTCTTGTTTTTATGTTTTCTTATGGGTTTTTAAACGTTTACGGACTTGATTGAAGAATAACTCTTATAAAAGTTCAGATCAATAAATATATATCAGTGTTTTATATTTAATAATCTGTAGTAGGTAGTGGTTAAGTTAGTGATTGTGGTTAGTAAATTAAGTTATGATTGCAGAATTTTTAGTCAGAAATAGAAAGTCATGGGTTTTATTCTCTGGCTATACCTTTAATCAACATTACTCAAAAACTGGTATATTGAAGTACAATTTAGCAGTGATTTGATCTGGTTGATAAAAGTTTAAAGTTTAGTTTCAACGTGAAAGAAAATATCGAGAAAATTTCCTTTTAAGCGCTCCAAGAATGCAACATACTCTCACATATTGGAGTTAAATCAAATTAACTACTCCTAAATTATGTTATCCAAACTCGTTTTGGCCAATAGATGTTGAATGCTTGACTCATTATTTTAGCTAAATATGCTAAATCATTAGGATTAAATCTACCAGCAAATCTCTAGAAACTAAAATTGCACACTATACCTAATACTAAAAAACATGCAAATATTATTTTAAATGTGGGTATAATTTATGAAGTTTTTCTCTCAAATACAATTAATGAAGAAAATCTGCAATTTTTTAAGATCCTGTAAATTTGCATAAACAATTGAATCCAATATTTATTGTAGGATGTACAGTGAAACATTGCTCCAAGTTCGATTTGCTAACGCATTCTCTGAGCAGAAAATTTGTAATCGATTGCAAAGGAGCTTTCTCATTTGAAATCATTAATTGACAACCCACCAGAATCTATCCATAAAACTACTCTTTTCGTAGGCAGGTGATGGAAGTAAATGGAACATAGCCTTCCCGAGCACCTTCTCTATTCTATTAAAGTAAGAAAAAAACTGTTTAAAGGAAGTGAACTTGCTGCGTGTCTTTTGGATTCATTGCTTCTGTAATAACATGCAAATTGCTTTTATGCTTCTGTGGTTACAAAAGAGCAATTCCTGAGGTCGCTCCAACGAAAAAGACAAATCAGACCTCTCAGAGCGAAAAAATAAGGGAAAAAATTAAAATAAAAAGGAAAAATGAGGTTGCAGTCAATTTCTGCGTTGGTATTCAATCGTCGTAAAAAATTCCTGGCTAAACCAGTGCAATGGAGCTCATTAAGAATTTTCTTCCGTTGTAAAACAAGTCAATAAGATTAAAGGATGCGCCGCTGCAAAAGAATTTCGATTAAAAATAAATTGCCCACGATAGAAACTTAATGACCTCCTGTTGTTTTTGCACCTTCCTCCAATCTCTTACAGTGATCCTAACAAAGTGCTAGAGAAGGAAGCACATTTATTTGCCTTTGTATTCTGGATCACCAAACTATAAATTGATCAAAAATTGATGAGACAACAACAACATATCTTATTAATAAGTAGATATGGCTGGCTTCTGTTTATCAGATAGATGTCTTGCTGTTCTATGGACAGAATTTTTATCGAAAATGCTTTGTGGTTACACATATCTATGCATTTTTAATAAAGTCTTTTTTATTTTAAATAGAAAGAATTTAGTCGTTTATTCATTTCGGATTTATTTTGGCACAAAAATCTAGAAAGTGATGAATACGTAGGTTTTTTTCCCTTCTGACAACAGTTAAAAATTACAAGATACAATCTCAATGACTTTAAAAGTTTTAAAACGGAATGTTAATCCAAAAAATAAAATCAATCAATATTCAGTATTCAGTTTTCATATGACAAGCACGAATAATAAAACCGAGAATTTCTAATTATTTAAATGAATATACGAAAAAGTTAAAAGAAAGTAATTGAAGTCATATAGATAATTTCAAGTTTTTTCCCCTCCAAATATGTTTGGAATTTATATTTTCTTATTATTCCCCTGATTCAAACATCTGGCTATTGAAGTATTTGAAAATAATGGTAATTTAACTTTAAAAGCGACGGGAACAACACTTTTAATACCCTATGTTACATATCATCCGCTTGTTGCAGATACTTCCTCATGAATTAGCAGATGCATATCTCATGCAATGAGGAGTGCGAATACCGCTTAACGCGTTACTGTAACACAGCTGAGGCGTAATTATATGTTTTGAAATTAATGATCTAAATGTCAGATTGGAGTGACTTCGCAGAAAGGGATGGTCATTAGAGTTATGTTAGCTGCAGTATCTGTTGCTAAAACACATGAACTAATCATGTATGGCATAAAGATAAGTTTCTACAATATGTATCGGTTTAACATATAAATGTAATGCCAATATATCTGAAAGTTATATATGAAAATAAAAAAAATACAGTTAATATCAGCATAACAATAAAATTTAATGTAGGATGGTTGATTCGACTCAGAGACTGCGTCATAATAAATGAAGTCCTATACATTCATTTGAACTATGCTGCTTTTAATGTTCACTTTAAGCTGGAAGTACTGCTCTTTTGTACCAGTACCAGTTCCATTTAACCTATGTTTAGTGCATGGAAGCCAAATTCGTGTGTCATAAGTTCCAAAATAATCAGTTCGAAAACTAGAGTTCAGGAAATAATGGTAAACAAATTCTTTCCCCATTCAATAAACAAATTTTTAAACTAAAGTGCGAATGCTATTCTAGCTTTTAACATGGGAAATTAAATAAATATTGCATAGTAATACTTATTTAATTAAACAATTGTGATTACTTGATATCCAGCATTAATCAAGCATGGTATATTAGCATTGAAAATGCAGAGAATTTGTGAATATTTCTACTTGCACAAAATATCATAAACTAAATGTATAAATTATGATGTAGCATAAAACGTGAACTTTTAGAGCCAAATACGAAATTGTACACATAATTATGGGCAAAGCATTAGATAATGGAGAACTTTGAAAATGGAGAATTTCGTATACCTTCGTGAGAGATTACTTCGCTTGTTCCACACTTCATACAAAATTTCTTTCAATTTCAGTAACATTGAAATCAAATGAGTCGCCATAATTGTGCATGTGAAAGATTGAATCAAAGAATTGTTAATGTAATGGAATTAGAGTAATTTCAAAGTAGAAAAAGCTGCACAAATCATACAAAAAAACGTCGATGTTTGTCATATCGATGTTCATTGAAGAATCATAGAAGAGTCACGTTTTCACAGATACTCTTGTAAAATGCATGCCATCGGTATTATTTGTGGTTCAAAGGCATATTATTTCCTGGACGCTTCAAGAAGGTGTTGTTATTGATAGTTTAGCTTTCATGTCCCGCTTATTTCACCACAAAAGAACGCACAAGACGAATTAATTCAGCGTTCTACTGAAATTCTCTACAGAGACGAGTCGCGAATCAATTTTGACACCGATCCTAGACATAATTTTCTTTGGAGAGATTCTAGAACTCGATATAATTGTTTCAAAGTGTGAATATGATAGAGGAGGTGACATTGTATGTATAAAGCCATTCCGCACTCCTTTCTTGACACTGACTCCTCTATGATTTAAAGATGTATGAACGAGACCTTTCATCCCTATATTCGACTTTTTGTGGCACAGAAGCCTTGGATTCTTAATCAAGGACAATTTTATTTTTCTGTATATAGCTGCTTTGAAAATGAGTATAGTTATCGAATATGTTGGCCATCCAAATCTCAAGGCTTTTACACTAACTCATGTCCTGGATATGAAATTAAAATATGACTTCTTATCAGTCTGAGATCATGTATCGGATAATTTTGGAAAGGAAAACCTATTCTTGTCATCTTCATTCAGTATAATTAAGAGTTGGAAATTCCGCTTCTGCAAGGCATGAGAGATGACCGATTGACCCTTAATATCCAGGAATCTTCTAAAGTTGTGATACCAACTGTTTACTTTATGGTGCACAATTTTCCAGAAAAAAATATTTCTGTGAAAATTCATTTTTTTAAAAGAAAAAAAAATGTATTTTCATAGGAAAAAAATGCTTATTTGAAACTCAACAGAAATAAGCTGTGTAAATTGTAAGGTGTTTGATACATTTTTCGTTGAATGAACAATTCAGAAAAGCGAAAGTACAGTAAAGTTAAATATTTAAAAATTCTGCATTGATCCGCATGCAAAGTGCATCAATCATTTGCAAAGAAATAATGTGATAGATTTTAAGAAGATAAAAAATGAAATTAGTGAAATTAATAGAATTTTATTGATAATTAGCATGTAATGAGCATTTTTTACAGGTGATACAGATGTAGTAACACAACTGTATCTGTGTATCTGTTACATCTGTATTGCTTATAAGAGACAAGAACTGGCGGCTCCACGAAGTCTTTATTAATAAATGAAGAATTCTTTCTTTTCACTCAGCTTTTTGAAAACAATTTTCGAAATTTCTTACTTTATATACAATCAAAAGTTCAATTAATGAAAATTCAGTTGAATTTTTTGATTGACTTAAAGCATAATGTGAATCAACAGTTTATTAGTTAATTTTATGTCTTTAAATACATTAGTTAAATGATTTTTTTAAGTCCACAATAATAATTGTGGACTTAAGTATTAATTGTATTAAAATTTATAAGTCTTTTAATTTGTTGGTATATGTAACTAACAAAGTTTTTTAATTTTAAAAATGCGATGCAATCTAAATTCTGTTTTCTATCGCCATCTTTTTTTTTTTTTTTTTCATTTGAGAAAAACAAATGAAATTCTTTTGTCTTTAACCATAAAAGAGAAACATGCATTTAGATCTCATGCAATTTAAAATTAAATAGATATTCAGCATTTTTATTTAAAAATTTCTACTTATTGAAATTATATGAAAACTGTTTTTAATTAAGTGGCACCAAATCCCTATTACATCCGTTTATTTTTAATCTATTTTACCAAGTGCTATTTTCTTTAAGATAATTTGAATGATTCCTAATCAAAAATAATATACCACTTATTTTTGAAATGCTCCGAAAAAAACCGTACCACTTTAGATCAGTATTACCACAAAAATTGCTGCGAACATTTTTTTTAATAAAAAATGATAATTAATTTAATGCTAATTTTATAGCACTTATTCTAAAATAAATATTTGCTTCTTCTTAATTAGTTTCAAACATAATATGATTTCTCTTAATTAAATGCAAAATTGACGAGGAGAATATATATTATCACAATTAGTTGTTAATCGTGCAGAATTTTTTAATGGAGAATTTGCTTTATAATAAAAACTTCTGATTAATTCAAAAGAATTGAGCAGTTCAATAACAAAAATTAAAAAGATCATTTAAATTAATGAGATTTCTTTCAGCACTTAAGAATTCTTAAAACACAGTTTCGCCAGAAACGATTGGTTTCTGTCTGGAAAATTTAATTTCTCTTTATTGATCTTACACACTTGCTCTTAATAATTCTTTTGATTAATTTTGTGTTATCTTTCTGAAACAGCAAATTTCCTCAGAAATTTCATTACACTTTATAAATGAAATGTTAAGGATAATATAGGGAATTTAGTGAAATAATAAATGTGCATTAGAATCCTCAAAACATAACAATAAATACTATATCAAACTTTTAATGATTATTTTAATATGCCTTTGAATATGTTTTTACCTATTACAGGAATATATTTGTACCGTTATATGTACTGACAATCGTGTGCATATATATTTAATTCAAAACTTATTATAGATAGCTAGTGAAATTTTTGCCTTATCAGAAAAAATATCTATTTTAAATTGTATGAAATTTTAAAAAAAATAAAAGTCGTTGAATGGAGCAAAATAATGATATTATAGAAATTAATATAAAATTTGTTAGTTGGAGTTGAAAAAGAGGATGTGAAAGTTTTTAATTCCTTTCAAAAATCAAAAGCATAATTCAGAAAATTATTATTTAAAAAAAATCATTTCATTAGAAAAATTTAAATAAGTCCCATAAGTAAACAAAAAATCTAGATTATAATAAACATTACTAATGATAAAGTGCAATTTTGTTCACAAAAATTGAATAGCTTCTACCTGAAAAGTGGTAGAAAATATACTAATATCATGCACAAGTTTTATGAAATATTTTTAAAATATTCTTTAGCGCTTATCTTATCCAATATCTTCATTTCTATTTATGTTATTACTTGTCTCTACTCACTCTGTCAAACTAAATTATATTGGTTTCGAAATACAAAACATTTGACTTATTTATTAATTCTGTATAGCCATTTGCACATACTTTCCTAATATATTTTATAATACTTTAAAGTTTTATGCATGTTACAAAATAATAATTTTTAAAATATTCCTACACGACGAATAAATAGCACCATTCTGAAGATTAATACAGTAATATTTATTGAATCAACGTTTTAAAATTTGAAAAAAAATTACAAAAACTGAAAAAAAAAATAAATTTAAAAGAAACAAGACATTATTTTTATTATACACAGTTTGGTTATTAAAAATTCACAAATTGATAAGCATAATAACACATAAAATGAAACAAATAGAATGTTTCAGATTAAATATTGGTAAAAATATTAATTATTAACTGGTTTTCTTAATTAACGCTTGAAAAACATAAGGAAATCAAAATCGGAAAAAAAACTTTATCTATACAATATTTTAAAAGCTAATTTTATCAGAATTTGTTTTAAAGTTTTTACTGATTTTAAAAATAAATAATTATTTTCTCTAATCTAAATTGTGCAAACGTTCGTATTAATATATTAGGTGATATTTATGAAATCGCCCTCCTATTAATTTTCAAAAAAGTTACTGTTTTTAATTTTTTACAAAGATTCTTAGATTAAATCAATCAATTAGAATTTTTCTATTGCAGTAAATAAATCAGTATTAAAAAACTACTTACCTATATCTTTAAATTTGACCGAATTTTGTTTAAGTAAAAATTATGGAGATATATATTAAATTAAAAATAGGTATCTGAAAAGAACGTGGAACAAAGTGGAATGATATTAGCTGAAAATCATGCGAATTTTTCTAGACAGCTTGTACCTAAGACTTTTCTGTATTTTCACTTTGAGGAATACCGTTTTTAAATGAAAAGAAGAATACCTTTTCGCTGAAAATTATTTCAAATTCACGTTCCCCAGTTCTTAAAGGATGAATTTATAGACCGGTGATGATCCAAATTTCAAATCTACTTGTCATTATGTAAAAATTCTATAAGATAAAAAACCATTAATTGAAATGATTATTTACTTTTTTTTTGGTAATTTGATTTCAGCCGATGTAGGAATTTTGATTAATTTTAGAGGGTTTTCGTTTGTTCTGAAGAATTTTCTAATTTTTTAATGTGGGTTTTTAAAAATTTATTTTGGAATTGTTTTTTTTGTTCGCATTATTAGAGTAAGGTAATTTAATTTACATCGATATTTTTTAATCAATAATGATTTTTATTGGTTTTCCTTAATTTATAAAAAGAAGTTTTATTTTTATTTTTAGAAGTTAATTAACAACTATGCATGCCAGTATGATATCTTTATTATAATTATCCCTGAAATTTTCTTCGAATTTTCCGAGAATGAATTCCACAGTACGAAAAAAAGTAAAACGCTTCTTTGCCACAACGTTTTGTTTTTTCATAATATTAATAAAACCTAGAATATATAAGGTATATTTTTATCGAATAAGCGTTACTTAAAATGTAAATAAAGTGATAATGACAAACAGAATTCTACAAACTGAAAGAGATAATTTTGTTGAGGAAATGTGTATCTATGTGTCGCTTTGCAATTGCTTTATTTCAAGCATTTACAGGAATAAAAAACTACAAACTAATTATTTTATTCATATTTATAATAGATTATCAAAGTATATATATTTTTTAAAAATTAGAAAAAGGAAAAAAAAATTAATTCATTCCAAGAATTGACAGTGTATATATTTGTTATCCTAAAAATCGACAAACAAGCCGTCAAACAACAAGTCTTGAAGCTTGACCGGTTTGTTGCTTTCTAGCATAGCTCTAGCACTCTGAGCTGCTTTAAACTGACACAGAAGATATTGCAATTTTATTTAGAACATTCTATAGGCCGAGGAATGATTGTTTAACCTCTTCACTCTCGAGCTTAAATTGATAGCCTGAAAAATGTAAATGAAATTGTGGAATAAATACACTTATCTTGAATATTGCAAAGATCGTAATTCTTTTTAAAAGATTGACTTATTGGGGGGGGGGTAGTAATTTAACAATCACTGCAAGTCTTACTTAAGTAAAAAAGTTGAAAAAACTTCTAACGTAGTAGCGTATTTTAAGTGCTGAAAATTTCCATATATGTACAGTTTATTAATTTTATACATTTATATCATCATTTCAAATATTGTGTTATTATTTAAATATTAAATTTTCACATCGGTACATTTTTTTTATTTTATACATTTATATCACCACTTAAAACATTTAATTACTCAAATATAGTAAAATTCTAATAAAATTTAATTTATTTTATCCTTAATAATAAATTCGTATGATATTTTAGAAAACAATTATTTCTCATAATACATAAATTCATGGCATATTTAGTGCACATTGTCCTAGTTTGTAGAACTGCAAACAAGTTGGTGGCTTTTTGAGGTATTTTTGTTATCCATAAATAACGGTATAAGCCCCATATTATCCTGTCGCACTTTAATTGGTTGACAGTTTTCTTTTTCCTAGTTTGTAGAACTGCAAATAAGTTGGTGGCTTTTTGAGGTATTTTTGTTATCCATAAATAACGGTATAAGCCCCATATTATCCTGTCGCACTTTAATTGGTTGACAGTTTTCTTTTGTGTTTTGGTTCCTCTTCTCTTTTTCAAATGAATTTTTAGAACGACATCTGTTCAGTGAACTTCTGAGTTATTTCCTTAATGCTTTAGAAGTCTTAATGAAACTTGCATTCTGTATTCTAGTAGTGACATGTAAAATAGCCATATTTAAAAATAAGCATAGGGACTGTGCATAGTACATTGTTCTGAATGTTTACCCCATCACAATTCACAATACAGAATGTTAGTATTGTTAGTATATATTTAAGTTAAGCCTTTAGACTGATTTTTGTTACTGTTAAACACAAAGGAAAAATATTTAGGCTTTAATTGCATTTCATAACTATGAAAATTACTTACTTTTACGATCACGTAGAGCTGACGTCATTTTCTTCAATACTGTTTTTAAACACCCACTTACACCAAACAGTTTAAAAATGGTCTGACATCTGCTGGTTTTATCTTAAAGCTTAGACATTCATGTATGTGTAAGGCAGTTTAAGACTATAACAATTCTCAAAAGATGCTTATAAAAGTAGAAAAGCGAAGGACCTAAGGAGCGAAGAGGTTATAGAGGAAAGGACAATCAGTATCCCCAAAACACCTTACTTAGAACACGTCTTTTTTTTTTTTTTTTTTTCCTTTTTTCAAACTCGCCACCAGTTCTATCAAGAGTGGCGAGAAGTTTGAAATGAAAAATTCCTTAGTTCAGTGATTTATAAAAAGCGCTCTTAAAGATGAAAAATATGTTCAACACATTTTCAAACTGTTCTTTACTGTTCTAATGAAATCCACTGTTGATTTTAACCGGTCCTATTTTCACTAACTAAATTGATCAAAAGAAATGTTGTAAGTCATCTTTTTTTTAACTTCTTATCATTCAGTCGATTAGAAAGATATAAATAAAAAGTTTTTATAATGATTTACAATTTTTATAACAATTTATATTTTTTACATGAAAAAAAAATAATTGACCAGTTTTGTTTAGATAAACCATAAAAAAAGTTCTGAAGTATAACTTTTAGAAAATTAGTAGCAAATTTCTTTCACTAACATAAACTGGTTTCTTATCTTTCTTTGAACAATTTTGTAATTAATAATATATTTTTATCTCCAATAGGTGAAGATTTAAAACACATTTCATCTTTTTTCAAACATCTTGTTTAATTGTATCTGTACCTATAATGCTCTTGAAACCAAGTTGATAATTTATTCCTTATAGGTTATTAAATTATCTTCTAAATGATTAGTTTATTTTAAACGGAAATTAAATATAAATTTTTAGGGATAGAAGAAAATTCTTAATTGTTTTAGGAAATGTGATTTCACCATGATAATAAAAAAGGAAGGAAAAAAAAGAGGATAGAATGTACCTATATAAACCTCGAATGTGTGAAAAAAAATTTGCGGATTTCTTAAGGGAAAAGTGAAGTCATTCCGAGGAAAAATAAATGGGAGTCCCAGAAGATCGTTTACAAACTTCATGGATAGATCAGGCACTCAGAAACAAATCATATTTTCAATAAAAACAAAGAGCAGCAAACCAGAAGGAGGACAGCTGCAGAGGGCTATTTGTCAGCGAATCAAATGAAAAGTTTACGCTAGATAAAGTGTATCAAAAGTAAGTGTTGTATTAATGCCAATAAAAGAAAAAAGTACACTAGGAAAAGTGTGAAACATAACTCTAATAGAATGCAAGTTTACAGTAGCACAACAATACATTTACGTTAATTATAAAATTAAGAGTCATATACATACAGTGGTAAGTAGTGTGCTGTACCAGTAACATTTTTTTCTAAATGTTTAAAGGATTTGCTGTACGAAGCTATGTAAGCTTCGTATAGTACTATTCATATAACAAGGCTGTTGCGCTATTGTAAATTTTTATTCTATTTAACTTATGTTGTACACGTTATTTGATGAATCCTTTTCTTTAAATTAACTCACTAATAATGAAACCTTTGTATCGAATTGACCTTAACGTTTACGACCACATGATCTATAATAAAAAATGACATTTCTGAATACATGACACGTTCTTTAAGTCTTCAATCGATCTTTTTGGATACTTTGTATATATATATAGAGAGATTTTTATCAGTTTAGTTACTAAGCTTATGAATAAATCCGGATACAGAGATTGCTATTTTTTCATATTGTAGAGATTTATTTCCTTCAATACACACATGCACGCACACAAGGATAGATAGTGAGACACAGTTTCCTACCTAAGTATAAAGACTTTGATTTTCTGGGTCGTACATGTTCTTCTTTTTTTTTACGTCTAACATAGACACTAACTAAGTAGATTTTTTTCTCATCTACATGAAAGCTTCTACAATAATGCACTTTTAAATTATTAAGATTTCAGCCTCCTCTACTGAATTGAATTCTTGTTTCTTTGCTTTCACCTCGATGATAATTTTATTCTTTTTCCATATTGTATCATCTCATGTATGATGGTTATGTTTTATTGTTATGAAGAGAAAATATATGAATAACAATTCCTTGGGCAATAGAAAAGAATTATGAAGTTTGCCTTCCATTAAGGCGAGATTTTATTATTTCTCCATCAAGAACTCCATTATGAACGGAAGTTTGGGATTTCATCTAGCTTTAATTTGAATATAAAGAATAATATGTTAAATGCCAATAAGATGAAAATACATTAACCTTACATGTTTTTGTGATTTTCATTAAAGAAATTCTGCAAAGAATAAAATTTATTCTGCAGAATACATTAGCTCAAGAACTACAAGATGAGAAGTTTTATGAAATTAGGTAAAGTTTAAAGGGTAGCGAAATATATATTTCCGTTTCAAAAACGTGATTGCTGATTGCAAGCGTTGACATTAACAATTATTAAAATTACTATTCATGTTTAATAGCGCACTCTTTCTTAAATGCTTTTATTTTTAAAATGCCATATTGTTTAAATAAATTTCAGAGTTTATGATAGTTATATAAAATAGAAATGATAAAATTAGCAATAGGTTTCTAAAATTGATATTTTCTAAAAAAATTGCTTTATCCAGTCTGATTTTTTTTACGTTTCCAAATTTCAATTTAGAATTAATTAGAATTCATTTTATTTCTTCTTTGTACTACTATTTGAAATTTTTTAATTTATATTTTATTTTATTGTTATGCCCTCATTTTCCTAAAACCAATTTTGGTTCCAACATTTCCTTAATTTATAAAAGAAAAAATGTTACAAAAATAATTTATTTTAATTTTTTTGAGAAAAATTAATGTCTTCTGTTAAAGACATATAGACTTACTATGAATTGAAAGAGATTTTAATTCCTTTAATGCTGTTTTAAAATTAAAAGTATTGCAGTTAAAATAGTGGATATTTCAAAAAGCGTTGCTTAGCAATACAGAACTGGGGAGAATACAAACGAAACTGTAAAATTCGTAATTAAATTTGATGTAATTAAAATAATTTAGACTAATTAGATTCTATTTAATTTAATTCTTATTTATTTCCTTTCACATCGCACAGATAAATACATCATGAACTTGCTAATGATTCTTTGAAGGTCTTAATGAATAACATGAATAATACTATACATGAAAGATATGAAAAAAATAGCAATACAATACAGGTATCATACATTTTAATCTTGGTTTAATGGTATAATGTTACATCTTGGTATAACGTTAAGGGCACAAGGGAAGTTAGAAGTTTCTTTTGAATTTATAATTTCTACATTTCCTCCAAGTATCTCAAAACAGTTCTTGATATATGTTCCTGAATACTAAATGCGTCAGAAACAAAATTGCACTGATCTGAAACCTGCATTCACGGCTCTACTTATTTAATATCTTATAGAGATATTCAAATGTCCTATCACTTCAACCTTACGCTACTTTTGATTAAGTTATATAAATTTTAAGCGAGATATTTGCCTTGTGCTTTTAGAATGCTATATCAATCATATATCAAAATCCGCTGCCTCTTTTCTTTGTTTAAACAGCTCATTCGGCTATATTTAATTTACGTAGTAACAAGACTTTCCGGCTTCCAGATTAGCTTTTAGTTAAAAATAGTGTCTTAATATTTACTGAGAGAGAACAAATAGATAGTGAATGTCGTAGATCTCGTCTCTAAATATTTTACACGGCAACAGCACGTGTTTATTTCTGCAGGGAAGGAAGCGCTTTCGAGACTAAAGCAGCATCCGAGCTCTTTTCGTTTACGAATAAGTTCAATTATTTTACAGCAGAGCGACTATTGAAGAGACAAGAAGGTTTTAAAAATTAGTCAACGCATGATGAACCTTTCCACTGACTGGCGACTGTAATCTGACGATGCATAAATCAAGAGCGGCTGAAAGCGGACGGCGAATAATGAAATTACAGTGAATGGTTTGTTTCGATGAATGGTCGAAATCCTTTTGGGTGAAGAATTCCGGAAAACGGGAAAACAGCAACAGCAGCAGCAACAGCTCCCCAAACTCCCACGAAAACGGGAGTTAATTCGCTTATGACGAAACGGAAATGGTTTTTACTTCGATATTGAACCTCCTTCGTGTCAAATTGGGCCTTAATCTGGAGGCAGCTTAAGAACCAATTACTGATGGAAATTTTTCTTTCCGGATGCACCGGATGTGTTATCATTCAGCATCTAAAGCCAATGATCCAGGGCTGCTCTTAAGGGAAATCACGGGAAGGAATCAACTGACACAGTTCATTTATTTTCTCTCGGAATTCAGTTCATTTAACTGTTCATTATCCTAAGCGCAGTTTGTTCGTAATTTGGAAACTAATTGGTAAATCTCTCAAGTTCACTGCACAGCCCGAGCTTGGTGCCCCTTCCCTTCTTATTGTTTTTTTTCTTCAGTTCGCCGCTGCTAATTACGCAGACATAGGAAAGAATGGCTTAAATCGATTGATTTGTCAGTGAAGACTTCACACACAAGCTGTGAATGAAATGATATTAGCGCGTTTTGAAATTGGACCTGCACTGAATGAAAGATTGCCTGCTTGTTCGGGATTTCCCCCTAAGGAAAAAAGCAACATTTATCAGAATTGAAATAAAATATGATTCAGAGAATGAATTCGACGCTTTTTAATAAATTACGAGCTTTAAGTACATCATACATTATTATATTTATATCGCTTCATATCATTGCGTCAACTTAAAGAATATACAGCTTCAATTTGACACTTATGAAGCTTACATTTATTAAAATTAGTTTCTGAAAGGTACTATTGGCCGGAGATTATGGGGATGTGGTAATAATCCCCTTGTGATATTGTTTTGGCGGCCGTGATCGGTCTGTCGCAAGTTCATTACTCTTTCCGGATAATCAGTCATATGACCAGATTTAAGGTTCGTTAAATCTGTTCTGGTTCAAACTTATTCCCATTTCTGTGGCTTTAAAGTTTAGAGTGTGTGTATGCAATCTTCGTTATCTAATGACCGTTTACAATCCCTGGCCTAATGTAGCCCTCAATTAACTTCAGACCCCATTCGAGCTAAATTAATTAAAAGACCAAAATTCAGCAACTAAAGAAACTAATTAGCTATAAGAGAACTGCAGTATATCTCATAGAAAGATATTTCAGTTTTACACTAGTAATATATTTCATAATCTGAAGTTAAACATCTGCCATATATATTGATGCTGCTTTAAAGTATGTAAAAAATTATATATAATTTTTACTTCTTAATTTGTCATGTTCAGTGTTACAATTATTCGAATCTGACTTAACTTAGCATACCTAACCAAGTTTGTAATTCAATAACTCGGGATGAAACGGAATTGGGATCAATAGAAGCCTTGATAACCTCCAATATATAGAGGTTTTATTCTAACCATTATTCTAACCTGTCCAACATATATTGTCAGAATGTTCAAATTTCAATCTCAACGTTTGCACTTCTTTCAAAATACGAACACTCCATTACCCTTCTTACTTGGTAAGACACCACATGTTCAAATTTTTGCATTTTTAAAATCAATAGGTTTTTATCCACATATCTAAGTTTTCTCTATCTTTCTTAAAAATTTTCACATTGTTTTTATAGCTGAAATTTTATATTTTAAGCCAGGAAAACACAGTTTGGCGCAGCATAGCCAACATTATGGCTCTTGTGCCAATAAAATCAAGAAAATCAAATCAAATCTAACCATGATCGGATAGCTAATTTCTAAATCTAGAAATAGAAATCTGCATATTCTCCGATTTAGAAAAAAATGCTTCAAATGAATAAAAACATATTTTTACGTTTTATTCAAAAAATACCGTTGAAAAATTGCGAAGTTTTTACACGATCCACCAATCATATTAGCCATATTTAATAAAGTAATATTAACAAACTAATATTTTAGACACATATGCTTTACCTCTCTGTAACTAAATCTGAGAGAGTTATGAAACTTTAAATTTCTTTTCACTCAAGATAGGGGTATCTGCTGATTGGCAAATATACCTTAAAGTGATTCGTTGAAACATTCTAAAATAGCCTAAAGTAATGAAATTCAAAGTTCCATATCTCAGTCAGTTTAAATCGTGCAATAATAGAACTTTGTTGCTAAAATGTTAGTGCTTCAAGATTATATAACTTAATATAAAAATAAGACCTGTGGAGTGTATAAAAGTTCAGATTTTATAAATTTTCCAACAGTACAATTGGTGACACAAAGAAAAAAGAAAAAAGTAATTCTTTCGTTCATTTAAATCATTTTTTAAATGGTAAATATATGCCTAACTCAAAAGATTTAGAGCCTTCTTTTCGGACATCGGTTAGAGTGAACATCTTGTGAAGATGAAGGTACTTTTCTGAAGGCTTTTTTTGAAGAAAGCTGTCCATATTTCTGTGGGGAAAAATCTGATAATTTCAACAGCCAGCCGACCACAGCAAACTATTCCTTGTTAGAGAATATATCGAGTTAGAACTTCCTGCAGCGAGCTATTCTTTCAAAGGCGGACTTTATATAGATTAGTGCTATTCAACTATTCCAAAGGAAAAAAAAATGTCAAAGTTGTTCACTCGGTAATTAGGTAATTGAACTGCAGTTTTGAGATTTTCCTCTTGCTAATTTCCTTGAGATATTTCTTAACATCTCTGATTCTTATTTCATTTAAAATGAGACTCTACTTCTGTTCAATTTTTACACCGTGTAACTTCTGATTTGACACAATTAAGGGAAAAATAAGAGAAGAAATTTAGTGACAGATTTTTATTATTCAACTTCTTTTCTATTAATTATTTTATATTAAATGGACATTATTATATAAGAAATATTTTAAAATTAAATTCAATCACAGAGAAGTTCTTTACAGAAACCGAATTAGTTTCAAAATCTTTCTCATAAAAATTCGAATTTTACGTTGCAGATTTGAATGCCCTAATATATTATATGAAAAAATGACTTTTTAATAATTAATATGATCCCCCAGTGAATGTATAATGTTTTTATATACAAAGATGTTCTATACATTCAAATGTTTATATAAGTTCTATTCCATGTATTTTTATTTCTTTTTAATACATTAGTTAACAAACTTAACTTAATTGATTCATATTAAAATAAGGGCAGTGGTGGCCTGGTGGTAAGGTCTCGGGACCGGAGGTTTTCAGATTCGAAACCCGATTCCATTGAAGAGCTGCCGTGTAAGCGGGTCTGGTACACACTAAATCCGTCGGGACTAAACGTTCTTCCAAACATGTGGTGCGGAAGTTTGGAGAGAGGGTGCCAGCTCAGATGTCATTTTCGTCATCTAAGCGCGGTTCAAAATTATGCCCTAGTGTGGCTATAAAAAAGGTCGTTATTATAACTAAACTAAACCTAATTAATATAATTAAAATAATAAGAGCTAAATGAGAAGAGCATACTCGATCACATATGTACAGATAGCGGTTTAGTCTTGTTAAGAAAAGCGTAGGGTGTCTCATTTCATAAAATTGTTTAAAATGTTTATATAAATTACAATCTCACTGTTTGAAAAAAAAAAGCACATTGTACTATGAATATTACAAAATAATCCCAAAAGCTAAATTTTATTATTATAGTGAACCACGCTCGTGGAGTGAATAGATGCTTAAAACATGTAATGGAAGTTAGTTAAAAAGAATGATAGTTTCATTTAACTGCTGAATTTAATTTCAAAATGAAAGCAATCAATATTGAAAAGACAATCTTGCATAATATTATTATTTAAATACTGAAAATCTTTTTTTTATTTTTTATTATTATTATTATTATTTCTTAAAGAAAGTTCTAATGAAAATTTTGAATAACAAAAAACAATAGTTTTGCTTCGGAACGTTTACAAAATGGTTTGAGGTACGATAACATTAAGATAACACAATAATCTGTTTGCATTCTCTAAACGTAGGAGCAGGAAATAGGAGTTATATATTCGAAATCCATTCAGACTGTTAATAAAACCTCAAAAGTGACTCTACGCGAGAGTAAATACATTTGTAATTTCGATTAGCAAATAATAATGTTTGCCATTTTGAATACAGTAAACACAATTAGATGAATTTCAATAACATATCTAATCCTGGAGCGTTCAATAAAGGCCTTAGCAAATCCATGATACTTAGATACAATCAGAGCAGATTTGTGTTCAATAAGCTGCTACAATTTAAAGATATATAATTATTTACTTAGCCTTAAAATTTTTCAATGAGACGGAATGCTATATCTTTTATTTATATTATTTGCCTGAAATTAATTTCAGAAATATTATTTAAGCTCACTTGAATAGCGAGATATACGTTTAATACGCCTTCGCTAATACGATAGCTAAGAAACATTTTAAGCAGTTTATATATGTATATATGTGTGTGTGTGTAATGATATTTTAACTCTAATTTCAATTCAATTAATTTTCATCTTAATTTAGCCCATAGTAACTTCATTCTAAAATATTCTCTTATTTCGTGATCCAATTCCACTGTCTCTACTTAATTAATTCAAGAGAAGCTTTGTTAAATTTCTGAATCTGCTAAACTCTAACTTTCCCACACTGCGCGTGAAGAGGCAAAATACCGCTGATGAGGCAAATTCTTTTTTAAAATCTCCCTGTATTTCCCCTACATTCTCCGCGCGTGTAACGAAAATCCCTATCGAAATCGCATAATACATTAACACTGTAAAGAAATATTTTCCCTATCAAAATCATAGGTTATATAAGGCGATGGATAATTTATTTCGGCCCTTCTTCCCCACTTCGGCTTTTGTACTGCGCTGTGGTGGACGTCTTGTTCGAGTCTCTGCTTGTAAATAATTATGTATTCCTGATGGATATTAAAAAGAATTTAAAAATGTAAAATTTTTCTTCACTGTCTTCAAACTGCATTCTGCAACACAACAAATAATGTTACATATTAAAGAGCCGACAGGATTCGAATTTGTTACATATATATATATAAACTGCTTTATATATAATTAATAGGCGTTATATATATTGTATAACGCCTATTAATTGTACGATAAGTGCAAAATATCAAAAAAAAAAAAATGTGAAAACATAAAAGATAAAAGTCATTCTCTTACTTTTTTTCCTTTCAAGAAATACCTTAGCTCTATTATTAATGCAATTCGAAAGTCAAATATCACTTAGTTGATAAATATGAGGTAACAGATTTCATATTAATGCAATTCGAAAGTCAAATATCACTTTGTTGATAAATATGAGGTAACAAATTTCAGGGATTAAATATGACAGCTTATGGTTCTACAATAAATATAGAGCAATGTCGGTATTTTTTAAAACAATAATAAGCTTTGTCATTTTAGTGAGAAAGACTTTAAAAATTTAAGGAAAAGCTAATAAAAATTACAAAAAAATTTAACCTTTACAATTTAGCATAGAATTTCTTCTTGCTTTATCTTAAATATGAAATCTCTGATTCTATAGAATAACATAAGCAATGGTTTATGATTTAATGAAATGATAGCCTAAAAATGGGTACACAGTTTCCTTTAGATAAAAACAGAAACGAAACATATATTTTTCATTAAAAATATACGTTCCTATAAATAATCTTGACACCAAAAATATATGTCCTGGGCTTGAAACTTGGCTTATTTGAAAAGCATTTGAAGAAAGATATCAGTTTCTTTTTGGACAACAATTTTACCACTGTGTTTATTAAAGAAATAGTGGAAGTTCTTGTAGAAATTGTTTTCTATTGTTGAAAGAGATATTTGGAAGAGAAAAGTTTTGTGACACTGCTTAAAACAAGCTGAAACGCATTACTAAAATCCAAATTTTTAAAACTTACTATCTATGAAAACTAAAGGAATTAGTTAGAGTAGTGACGAGTGGTCACATTTTTTTTTTTTTTTTGGAAGGAAGAGATAGTATAATACTCCTTTTAATGTTGAACTTTCCAGACTAAAAAAGCAAATATTTTTGGTGTTTAATATACAAACGTACTTTTACAACAAATTATTTTAACTTTTTCTCAGTTGGAAATTGAAAAATTGTATTGAAAATAAAATTTGTACAATACCATATACTGCCAAAAAGATTAGAAACTAATTAAACAATGGAAAGCAAAAAACTGGTAAATAATTAAGAAAAGTTAATGTTATAAAAACTAAAAGAATCTCATGAAAAAAAAGCAATCAAAATAAATTCATTTTATTGAAAGTAATTATTTATAAAATATTCATTTAAAAGGTGTATATTTTAGAGTAACGAGTAATTAACGTATAATTATAATAATTATTATAAATGTATAACCTATATAATTTTTCCTTTCATAGAAATTTTGTTACATCATCATGAACATAAAGTTTATCCCTATGTCTTTTAAAATAACATGAAATATTAATTAATTCAAACTTTCATCGCACATGATTATTGGAATATGTTGAAAAATAATTTCAATTTTCTAAATGATCTTTCAAAAGATGTTAAAAATAAAGATAAGTCAGGAAGAATTTAACAAAATTTGAAAGCACAGGATAGAACATTCAATAATTAAAATGCTTCTTTCGAAAAATCTATGAAATTCATGCATTTTTCATCTGGATCTAGAAGCATTTGTGCAACAATATAAAATACTGCTAAATGAAGACTTATTACTAATTTTTCTAAATCAGTGATTAAGTATTTGTCTTTGCTACAAGTAAGAAAAGTTTTTTTTTAACCAAGAACTGAGATTGAATTTATTCAATGAATATGGCGCCTTATTCATAATTATTATACTAATTATTCTTTTCCCATACTAATTATTCTTATTCATGCTTATTCATAATAATTATTTTTTATGGTAGGTATTTATACATGCATTTTATCTCAATGTAATCAAAATAGGCAGAGCTTTTACGAAAGTTTGATTTTGAAAAAGTTGCATCATATTTTTGCGGATTAATTTACACCTTTGTAGCTATATTTACAATATTTTTAAAGTAATTATATAAAATTTAATCCATGAAAACTGAAATAAAAGCTCTTGAAGGTGATAGAGAAAAAGAAAATTATTTCCTGCCCATATTTTTTTTAAAATTTTCTATCCTAGTCTTTAACCTCATTTTATTAAGAATTCCTGCATTTTGAATTAAAAATTCCGTAATTGTAACAAGCTATAGAGAGATATTTAACTGGCTTAATATACATAATCTATGCTAAGCTGTCTAGATCTTTGGACGTTCTATTATAAATAAATGTCCATTCTTTAAAGAATGTGGCCATGGTTATATTCAAATACAACGGTCAGGTAGGGGCTGAATATTCAGCAATAATATTAAAGCGAGAAAGCAAAACATCCCTGATGTATATGTTAGTCGAAATGGACGACGAGACGAATACAAAAATAACGTTTTCAAAGCAAAAGTGTTAACTTTGCATTTCTGTAAAAACTTCCATTATACACGTATAAAAACCAGAAGAATAAAAGAAAGTGTGCGACATATGGGAATAAGGTGGATATACAATAGCAGCAAGACACAAGCTTCATATTCTACTTTTAGAGCTTCAAGTACTTTTATTCTCAGCATAGGTTTAAAAACTTAGAAGAACGGAATTTTTTCCCTTCCTACTGATTTTTTTTAACCCCAAGAATTTCAAACGCCCCCTATGCTTGCACTTATGCATGCTGGACCACAATGCTAAGCTATAATATTTCGCGTTTCAAAGACTCGGCCCCTAACATTAGCATGCAAAGCATGGTTCAGTCTTCTTTATTCAGCCGTGCGCTGTTATTCATAGGCTCCTGGCTTAGATCAAGAAGAAAATAAGAAGAAGAAAAAATAAATAAAAATAAAAAAAATAAATGGATAAATAAATCAAGAAAGCCCTCTCAAGAAAACGCCACCACAGAGTAGGAATGCTTGAATACGACTGCTTTCGTGTTGTGGATTCTTAACTAGCAAAATATTTTCTTTTGAGAGTCGGTTAAATTGCGCGCGCTTTACAGAAAGAAAAAAAAAAGTTCTTCTCGGGCGAAAGTAGCCCGCTGAATGGGGAAACCGCTTTCGAAACATTGTTTTTCCGCATTTGCAAATTCCGTCCGATGACACTCCTCGCTGTTACTTCCGTGTTTGGGAATCCGAGCACGAATTCAAAGAAACAAGTTTCGTCCCTTCTTTTAAAAAGTGCCTTTTAAAAATTCCTCTGGCTTGGAATGACGCAGCTTTTCTCTGTAACTCATTTATTTCATTAACGCTATAGTATCTGTCTACTCTAAAAAGACATTTTTTCGTACCTGGTTTGACATTCAAGAATTTTGTGTAACATGATCAGAGCAATAATGTTTAATTTCATCGGAGAAAAAAATGAGAGATCTGGTATCTATTTTTAGACAGCTAAGATGCCTATTCTGTGTTGAAGTAATCCAAAACGGCAAAAACAGTATATTTCAATTTTAAGTATTTAGACAACGATTAATTTAAGTATTCAGAAAAGCGCTCGATATTTCGAAGTTTCTTAATCGATATCCTGATCTCAAATTGGTTCCTAAAAGTGAAATTTAGTTCCAAAACTTCATCACGGATCGTTAACGGGTGATATCAGTATTTAAAGTTAATTGAGATAAATATTTAGTTAACGAAAAATTCAACACAATGGATTCAATGAATGCTCATTTGATGCACCAAAATGTGAGCAACACTGATTTAGTTTTGGAATTTATTGCTCATCTGAGAGGAAGAAGACACCACATCTCATTGAATGACAACGTACAATTAGATGATGGTTAGAATGTCCAGTTGCATTAATCATACGGCTGTAACACCTCTCGAAATGATTTCATTTGTTGCATTTCCTAACTACAATAGATTTATTTTATATTCATCGTGATATAATACAAGATTTACTTGATTTATTTTCATAGCTCGTGCAATGGATAAGTTTATCAGATGCGTGGTCACAAAGCGTGAGTCTAATAGCAGTCATCGAATGATAAATAGTAAAAAGATAACAAAAAATCGATGAAATTCAAGTTTAATTTTTCTGTTAAGCATTAATGTGTTTATGTAGTTCAAACAAGACAGAAAAATATAATTTTACTGATTACCCCCTTTTTGTGAAAACAAGCTAATTATTAGAAGGACAAAATGTTCAAAATAATAG
This sequence comes from Argiope bruennichi, assembly GCF_947563725.1. Classification (NCBI taxonomy): domain Eukaryota; kingdom Metazoa; phylum Arthropoda; class Arachnida; order Araneae; family Araneidae; genus Argiope; species Argiope bruennichi. The sequence continues at coordinate 71,917,994 of NC_079163.1, read as the reverse complement.
AAAAATCGTCATATAATTTTAAAATTAGATTTGCAAAGAATTAAGTCAACAAAAATAAAATAAGACTTTGCGAAAAGCAAACTAAAATTAAGAAAAAAAATCTACTCAACAAATAATTTTCTAAGGTAAATAATATTTTGTAAAAACGGATATTTTATTGAGATTAAATTCTAGATCGATAATTTGTTAAAACAAAATTGATATATCCCATGTATACTTTTTGTTAAAATTCGTTTAATTAGGCGGTTGAAATACTGAGGATTTAAATGGAAACTATCAATGCTATATTCAATGACAAACATAATCATACATTCAGACACAGTAGGATTTATTTTGGCTTTCTATTATTTATAAAAATAACAATCTTTCTTTTTCTTGTTTTTAAACTGCCTTGCATATTCAATTATTTTATTTTCATTATTTGTCATTATAATTCGACTCATTTCGATTCCCAGACACATTCATACTTTTAAAAAATTATTTTTGTCTCGCTTTCACTGAAATTTATTGTCTGCTTCTTAAAAATTGAAATAGTCAAGTATGACTGTACATTACTACTTAATTAAAATTCATTGTTCCTCTAATCTTCTAAGAGCTGTAGCATTCTTTTGTAATATAATACAAATATCCTATATATTTTAAAATATCCTTCATACAAAAGATGAATAATCGTGTAATAGAAGATTAAGATTCTGGTTAATATATAAAAGTGTTGATTTCTTTCAATTACTTCTAGTTATTCTCATATGTTTTTAAAACATAGAAAATTTGATTTTATATATTTGGCATGGTCTCAATGAAAGTTCCTCCATCCTAGCATTGTATTAATTTCTCCTATAACACAGATTCAAGTGATATTACAATCATACAACAAATGTACTTGAACATGTCGTCTAACATCTGATTTCATGTTGTCTTATTGTGTGATGGGACGTCAACTCCTTTCTCCTCCCGTGAGACACGCAATGCATTTTAATATTGAATTACCGTGGTATATAAAACGAGTATCAGACACATATAAGTTGAATTTTTACCTCTTTGAAATGCAGAGAAAATCCAAGTTTCCAAATAAAACACTTTGAATTACTAATTATTTTAATTAACTGATTATCAGTGTTGTCCAACTTATATCTATTTTTCTACTCTTTTGCATTTTTAACGGAAGGGAATTTCATTTAAAAGCACAGAAATGTAACTCTAATAATATAATATAACTTATATCTTGGAAAATTCTATCAAAACTGATTTAAAAATTTATAATATTTAAATTTATTTAGGATATAAAAATTCAAAAATTTTAATTCAACTGTGAAAAATCATTAAATGGTTCAAAATCTTAAAAAATTAATAAATAAAATATAAAATGAATTTTAATATTTCATAATTTTCCATTAGGCGTAAAATTACTTTTTGAAACTCATGGTCAGGGCCGCCGCGTGGGGGTGGCAAAATTGTTCACCGCACAAGGGCGCCTGGGCCAACGGGGCGCCAAAATTTATAGTATAGTTTTTTTATTTAATGTTACTTAAATAAAAGTTGTTAATTATACGCTTACAATTTTGCATGTTTTATATTTTCTAAGCAATAAAATGAGATTTTATTTTAATTTTAATTTCGATTCTGCGGGTTGTTTTCGTTTGTGTAAAACAAAATTTGATTGCCGATACGAACAATAAAAACACATTCCGTGTGGAGTTTGCGCTACCACACGGAACGTGTAAAAAATCTAAGAATTTGTAACATGTAACTACAGGAATTGGGAATGTTTTATATCGGCATATATTTATTCTTTATGTGCTATGAAGCTGTTGCGGCTCAACGTCGTTATTTAGTTTTTTTTTTTTTTTTTTTTTTTGGAATGATCGTAGCGGCGCCACCGTGCGTGTGTGCCCTTGAATTAATAGGGAATACCTTTATTTTTAATCATATACGTAGTCGCTACTCATAAAGTGCGTACATTCTGTGAATTGCTTCGCAAGCAAAGTACTGTGATTAATAGTTTTCAAATCTTTTTTTGTTTATAATTACTCCAAAAAGTAGGATTATTATTTAGAAGTAAGTGAACAATCTAAATATATTATTAGTATTATTTTCATAGCAGTAAAGATTCATAAAGAAAACAATTCATTAAGAAAAACTTTTATCTTTCAGATTAACAAAATAATTCAAAAAGCAACTTTTTATTTATGTTTATAAAACACAGATCAATCTTACCCTTAATTGGACAGAATTTGATTTATCTATTTCTGATATACAATTACAATTATCAAATAATCGAAAAAAAATTCTAAAAAAATTACTAATGATTATAGCTTTTTTTCATTAAAAGTTTATAATTATTATGTACTTCAGATGTTTTCAATATTTCATTTGCTTATAACAAATGCTTTTTAGTAATTTGCATTAATATTGGTTTAATTTACTTAAATATTTTGAATCAGCAGATAGAAGAAAAAATGTTACACTAAATTATCAAAAATAAATTTTCAGCAAAAAAAAAAAAAAAAAAAAATGTTTCTAAATTTTTAGTCAAATTAGCTTCTTTATCTGAATATTTATTTAGTAGCAAAGGACATAAATGGGCTTTCGACTTTCAAATAGTATATTGAGAGAAAATCATATGATGCATTTTGTATATGGAATGAAAATTAGATTTTTTTATTTAGTGAAATAAATATTTTTTTAGAAACATGCTCTCAAAAAAAGACAAAAAGTCTGGAGCACAAAATAGAAAAAGGAAATTGCAACGAGAGGAAGCTAATCAGAAACCGGCGGAATCTCTAAATAAATATCTCAGAAACACAATAGGATTAGGCAAACAAGCAACTGAACCAGGATCATCAACATCAACATGTGGTTTGGAATTTCATAATGAAAATTTATATGAAAATGTAAATTCCTCAGAATATGATCAAGAAGAAACCACGATTGTACCAATAGAAAACTTAGATGTTGACGTAGAAAATTCGCCTGGTAATAACGTAATATCTCAAAACGGAGATTTTGACTTAGAATTAAACGATCCAGCTACCTGGCCTGATACAATTTCTATAAAAATTAGAGATTATTTAATTGAAAATGGCCCTCCCCGTTTGATAACCAAACATTTTCCGAGAGATAATTCTGGCAGAATGTTTTCAGAATCGTTCAATTATAGAACTTAACTGAATGGAGAAAAAGTATTTAGAAATTATTTAGTATATTCAAATTCTCGAAACGCAGCTTTTTGCTTTCCATGTAAACTATTCAGTGAGAAGCATTCACAGCTTATTAAGGATGGATGTAATGATTGGGCACATTTAACCCACATTATGAAAACACATGAAAGCAGTGCATCTCATCTTAAACATAGTTCAAAATGTAGTGAACTCAAAATGTCTTTGCGTAATTTATGTACCCTGTATGCAGCTCAACAAAGACTTTATGATGCAGAAAAGTTTACTGGCAATCGGTTACTGAACGGCTTATTTATTTAATTCGATATTTAGCCCGGCAATGCCCAATGCCTTGCATTTAGAGGTTCTTCGAAAGAGTTGCATCATAGTGATAATGGAAATATTTTGAAGTTGGTTGAAACCATAGCAAAATTTGATCCAATAATCGCTGAACATCTCCACAAAATTTTTTACATCTCAAAAGAAGAACATTGCTCATTACTTAGGGGATCAAATTCAGAATGAAATTATAAGCATTATTTCGGATGGAATTAAAAAGCAATTATTACTTATGATTAAATCATCAAAATATTACTCACTAATTCTGGATACTACACCTGATGTCAGTCATACTGAACAGTTGACTGTTGACTGTTGTAATTCGATTTGTTTATAAGAACGAGAAAACCAATAAAGCCTAAATTGAATAACATTTTTTAGGATTTCAATCTTTCGACGAGACTAATGGACATGGACTGTTTGAATGCATAAATGTACATTTAAAATCGTTAGAACTAAATTTATCAGATTTACGAGGCCAGTCTTATGATAATGGTGCTAATATGAGAGGAAAGCACAAAGGATTGCAACAAAAAATTATTGAAAATAATTCGAGGGCAATCTATATCCCCTCCTCTGCTCATTCTCTAAATGTAGTTGTAAATGATACAGCTAAAATTTCCTTCGAAACAGTTAATTTCTTCTGAGTAGTGCAGGGGCTTTACAACAAATTTTCTTCATCCGTTAAACGTTGGTCTATTTTGCAAAAGTATGTTGAAAATCTAACTTTAAAGCCACTCTCCAACACCAGATGGGAAAGTAGAATTCAAGCTTTAAGACCATTGAAAAACGATTTGAAGGACAAGAAACATGGAATCAAGAACTCAAGCAAAAAATTTGATTCAGAAGGTTTCCTCGTTTAAATTCATTTGTTCCATTAATATCTGGCACAATATTTTAAATTTAGTAAATGTGGTAAATAAAATAATGCAAAATTCTTGATGTGATTTTCAAATCGTTACTGACAATTTACAAAATCTTATATCATAACTAAATAATCGTTGATCAGATGAAGCGTATGAACATGCAATTGCCAATGCAAGTATCGTTGCTGATGATTTGGGGGTGGGTACTGATTTTCCACTAAGTCGAAACAGGTTTAAAAAGAAACAAACAGAGAATGATGAACAAACCGACGAACCAATCAACAACCCAAGACAAAAATTTAAGGTAGAATTTTATAATATAATATTAGACACTGCTATTTCTTCAGTTACTGAAAGATTCAGCCAATTAAAAGAACATTACAATTACTTCGAGGTAGTACACTATATACCTAATTTAAAAAACTGGAGTGACAATGAAATTTTAAAACATTGTAAAGAATTAGAACAAGAATTAACGGATACTAAAAATGTTAATGAAAAAGACATTGATGGATTAAATTTGTTCGAAGAAATAAAATCTTTGCGATGTTTTACCAAAGAGAACATGTCACCTATTGATGTTTTAAATTATATTTATTAAAAAAATCTTACCGATACATTTCCAAATATTGCAATAGCTTTACGGATTTCTTTAACCTTGAAAGTTTTGGTGGCTACTGGAGAAAGACGTTTTTCTAAACTTAAAATTTTAAAAAACTACATGCGATCTACCATGGCGCAGGGGATATTGTCTTCAATTATATCCATAGAGAGCGAAATTTTGGATAAATTAAACATAAAGGAATTGATACGAGCGTTTGTAGCTGTTAAAGCTAGGAGAATCAGTATTTGAATATATTTTCTAATTTTTATATTTTACTTAAAAAGTATTTTATCATTGTTTTGTTTTTAAAATTTATGAAATAATAAAAAATAGTAAGACAAAAGTGTTTTAATATTATAATTTTAAAGCTTTTCAGTTCGAAAGTCAAATTTTGAATACTTTAAAAGAGTATGTCACATATAATTTGCAGCACTTTATAAGAGTGCAACAGAACCTCATAAAGGGGCGCCAAATTTCAATTTGAACATGGGCGCCTAATACCCACGCGGTGGCCCTGCTCATGGTTTGAGTTTTACAATTAAAATATATTCCTTCTTAATAATAGATTTTTCTTTAATTTTGAATAAATCAACTTTTACTTTATATTAAAGTACATTAAAGATTGAAAAATTGCACAAGACGTGTTTCAAATTGGATTCACAAAATTCATTTTATATTAAAATAAACAAAAATTCACTTTATATTAAAGTACATTAACATTCGATTACGAAATTACACAAGAGATGTTTCAGATTGGACATCTTGATTTCTTTGTTTAATAATACGTATTATGGGAAACACTTTTTAAGATACAAGATAAACAATTAATACAATCTTTTAGATCAATACAATTTTAACATCATATATAAATAAAAAGTGTGTTGATATAAGATATATGAATTAAAATTATATATACCTGTGGAATGTTTTTGTAAAATTTAAAACGAGTGCGGAACTAAAATCAATAAAATTTAAATTATTACTAGTTTCTCTTTTCCAAGCTTCAGACATGCGACATTAATCGTTCATTTATGAAGAAAATGAAATTTGAGATAAAATTTCCATATTTCTGATTGTTTTCCCTTATTCAAACTTTATACTTTATCTTTTTTCATTAACAAAAGTGGCTTTTAACAGAGAAAATAAGACGAACGTAATTTAAGCTCAATTTTATTTCGATATTTTAATTAAGGTAATTTAGAAAATATTTTATTCATCGCATTAGAAATAAGACAAAAACGTGAATTAAAGTTTAAATTTCAGATAAAATAATCAATTAACACCCTACGCTTCAATTCTACGAATTAATTAATAAAATGCACTGCAGTAGTCTATTCTTGGAATAAAATTTAATTTATTAAAAATGTTTTCATTATCTTTTAAAATCAATACTTTCTCCTCACTCATAGTGAATCACTATGAGAGCATTTACTGCCATTTTACTGAGAGACAAAATAAAAATAATTCAATTACCATAGCGTTTAGCTTTTCCCATCAAATTGAAATCGTTTTTACAGATAGAGTTTAATACCTAAGTATTAGAGGTAATGGATGCCAAAATTATAAAAAATAAGAAATACAATCAGCAGAAAAGTGAATATTTTCGTTTTCTCAAAAATCACATTTCCACCTCTGGTATCAACTAGTTCTATTTGTTTAATTAGATAGGTAATAATACTAATTTCCATTTTTTTTCCAAAATGTAATTGTATTTCATCCATAAGTCTCAATGTCTTTATAATTTAAATTTCAAATTTCGTAGTTTCGTAGTTTTTAATTTTAATATTAACGTGTAAAGGAGAAACTAAAAAATAATGTTCTGCCTTTTGCCTCTTTTTTATTATTGTTTTCGAGTATTAAATTCTTTTAAGTTGTTTTAAAATAAGTTGTTTTGAATTCGTTTAAGTTGTAGCAAACAAAGGACCCGGTGCTTCTGAAGTTCTAGTTGTTTAGAACCGTAAAACTGTTTAACCTTTTAATGCTACGAAATTTTTCTATTTACATATAGAATAAATATGTACGAATTATAGTCTGGTAACAACGAATCTTCTAAAACAAGGAATAGAAGAAAGAAAATCTTCTAAAGGGCTTGAACCACATAAAATATATCATCAATAATTCTCTGTTCTGATATTACATTAACAGTTCGAATTAATTTGTCTTTAAATAATTCATTTAAATATGCACTATATTAAGTAGTTAGTTTATTATGTTAAAAAAATTAGATATCTATTAGAAATTTAGAAAAATATACGTTAGCCTTTAATAAAATTATATTGTTCGAAAACGAGGAACCGATGGTATATGATTGATGTTTTCAGTAGAACATTAGATTTGTTTAAATAAATATTTTATTTTAAAATCTCCAGACTAAAGGAATTGTGTGTGATTTCAAAAATAATGATATTTCGAGAAGTTCCAAAAATCTTCAGATGTATGCATTTTCTTTTAGTGCTTTGAAAGATAATTTGGGACATGCAATGCTCACACATTACTCTGAGGTTAAAATATTTTTAATTAAAAGAGTAATATGAAATAGGTATATAAATAACGTAGGGGAGATAGAACTAGTTGTTATATTCGAATTTTAAATTATCCTTTTTCTGTTACCGGATAGTAGATCTCATTCCTGTTGCTTCCTCAACGATTTTTGGACTGCCTTCAGTTAGAAGCAAAAATTTTGAAAACATCAATTATGAAGTTATTTGCAATGTTTCATTTAAATTAATTTTTTTGTATTTACGTTGAATCCCTTGGAGATATTTATGTAAAATCAGTATTACTAGAATGTCAAGATTTCAGGTAAGTGATATCATATTTAAAAGTTCTGTATAAATACAGTATACCACTTATTACACGCATCAAATATAAAACGATGCCACAAAAGACAACTCGATACATTTTTACTTCCAGTTACAGTATAACGACTAACCCCGAATAAGTTTTAATTTTATAACACATGTTTTCTTCTGAAAGACGAATAGGCGTACATTCGCACAAGAAATTTTTCTGGAGGCAACTGAAAAAGACAGCTGGTTGTTCGATGCGAAAGGCGGCTATTTAATATGGAATTAATATCTTGATATTTCAAAGAATCTACAGTAAAATGAACATTGCAAGTAATGTTAATTTGTAATTCTAATCAATATCATTTTTATATTTAATTACTTTAAGAGTAATTAAAATTGATTTATTAAATAAATAAACACTATAAATAATTTTCATTAGTTTTTTAAGAGATGTCTTTAGAATGGTGCTTATAAATTATATTAATAAATCATTTTTATTTTAGATCCATAATCAATCGCACCTAACGTTATCCTTAAAAAATGGTTACGAATTGCCACAGATGAAAAAGAGATGGAGTTTCGATAGCACAGAGAGAGTGCTTGAAAAATATATTATGGTCTTTCTAATAATGAAGTATAAGCTTTGGTATATCTTGTTCTTGCGTACAGCCGACCACCCCGCCACCACTGAACGTAGCAGTATCGACAGGATTTGTTGTGGCCGACTGCTATCTTGAGTATTGTCCATCCTTTCATTGACCGATTTGTCAAACTGACATTCTCCTCTAGGTAATTGGCCACAAAGTGGTCAATTATTGTCCTTCTGCCTTATCTACAAACTCTCAAATAGTTGGTAAAAAACTGACAATTTTTGACATCATGTCCTTCAGAGTTTTAAGATTACCTGGTACCATCAGTACTGTACTTAAGTCATTATTTATAATTTTCAGATTTTTTCTTAACTCCGAAATTTCAATACATTACTTTAAATAGTGGTAAACAGTACCGATTCCTCCACAAATGCATTTATTGTCCTGCATTCTTCCAAGCTTTGGTATATCAGTCGGCAATTACAAAAAAAAAAAAAAAAAAAAAAAAAAAAATCAAATACAAATCTGTGAACAAAGCTGAATGTGAAAGTTCTACAAGGGATTGCTTGTCATGGTTTCTAGCGGATAAAGGGAAAATCCTTTTATGCGCTCTACAGGCGACTAGGTTGATTAGAACTACGAGTTTTAATAGACGCAGTATAGAATAGTACCTGATAAATTCTATTTCCTGTCTGAAGATATTTAAACGTTGATAAGAGTGAGTTGGAAAAGGTCCAGAAACCAAGAAAAGTAATTGCCAGAAAAGGTAGCACATTGGATGAAGCGGTAAAAATAGCAAAGGAAGGCTCTTTGTTAAGAATGGTTCTTGTTGTTAGGGTTAAATGCGACTCAATTCTTTTTTTTTTCTTTTCTTTCCTTTTAGCAAAACTTTTAAATATTATTTCTTTTCAAATCCACCTGAAAGAAGTACAGACTAAAAGAATGAATTAGTATAGATTTTAAGACAAGATTTTTAAAGTTTCATGTGGTATTTCATAAACAAAACCCACAAAAGAAAGTCATTTCCTACTTCTGAACAATTATCAAAGTTTTTCTCGATTTATCAATATAGTATTATGTCAAAAAATTCTGAGGAATTCTTTTAACAAAGGATGTTAAAGATCACCCCACTCAAGTTGCAACCTTTAGACAGGTCTGCATTTGGGTTTTTCAAGAAATTCACAAGTAATCTCATTGATTCTTGGGTGAGGAATAACCCTGAAAAGAATGATGACATATGAAATTTCTTCTACAGTGAAATTCTAAACGCTGTGACCCAGGAGAAGATTATGGAAAGTTTCTTCGCACCTGAAATCCGGCTATTTAATTGGGATATTTTTAATACAGAAGATAATCTTGTCATCGCCTATAGCCAGGGGATTCGCTTCAGGGACTAAATATCCTGAAATGTAGGTGATCTTCGAAGTATCTATGCAGTAATAAAATGAGCTCCTCGGTCATTTCATACCAGAAAGAGCCCTTTCTACATCACAAGCAAGCCCTTCATTAGAAATAGGTCTCAGAGGAAGGGTGAAAGTTTCATGTCAGCCTACAGGTAGAATGGCTATTTCTAGAAGCTGATGGACGTCAGGAAAGTGGCCAAAATAGAAACCAATAGTGAATTATATTTTGACATACGCCTACTGAAAGGACGCCTACTAATACTGCGTGGAATTTTCTGAACCAATTTTAAAATTCAGATTGGCTTTAATGTCGCAATTTATTTTAATGAGCTCACGAATGCGGAATTAATTTCACAAATTATATATTTGTAAAATCTGCAGTTCAGATATTAATTATAATGATCGTTCATTAGAATAACTTATAAAATCAATGTCGGATTTTAATTATATTTATCGTTCATTAAAATTATTTATAAAATCAACCGCATTATGAATAAAGTTCACAGACCAATTGTTGCTTCATAAAACCTACAAAATAATAAAAACATGCAGATATTACATTTGTTTTTATTGCTAACATACTGTATATAACAAATAATCCCATGTGGTTCAATGGCATACCCCAATGTGGAGAAAGTTGTTACGATATATGCAGGTGTATAAAACTGTTAATACTGTTGAATTATCATTGTATAATCGGTTTTAAAAAATACGTTACGGATTTTCAAAAAGCAGCGTAAGTTTTAAAGCGTTTTTCGCTAAAATACTTGTAATAGATTATTTTTAAAAAATTCTTGAAACTAAGTGTAACAAACCCTTCATGAAAACATTAAAGCATTTATAGGGTTTCCTGATATTATATTGCAAGAAAAGCTCAGTTAAAAAAATATATGAAATATTTTAGTCATGCAATTTATTTCAGATTTTGTTAGTGTCTTAATTTAAAATGTTATTGACAATAATATAAGAACTTCGCATTTTTGAGGACGATGAGAGTTTTAATGTCTTAAGCATTTTATATTAATTTATTTAAAGTGATAAAATAATTTACAGACTTCACACACCCACACACATAAATGAATTCTATATAATATATATTTATATATAAGTAATTGTGTTTGCAGGTACGTAATAAGAGATCTATCTCCTTCATAAAGGAAAGACAATTTACAGGCCTTCTGTACTTGCAAATTATTCGTGCGAAATTTAAGAAAGATGTGCAGGCTAATGTCAGCTTTCTCCCAGAAAAAACTTTAAGACCCACGCCTCTTCCATTTAAATATATATTATTAAAGAGCTTCCTTCATCTCTTTTTTTATCATTCATATTTCTTTCATAACTTCCCCTTCCTTGCAAAATATTCATGATCCTCTTATAATAAAAAAAGGCCCTGCACATCATAATTTTGCAAAAACATAAGTCTACAAAAGCCAGCAAAGCAACTTGCACCAATTTTTTAGCTCTTAAAATAACGTCGTCGTGATACCTCCCAGCACCAATCACACTAGCCTTATTAAAGTAAATGTATTGTTACACTTATGAAGAAAAAGTTTTTGTCTTGAGTAATCTTTTTTTTATGTGATGAATCTCTCTGAAAGCAATGATGAATATGGAGCCGCTAGTAGGTGGCAATGCAAATCCTAGAGACCATTTCTATCCAATTACCGAGATCTTTGGAAGTCTGTCTTCGTCTTTTGAAGGGATTTGAGTCTCGCTCGAGTAATCTTCTACTGATTGAAAGTTCGTCTCTCTAAAAGATTCAGGGTCTTAATAGAAACTGTGTCTCTTTTTTTCTATCAAGAGCCGGCACTTAAACCGCTCGACCATTGCGTCAAGCACTTGAATGAATTCTCTTCGCCAGCCTAAGTTCTTGCACACGCGTCAGATACTTTGACACTCTTCGGGGTTAACTGGAACCACTACCGTAAGCCTCGAAAAAGCATTTTCTTTTTGTGGGATAAAAAACAGAAAAGAATGAAGGGAAAAAAAGAGAACTCCTTCCAAAGGTAGGGACTGAATTGCGGAAATGCCATCGTGAAAGAAGTCCAGTTTTAGAGTTTAAGAAAAATAAATTACAAGATACAACTGGGAAGCTTCGTTGAATTTCCTTTCCCAAACTCGTTTCATGAGGCTTTCAGGGCATCACAGAAGTTAAAAAGAATGTTTGTGTGAGATGATTATAGCTAACACTTTAGATGCTCAATTCTATTTCGTGGGAAAGCTAACTGAACTTAGATTCTAATTACAGAGAAAACCAATCATAGTCTTATCAAAGAATTTAAAATAAACATTTGAATTTTCACTGAAATTCTTCGCATTGCGATCAACAAATGATATAATTTTTTTTAAAAATATGCATAGGAATGTTTTGATATTGGAATGCAAAACTTTATTTAGATTTTAGGTTTTCTTTTTTTTTTCTTCTGTCATACAAAGTATGATATTATTCATGCAATTTATTTTTATTCTTTATATAAAAACTACATGTTTCTTCTATGAAAACACGTGCATTTCCCTTCAAATTGTTCGTACAGTATCTAAAAACTATCATACAAAAGTTCTTGCAAACAATTAAGTTTTGAATAAGAATTCGTTCTCTAGAATTTCGTTTTATTAAGAGAAATCCTAAGTTAAAATCCTATTTTCATGATAATCAATGTGCGTTTCTTTGAGTGGAATAAATCATATTTAAATTGCGAAAATATTGAGTTTCAAAATTAATATACATCTGCACACTTCTAATATATTGAAAAAATAAATAAAACTTTGATTTTACGTCCTCATTAATAATGATAATTTTATTAATCTTATTAATATTTCTTAATAAATAAACAGAGATTTTACTGGGCTCTGTTCACTTAGAATTGAAAAAAAAAATGTTATTTATATTAGTTCTCAGTAAAACTGAAGTAAAATAGACTTATTAACTATCATTAATAAACTGAAATAAAAATTTAAACTCTTTTTCAAAATTTTAAACAGAAATAAGATCTATTAGTGATGAAGCTTTTGGTGAAGTTGGGAATGCGATGAGATTGTTAATTGCTTAAAATAATAAAAATATTATAGAAAAGAGTGGTAATCAATACAAATAGTGAATTAAGGGTTTTTTTTTAATTTCTTTTTGTGTCTTGCTTGTAAATAATGGATAATCTCTCTTGATAACAAATCCACTCTACGCCAGTTGTTGTTTCTGGCTTGAATTAACATTTCAAAGTTTCAAATTAAGAAATCTGGAGGGACATAGTAAAAAACAGTGTGAGTGGCATCATTTTTACTGGAATATGACCTAAAAATAGATTTGTAGGAACATCCCTGAAGTTTAGCTGAATAATTGCAGCATTTGTGATCCGTATTCAAGGGTCTCGATGAAATATAATAAAATTCGGGATATGCTTTGTCCACTATAAAATTTGACAAAATTATCTTTCAAATGTTATTCACCTTGGTATTTCGAACACAGCAATGCTTAGCTCATGTTCATGAGTTTAAGTCAAACATCATTTCAAAAGACGTTTTTCTCCCAATCAATAAATGCTGTGTTATTTCGTAGTATGTATTCTTTCAACACTTTTGAAAGGATCAGAAGGAAAAGCGGCTTTGGTATGCTTTGATAAACTAAGCTGTGAACTAGATACAATAATACATTTTATGTTTGTGGTTGCCTACACGTTTAAAATGCACTTGCTTATGTATGAATTCACTAAAATAACCAATCTACACATGAAACTAATTTTCTACCTTTATTCTCCTCTTTACATGCATCTATTCTTCTCAATACCACTAAAATTTATTAAAGTCAGCATCTTTTTAAAATACGTTTAATGTGGAATGTAAGAATTTCTTCATTTTATATCTGCTCTGTAGGAATAATATCATCTATGAATATCCAACCAATATAGGTAACGGAATAACTGAAAAGTAATGCGAAGCAATAACTCATTTTATGGAATAGATAGGAGAATCTTTCATATCTACTCTGCATATAGGAAACTTTTAAATAGCATAGTGAAATGGTGTGGTGACTACTGCAGATAAACTATCTTACAATCTAGACAAAACTTACCACTTCTTGTTTATTCCTATTAATGGCACAAAATTTTAAAAAGTAATGTTAAACCGTAGAATTCATATCTGATTTGTGACTCTATTTTACTACCTTGTTATTACTTAATGTCTGTCTTAGCTCATACGTAACTGTGAATCCTCGTATCTCTATTATAAGCTTTTTAATCTAAGATACTCATATCTGAACTTAGCACAAAAGGCAATTTGTATTAATCCAATTGCAATTTTACTGTTAATTATGTATAAACATTCTTACCAGCAACTTCTATCAAATATTTAGCATTTGCTTTTTATTGAGATTTCATGCAGAATTTGTTTCCACGAATAACTAAAATTCTAAACATTTGCATTTCCTTTGACCAACATACTGTATTCTTATATATTTGATACTGCAATTACACAGAGAAACTCTATTTAAGATATCCCAAATTTTTCTTGTATTTTAAAGAAAATGGGTGAATATTTTTCTTTAAATTAAAACAAGACCTTTGCGGTAAAACTGACTGTTCTTACTAGTTTCTCATCAGTAATCTACAATTTAGCAGAAATCTACCATTTTTACCTAATATGTAATGTATCTGGGACTTCTTTCTTGACTTTTTTCCAAGACAAAATGAATACTTTGGGATACATTTGACAGCAATAGTAACAAAGCACTGTCGATATTTTTATTAAATCATTTAGCATAAATTATATATTCTTATTCCCGTATATATTTGTATAAATTGATTTTAAATGAATAAGAATAAAATATAAATAAATAGAATATAAATAATGGAATATGAATAGAATATAAATAAATTTTATTTTCGTTCACATATTGTTTCATAAAATTAAGTCCGTTATGCAATTATATGATATTGTAAGGAAGTGAATTTCACTCTGAAAGTTACAATAAAAAACAGGCATAATTTTAAATACTTCAGTATAATGAAATCTAGAACGTCAAGATTTTCTAATTAGGTGTTTGTAAATGAAATTTGTAAAAAAGTGGCGTGATTCTTTTTTTAAATGAATTATTTTTTCAACTCTAAAAAACATAAAACATATATCCGTAATTAAACAAGGTTATGCAATATTGTTATACATTATTGCATTCGTATTATCAAATATTTTTTCAAATAATAATTTTTTAAAAATTGATAAGAAAATTCTACGAAAACCTTAATATTATCAGCATAAAATCATTATTTTTTAAGATGAACTTACAGATATAATTATTTTCATCAGATAATATTTCTGAAACATAATTTAATTGGGAAAAATTGCAGGTAATTTTTTGTTAATAATTTATTATTAATTTTGAAATACTACCCCTGCACTACGTATTCACAATATGAATTATATATACATCACATAAGTATAAATGAACATTCAAAGTTTAATTTTACAAAAAGATATGTCGAAGAAATGAAAAATAACTAAACAAAAGAATATATATGCAGTGAAAATGAAGACTAAATAATAAAAATATAAGATTTAACGCATCATTTTTAAAAAATGATACGCAAAATATTTAATTAAAAGAAAACATTTTTTTTGCCAAAAAGTGAAAATGGATATTCAAACTCAAAAAATTAAAAAGAATTAAAATGCAAAAAAATATGTTTGAGTTATTTATGTATTCGACACTTCTTCATTTTTATTTTATGTTTCACTGGTCGATTTGAAACTGCTCAGAGTAGAATGCATCTTGAGTATAAGTGCATTTTATTTACTCACCTTTTTTTATAACAAATAATGAAGAGAATTTCTTGGAATTCTCTTGGAAAAAATTTCTCATGAAGCACGTATTCTGTCTTTTTTTTTTTTTTTTGTTGTTGTTGTTGTTGTTAAAGATCATTTGAGAAAATATTATCATCCCAGAATATTTCTATACACACAAGGATAACAAAATCTTCACTTATTCTCGTTTCATTAGAGTAACATGTAAAGGGATGAAAATTGAAAGTATGGAAAAGTTTTGGTCAATGACGATCAATTTTGAATTATTATGGATTTGCCTTGCCTTTCTTCTATATACTTCTTTCAACTCGATTTTTTTTTGTTATATTCAATGTCTTATGTAAAATATGTCATTCGTTTTCAATTTAAAGCCAGTTTGAGCTGTTTCATAGTCTTATAGGATCTCGGAAATATGCTTTGACTTTTTCGTCAATCCTTCGTCATAGTTTGCCAATGATACTGCATTTTTTAAGTAATTTTATCATAAAAAAACCTATTTAAAGAAGATGATGAATAGATATCACAATGAAAACAAACTGATTGTAAATAATCTCACCAAATCTTTTTCATTTAATATAAACCAATCGAAACATTTGAAACTGTTAGAAAGGTATAATTATGATTCAAATAAATGATTAAATAAAGCTATATTTCAGAAATTACTGAGAATAAAGATACTTTCATATCTTAAGAAATACACATAATTAATCAGTTCTTATTTTATAAAGAAACATGTCTGTTCTTTTGTTTTATTATTTAAAACACATTCTTATACTAGTTTGTTATGTTTTATAAATAGTATTTGAAAGAATATTGCTCTAAATAAAGCTTAATTTTTGAGTTATTTGAGAATGACAATGTTGCACAAAAAATAAAATTTCGTATATATATATATATATATATATATATATATATATATATATATATATATATATATATATATATATATATATATATATATATATATATATATATATATATTCTTACACAAATTCAAATTTCTCAGGGTATAATTTTATTTCCAGTCTAATGCCATATCACGTGGCCGTCACTCCCCTAAAAGGAATGAGAAGAGAATTTAGCTATTTTTCCAAAGGCATTAAAAATTCGAATATGTTCCTACGCTCTCTTTCTCCATCTTGGTATCGATATAAGGAAAAACCTATTCAGTTTTTCAGTCATAGTTATTCAGTATAACTCTATGAATAAAAAAGGGACAAGATGTGGTCTAAAGGATGGATTTACCACAAAATTTCACAACCAGGATCTCATACATAGATTGTTCGACACTGTGAAGAAATTTTTGAGGAACCGCATGTAGAAAGTCAATAGATTCCTGTATTTCCAATATTCCTGAATGAAATATACTTAAAATGTAGAGGAGAAAATAATTTCTGAAATATATATATATATATATATATATAAATTTCAATGCATCAAAAAGTATTGCTTGAAAATACTTCGAGCTTTAGAGTTAAACATCAGAGGAAATTTCATTTTAGTCCAAATAGCCAAACATTGAAAGAGGTTAGTATTTCATACAATTATCTACTCATTTTCCTTTTCAATTTGAAATGGAAACACCATTTTATATAAAATTGATTTAAATTTTTTCATAATTTTAACAACATATATTTTGTCATCCTTATCGAGTATCGGGTGTAAGAATGAAAGATTTAAGCAAAAGAGCATTTTAAGTTTTTTTTAAAACTCGATGAGACATAATTCAGTCCTGAATTCTGTAATTATGTTAAGGACAATAATAAAGCTTAAGCAATTGATCAAAATTAATAAAATCGATTTTAGCCGAAAAATACTTTAAAAGTGTAACCATCCTGATAGAGAGAGAAAGGACATCAATAAAACATTATTATTTTTACGTATTGTATATTAATATTATCTTGGGTTTTATCGTTATTTGCAATTTTTATTTCCTATTTTTGTATGAAAAGAAATAAAAGAAATATTTTACTACTTTATTGCTATACAATGAATAAGATAAAAAAATATTCTAATAATATATAATAATAATAATTTTATAATAATAATTATATTTTTTTGTAAATTAATCAAAAATTTAGGATTTTTCCATTTTATTCTTTTAGGAGGTTTGATAAAAGTAAAAATTGATCTCACATATCGTGAAATATTTTTGAGCCAGTAAATACGCCATTTAAATTACCCCAAAGCAATAAAAGTAAAACAATAAATACATGAATCTTTATATAAATTTTAGCAAAATAAAGAAACATTTTCTAAATTAGTGATTATATGTTTTTTCTTTTTGCAAAAATTTGATCAATTAATTTTATAAATGCTAGTCTAAACAAATTAAAATATCGCTTCTTAAACCAGCATCTGTAACTTTCATATAAGTATTTCTGAGGTGTTTTTTTTTATTTTTTCCATTTATAACTTAAATAACTAAAGTCTGTTTTAAATTCAAATTATCAAACTTCATATATTTTTAAAAAACATGTAGTCATAGAAAACATTTGACATTCTTATAGGTGACATAAGATGACTTTTAATCCTATTGTCTTCATATAATTCACATTAAGTATGTAAGAAATTTAGCATTTTTCCCCTTACAAGTCTAAATACAGATTAATGGTAAGGCTTAATTTAAATAATCGGTTTCGTTTCGATATGCTCCATTAAATAGCGTGGCATTCTTATATTTTACTGATGATTTGAGAATTAAAAATTTTTGATCACTGATTAGTTAACACCCTAATCAATAGTTGAATAAATTTTCCGCTTCACAGTTGAAAGCATTATTGACTTTAATCCCAAATTATTAAGTCTCATTGTTATGATAATTAAGAGTTTGAGATAATCTCTTTTTAATTATTTACTGAAAGTTTGTTCATTCTCCCAACCACGACATTACTACCAATACATTATTCATGCTCATGATGACACTCATTTTTTATGGTTATTTATGGAAGAGTCATGGTTCCCAAATAATTGTGCGTCCAACCAAAAATCACTTCGAGGTTTTCAATTTAAAAAAAAGAAGAGCTTCAAAAGCATTTCTCCGTAAATAACACCATTAACTAAAAGAATGTTCCTAAATATTAAATATTAATTTACCGCGAGATGTTGAAGCTTTATCAAGAACGGCAAATTGAATACATTGAGGATATGAAATTCCGACTTATATATAAATGCTCAGAATCCATCCTCATAAATGCATTGCATTAGATCCATTGTATGTAAGAATCTAGTAAGAATTCCCATGATTTCATATTATTAAATTATTTACCAGAAACCTGTCGAAGTTTTATTTTGAATTCTTTAGAATTTCCAAGTTTAAAGAGTGATCTTAATAGTAATAAGAATCGTTAATATATGTAAGGTTCTCAAGAAATAAATATCTCCTTTCAGAGGGTTCTAGAATGAGTTCTGTTCGTCCAAATAAGATAAAATTTGAAACTACAGATCATTCAAATGATGGGTATGACATTTATTAAATAAAATTTTAATAGTAAAATATGCCGTTTCCGAATCCCTGAAATAAAAAGTCTATTTTTGGAATTATGCTTGTCTGCCTATTCACGGTGACTCAAAATAAGACAGATGAATTAAAGTTGGAATGTAAGCTTAACACATTCACAGACAGTTTTAAAATGTGGTAAAAATTAGCAATGCCATATTTTTATAATCTGTTACTTTTTTTTGAAAGTGACTTTACTTTCGACATATTTATACAGTAATATCCAAGTCATATCCGACAATAAAAAAAATTTTTTTTAATACTTTTTTGACGGGTATAGCCCTCATTTGTATTTATAGACGGGATAAATATTTGATTACTATAACTGTACTATCCGTGAATGTATTAAACTCAAAAGATTCAATCGTTTTAATTTCAAACAAAATGTACCCACAGCTCGCTTGTACATATCCGAAAGCAATAACTAAGATATTCAACAAAAACCGTGCACATGAAATTTGGTGCATGATTTTAACATCACACTTTTCGATGTCTGCGAAATTTCGGAACCATTCCCTTACAAGAACCGTCTGTTACTCTGTCTGTCGATGCATTTATGAATGGTATAGAGAAATCGCATCGAGAGATATTAAAGAAATTTAATATATGGCATGCACATCAAAATAAATGTATATGCGTGAAATTTTGGCTGCAAGTGGTCAAAAGTGACAAATATAAAATGCATATTCGATTTTCTTCATTTCATATTCGCTGGTATGATTTTATCACAACATGCTTTATATTCTGTAGATTTAGTAGTAAGTCGAGGGAAGAAAAGCTCTCCTTCAAAGTTCAAAAGTTCAGTTTCTAAAAATAAAATTATGAAGCGATAGAAAAGACGCTAATTATATCATTAATTCTGAGTCTGTTTTCTGATTCGTTTTGTTATATATACGTTTAATTCACAGCTATAAAGTTAGCAAGAAGTGAGTTTCTCAATTCCTAGGGGTCTATAATGTATTATAATATTCTAAATGAGATAAAATTTTGACAAGACATAATTCAAATAATAGGCTTACAACTGTGCTAGTGCCAAAATTCGCCAATGCCTTGCATTATAGCTCAAATGGCATTTATCTGCATTTATTAAACTTTTGAAACATCATTTGTATTACAGCGCATGGCTATTATTATTATTCTTTGAATAAAAAGAAGGCGAATTCTGTATGAACTTTGGTTTCTTCTTCGCACATCATACCTACGTTGCAAGAAAAAGCTATACTAGTAAAGCTGTTTTACCAGAACGAGCAGAGCTTCGTTGCAACTGTAAAGAATTTTGTATAATGAAGCAGTTTAACGTCTTCGTGTGCCCTATGCAAAATGATGCAGAAATTTTAAACAAATGGGCAACTTGGCATTTATACAGGTAAAGAATGAATGCAAATACTGTCTTCTGTGTCTACCATGATCCTTGAAGCCAGCTGTCAGTCGCTGCGTGGTATTGTGAGTGTGTCAGTTGTCTGCCGTGCATTGGATACGCTGTATTCCATTGTACAAAGAATCTTACTGTGGATTTTGCATTTTTATCCGAACAAAAGGAAGCCTGTGCACCTATTGATGGATGCGGACTTAGAAGTTCGTAAACTTTTTGCACTTCAAATCCTTGATGGAATGCTAGTTGACATCACTTGGCCATGGAACGTTCTGTGGAATGACGGAGCCCACGTTTGCCACAGTGGGTAAGTTAAAACCCACAGTTGTTGAATTTCGGCAACTGAAAACAAACACGCTAATTAGAAACAACTGTTGCATCCTGAGAAACTTACAATATAAAGTGATTTTATTCCCACCTTTAATACTGGACCATACTTTTTTTGAAGCGATAACCGCAAAGTTAAACTAAACCTGTTACGTCACAGGACAATGGTATTGTGATACGCTGAGGAATTTTGTAATCCCACAATTAAACAGCATGAATACCTATGCACCTATTGATGATCGCGGACTCAGAGACTTGTTAAACTTTTGCACTTCAAATCCTAGATGGAATGATGACATCATTTGTCCATGTAACATTCTGTGGAGAGACGGAGCCCACTTTTGCCACAGTGGAAAAGTTAACCTACAGTTGCCGAATTTGGTCAGCCGAAAACCCTTCTTGAACACCACAGAAACCTTGACAAAAAGTAAACATTGAAGTATTTCTTTGAAGCTATGAAAGACAAAAATTCTTCGAGAGCTCTACATCTATTTCTTTAAAGCATGTTTTGCAAATTTGTAATTAAAAAAAAGCCGTAAAATGAAATTCGAGAACAAAAGAAAAAAAAATTAAATAATTTTGAGGAATAGTGTTCATCAGCAGGAAAAAATATCCCAATGGTGCTCAAAACGATATATTTTTCTGCTTAATAATCAGCAGTTTAGGGATAAAAAGTATTATATTATCCCCTCGATAAACACCGTAATAAAAAAATGACCAACCCTAGATTAAAAGCATATGCAGAGACAAATTTTCAAAGTCAATTATGTATAGAATTTTATGTCCAAAAATCGAAAGAAAAAAAAAAGAGAAAAGTTAAGAAACGAGAAAAATAAAAACATGCAAATAGCTTCCCTTGCTCAAGTATGCTGAGTGAAAAAAAACGAATCATATCAATATCGAAAACATATCAATACACACACACACATACACACACACACACACACACACACACACACACACACACACACACACACACACACACACACACACACACACACACACGCACACACACGCACATACATTATTTATCTTTGCAAATTTCCTTATGATGGTAAATTTTGTTGGAATAATCGCCTACATTATATATATGTGATAATAATTATTTGAATGTAAGTTGCTTTTTTATGCAGAAATAATCTCTAATTGTAACCTTATCAAAATAGGCCTAATATATTTAAAAGCCCTAAAAATTCATTATCAAATTATTTTAATTCACGTTGCAATTGAACCATTGAATTCAGGAATATAGAAACAATTCAAGGGAAGATTTTAAATAAATCATTTAACAGCAATCAGTCAAAATTTTATTTAGTGCTCTAGCAGAATCGAATTCCCGTATTTGAAGAGAAAGTAAAAGGATAATAATAATAAAAGAAAAAAGTTCCTTGAATGCTTTTTCTGGTATCGAAGCAGACTTCTTTCATACTTCAACATAAGGGAACCGATCACGTAATCGCTTTTTTTCGTTTCCGGCCCACACTGGAATCAATACAAGAACTATTTTAATAAGTCTCTCTACGGTTAAATGAGAGATTTAAAGTGAAAAGGATAGAGTTACAAGTGACCGAACACACTCCCTCTCTCTCTTTGCTCTTGTTTTAGACAACTACGGGGGTATTGAAGAGAAGCCGTTGGAATGAAGGAAAAAATCAATTTCCTTTTTTGAGAGGTAAAAAAATACACTGGTTCTCTGAATAAAGTTGGGAAATTAATGAATTTTTCTTAAAGCTTAAGAAACTTAAGAAAATGATGAAACCTTACGCAAAGCATGTGTCGCTCATTCAAGAATATAATAAATTTTCCTACGCATATGAAGGATTCACACTTTCAAGGAAGAAAAGTAAACGCAATTGTTCCTCTCATTGAGCATAGAGAGATAAGGGGAAGTAACCATATTATTGAAAACTAAATTCTGGCTCCCATACATTCAGAAGCATTTGCGATCAATTCTTTTAAGATTTAGATTTTCAAACCAAGTTTGAAGAAATCTAACAACCCAAAATAATCTTGCTATTGGCAGCCAGCATATTTTGAGTCTGAATGACGCATTTTCTTTGGAAGGGGCTTCTCAGTATTGAAAATGAAAATAGTAGTAGTTTGAGTATTATAAAAGAAATTTATTATTTAAATGCATAAAAACAAAAAAATAAGTGAAATAGAATAAATGTCCCATTTAAAATGAATATTAATTGGAACTTAAGCAGCATTTTTTACCTTTGAAAACGATCCACTGTCAAGAAACGAAAGATGTAGTTGTATTTTTATTTAGAAGATAAATCATCTAAATAAATTATTGAAAAGGATTATGAAATCAATCTGGCATTCTGAAGCTCTCTTATAAATATGATGCTTCGGAATTTCATATAAGCATATTTATTGAAGTATTTCCTCTTGAATGCTAACATATGGAATTAAAACCTGGCATTTTTTATTCATTGATTAAGTTTTCATACGAGCATATAAAGTTATTTCCTACATATATATATATATATATATACATATATATATATATATATATATATATATATATATATATATATATATATATATATATATATATATATATATATGTGTGTGTGTGTGTGTGTGTGTGTGTGTGTGTGTGTGTGTGTGTGTGTGTGTGTGTGTGTGTGTGTGTTTTAAGAAACATTCAATAAATACATGGAATAGTTTCTTTCTCTGTCACAACTATGAAAATATAAAATTATTCATTATAAAAAAGATCCCTTTTCACAACAACTCTACAAAAAATTTGAATGAGGATGTTCAGAAAAATTATGAAGTGAAACGTCAACATAGAAGTGTGTAATGTTTGCAAATAAGGGGTAGTTTAAAGATTTTTCTTTCAAAAAGCAATATTCTGATTCCAAATAAATTTTACGGTTAACGTGATTATTAATAATTATAATACTAACTGAACTTTAAAATCAGTTATACATTATAATAACAACTGTTGTAAGTCATAATGATAATTGTAACATATATATTCTTATTGTGCCCATGTTATAATTTTGTTAGTGGTAGTCAATTATTTCTAAGCCAAATGCTACTGTTCAAAACCATTCTGTTGTTTCGTTTTATGCGAAATCCTAAACCTTTTACAACATCTAGCACTACTTTTAATGTTTGCAGTGTTTATTAAAACAATTATATTTCACATTATTAAAAATAGTTAATTCCATTTTCTCTTTATCTCTTCATTATGGAGTACCAGTATAATTCATTTAAAAGAGCTCGCAGACGCTTACAACACGAAAAATAAAACTTTATTTTGTGCTGCTATGTTACTTAACAGCCGTTTTACCTCAAGTGACAATATTCCACAATGCAGCATTTAGAATATAATAGGCTAAGCATTCCTATATGCAAATTCATTACAAATTGCGTTCCGAAAATCCATGATACGATAATGTAGTGTAATGTTGAGCTCATTATTTTGCGGAATATCTGGGAAACGCGAATCACTTGAAACAGCGTCGTCTGTTAAACTGCTGCACGGCGTTTTCGGTCGGGGTAAGTTCAGTTATGAGCTATAATTACGCACATGGCTCTCAGCTAGCGGCAGACCACAATTTGGAATGTGTTGCCATCTGATGTTTACAGTTCATGTCTTTTAGATACGAGAAAACCTCTAATTAAATTGTGTTCGCGTCAGGACGCCTGGCTGCACAAATGAGCGGCAAATGTTTGTCAACCCAAAGGATATCAGCATCAAATGACAAAGCTGATTCATTCCTAAGAAATACGTTAAATATTTTAAGTATCATGCAGAAAGAACGCTGAATGATCTGGGCTCTGTCATCAGCGTTTTAGAGAAGGTTTACGGAGATTTTGCGCTAAAATATTTTTCTAACTTTACAGGTAGCGAAAGAAATTAAAATGATATCTTGCTTTATTATTTTATTAAAAAAGGAGACATGGTCAAGAAATTACCGGAATTTATAATGTAGCTTCTCTTGTTAGATCCTTTCCCTAATCATGTGTAGAAAAAGCATATATAAGAGAAAGTGGAATGAGCTAAACAAATAAAATTTGGTGCTCATTCTTCGCACTAAATGTATAGATCGGTATCTAACTTCGACTAAAATAAGTCAAAGAGAAGTATGTCTACGTATTCCTTCTTTTGTTTGGAAACATTATAATTAAACATCATATAATACATTGTGCCTATCTCAATTTGATATAAGATATTTTTAGCAGATTTAAATATCGCTGAAGAGTTTTGGATCGAATCTGCCTATTCAAGTGTATAAGAAAGGAAAAAATCCAAAACACAAACGGAAAAAGGAATGAATTCAAGTATGCAATATTTGCATCAAAATTGTAGATTTATAACACATTTTAGATAAAGTATGAGAAGGGATAGACAATTAGTCTTGTTATTTACTCGTCTGTATGTAAACATGATAGCTTAGATAAATGAATATTATAATCATGATACGAAAATTATAAATTTGTAATAAATTTTGAATTCAATTAGCAAAAAAAAAAAAAAAAAAAAAAGAGATTCAAATTTATTTCTATTCTTAGTGCTATACAACAACACTAAGCACAGAACGTTACATATTGTGGATATATGCGAGGAAGTCGAAGGTGTGGCATTTCCATTTAGTTAAAGGTGAATTTAAAATAATGTAGTAGCAAAACAAATTATTTTAATTTCAAGTTTTAATGCATTAAGATGGAGAGTCCCAGAAATACAAATAGTATTTACATTCATAAGGAATTTACCTGCTAACAGAATAAATGAATTGGAATTAAAAGTTGGTAAAGGAAATGGGTTTTAGTCAGACATGAAAGCACAGTATTAAATTACTTGGTGAACAGAGATATAAAGATGTAAATTTAACTCTCCTATAGCACAGTCTTTCTTTCCCTCGTCGATTGAAACGGAGAATCGTCATACTCTGTGCTGTATTCTCAACGTGTTTAATGGAATGTTCATATTTCTATACGAAATATGGTAATTTATGGACAGTTGTTTAGTTATTCGATTAACAAAAGTATTGTTCCTTTAGAAACAAGGCTGACTGCAACAAATTCTACGCGATCCATCTTGAAGGAAACTCAGCATTTTACAGAAGAAATGGCATGTTTCTATGCTCAAATTTAACTCATAAATAAAGATAAAGCAATTTAACAAAATAAATTTCAAATTTCTTTATCACAATTTTGTTAGAGTTTAAATGTGATCATAACGTTTCTTTCATTTCAGGGAATAATTAAACTTTGATATAAAAATAAACCTCTTGATCACATATTATTTTTTTTCTGTCAATGCTAGGGAGCTTCGTCCCCTGCTCGCTTTCGCTCGTAAACCCCGATGTTGTCCTCGCATCATGCATGTCTTCAAATTAGGGGGTTTCTTGAGGAATTGATTCCTTCCTTCCAGGCAATAAAAGTAAATGGAAACAAAATGTTTTAAAAATTTCATGAACGAAAAAGTTCAATTACAATATTAAAAAAAGAAATATATTAGCATTAGTTAAAATTCAGAAGAAATCCCATCATAAAGGCATTGCAGGCCGAGAAACGAAAAATTTCCATTACTCGAAAAAGTAAACAAACCAGAAAACTATTCATTACTGTTGCTACAAACGGTGTATCCTACGATAAAATTAACTAGTAATATTGTTTTAAACTCATTTTCTATAATTTTGAGTTAGTTAAAGCTTTATTTTTCCTTTTTTGTTACCATTTCACCGTCATGTGTAATATAAATACTTACTGCGATGCAATTACAATTTTCATTAAATATTTCAAACAACATTAGCAAAACAAACCTCACATTTCTTGTGTTAGATGACTCGCTAGCTACCAATCATAAGACGAATAAAACGCAATGTTTGCATGAAATTATTTTCAACAAATTCTTGTAAACCCTCATAGCTCATCTAAATTAATGAAGTCGCATTTACTTATTCTACATTATGCATTTATACTGATGAAATACTTTGACACATCGATTACCTGATAAATTGTATATAAGATTCCATTTAAAACATGTTTCACAAATCTTATTGAGTGAAATATCTTATTTAAAACTTTTGGTACATTTTAAATCCATGCCGTATACTAGATTTCTACGAAGTAACATCATCTTTCTTCATTCATACAACATTGTTTCTTTTCACATTTCTTTGTTATATTTAAAGATATAGTTCACAATTCAATAGTTTTATTCTATTTTTTTCCTATTACTTAATTGCTAATTTCATAATAACGATCGTAACCATAATATCTTATATGAATGGCTTCTTCAGAATTAATTATTTGAATCTTATTTGATGTATGAATGAAATATAAATATTTAACCATCTGAAATAATTTGTTTCTTTTCATTCTCATATTTGTCTTTCTATATAATATTTACTTTCCTTTATAACTTCTATCTCCTTCTTGACAAAATAACTTCCGAAGATGGTGTGAACATGAAAAGAGTTTGTAATAAATATGATAGTATTTTTATTTCTATAATGTAACTCTTGCAAATCGTTAAGAAGGTAAAATAAAATTCGAAAAAGCTAAAAACTGTTATATATGTAATATACAATTTAAGTATTATGCATTACTTTTGGAAGATATGTGTGATTGCTTACAAGTAGAAAATGTTTTCCCAAAGGAAGTTTAATTTTAACAAAGACCCAATTAAACCTCGATAACGGTAATGTAAAATACTCGCCTATGTAAATAAACTTGATGTGAAGCAATATACATTCGAATTACATTTTCAAAAGATGATCACTATTTTATTTCAGATTCGTTTAGGAAAAGGGGAAATTAAAAGAGAAATAAGAAATGGTGGAATCTAAAAGCTTAGGAAAATATAATCATTTTCAATTAAGTAAATATTATCCGAAATAAATTTCTTGATGCGCATATTTCTAATGAAAAATAATGGACTTATAAACCATTTATATAGATCTTCTGAGATTTTTATTGTGTCAGTGTCTATTCGAAGAAAAAATAAATAGTGTCAAAGTATATACAGTTACAACCAGTGTAATTTATAGTTGAGGCATTTTAGAAATATGAAATAAAATTTTTAAAAAAAGTATAATAAGTAATAAAATAGCTGGCATTTCAGGCATCTTTTTCCCTTGTGAAGAACGAATGTATTAAATTTCAATTATCATAATATCATAGTAAACGAATATTCAGATTCTGATTTCTGCAAATAGTGCTTAAAAAGTATTATGGTTATTTTTAAAACATAATCGAAAACAGAATATCTATAAAACGAAAATCCAAGCAAAAATAATTTAGTAGTTATAATACATTCATTTTGCATTATTTTAAGAATATGATTGAAACAGCTATAGAAAATATCATTTTCCTGCCTACCTCAAAAGTTTCAACCTGTCTGAGTGCAGTTGTGGTGGGATAGGCACCGCACTTCATTATGCTACGGAATGCATCCTTACAATCTCCTGGCATATGAAAAAACCATCACCAAGCCATGAATAGGAATGGCTGAAAAGAGTCGCCGGCAACTTCCTTTCCAGGCAAAAAATCCACAGTATAATTAAATTTATAAGTGGAAACAGAGACCTATTCTCGCCTCCATAGCACTCAACATCAAGTCTCATACCAAAAAAGACTAAGGGAAAAAACAAGCACTGCAGTCTCCTGTCACACATTTCAATCAAACAGAGATTGTCTTCATTTCTATTTCTCAAATCATTTTCCATCTGATTTTTTTTAACTGCATCCTGATCTACTATAACATAAAAAATGTGAACACAGATTATATGTATATTTTTACAAATTTTATCTCTCAATCTGCATTATATTTCTAAGTTAATTACTACAAATTATATTTCTAAGTTGAAAAATTATGTAGACGGTCTCATCATAATATAATTTCATATATAATTGTAAATTTTGTAAATAGTTATTTTTGTTTCGTTTTCCTACTGTAAATATTTTGTTAATTAAATAAAATTCCCGTAACATGCCTACCAAACCGTTCAGTGACCAGAATGGTCACGAATACGGGGGTATGAGACGGCGTTCTGTTCTATAGAAAATA
Organism: Argiope bruennichi; assembly: GCF_947563725.1. NCBI lineage: Eukaryota > Metazoa > Arthropoda > Arachnida > Araneae > Araneidae > Argiope > Argiope bruennichi. Next base: position 71,889,222 of record NC_079163.1, on the reverse strand, counting down.
TCAACTGTTAAAATAACTACAGGATAAGAATAATCACGTGCGAAAATATTGATAAGATATTCACTTATTATGTAATATTTAAATCAAATGTTTTTAGGAAGCGATTAACATACTTGTAAATTTTTGCTGTGTATTTCACTGTTTTGCAATATTGCAGAAAATTACATATGTGTACAGAATTTAATACATTTTTTTGAAATATATATATCCTGAGTAATGAATTAATAATTAGTCTTTACTAGTTCATAGAGAAAACTCTAGTTAACTCTTACTATTAAAATTATAACATTCAATAAAATAAGTCATTTTAACATGCTTCATCTTGTCAATATTTACTTGTTTCTTCACCTTATTTTAACTAATTCTAATTCCGTGTTGCCCTTTCTGTGTAAAGTCATTCAGTAATGTTTGAAACTTTGTGGGAATATGTATTATAAGATGATTTATTCCATATATTTATTTAAAAACAAATTTGTACTGCATTATTAATTTAGAAAATTCTACTGCTAATATTTACTATCATTGTGAATTTTATGCCATTTGAAATTTAATGAAAATGTTGCAGTGGAAAAATATATAGTTAGGTAAAATGTATGCATATTGCATGTTATTTTATTTATTAAATTAGTACCTTAAAAGTATAAATGAAGAGATTGCACATTTTCAATCAATGAGTGCTGATGTCTATTTCTTTGCATATCGATATTATTTCAAAATGAACAAAAAAAATTAAAATTAAAGAGTTATTTGGATGTTTTTTGAAACATAGAGATTGTAAAGTACAAACACGTGAAATTAAGTGAAATAAAAAATATATATATTGATAAGAGTTTAATTAAATTAGACGGGTAATAATTTAAAATAAAGATCAAAATTTTATAATACTTTATTTGTTGCTAATTTATTAAAATATTTATTTTGAAGATATTCCCCCAATGTTTGCACTATAGACTTATGTCTGAAGAAATATTAAAAAATCTATAAAAGTATTTAACAGAAAATTATTAGTTAAAACTTTTTTAATAGACGAATATAAATATAAAGATGATAAATAGAAAAAAACACATCCTTTACAAAGTTTAATTTACATACCGCTCTTAAAATCTAAAAATGTACCTAGAAATATTCTAAAGAAATTTAATAACCTTTTGTTTCACTTCTTGGAAGTTTCCGTCGTATTTGTTGGAAGTATTTTATTTTACTAGTTTGAATTGTTTTGGTTTCTCTTTGTTAATTTCGCTTTAATTAATGGCTTCTGGGAACCAGTAAAAAAATATCTCATTTATGAAGTGAACTTCTGCGAACTAATATTATTTAATTAAGTGAAATTTTCAAAAGGAAAAATACCACTTCCTTTATACCAATATAAAGGAAAAAAATATAAAGTTTTTCCCAAATAAGTTATTTCATTTTAATAGAAAATTATTGACATAAATATATTTAACTATATTTCTGTGATAATAAATAGACTCACGCAACTTATACGTCATTTGAATTTTTCTCTAAAAACTGCCACGAGAAAATAATAACTACAGAAAATATACCATGTTATTTTTTTTAAAAAATTTGGTTTGAGAAAAAAATAACAGCGAAAACTTTCCGAAAGAACCAGTTTCTAGTGCTTAATCCGAACAATTTCATGTAGTAAATTTTAAAATTAAACACATCTTTGTGAATGGTATGAAATCCATTTTTGTTATTGTTATTTGAGTTGAGAACTTCATTTGTAACATCTCTTTTTATCTCTGTTGCAATCTTATCCACAATTCTCGAATCTTTTAGAATATGATATATAGGAGAGTGTTGTATCTTTGACCACTTCTTTTTGTAACGGCAACGGACAACAAAATTTGAAAGTTTTTGTGTTTGATAGAAAGATTAACTACTGTTTACGTAATTTAACTTGTTTTTATTTTAAAGAAATAAATACTTTGATAATTAAAAATATTTATCTGATTTCACTACTAAAAGTAGCTATTACAATCATAACATTTTCCCTCATAGCACTCTTCGGTACAATTAACAATAATTTGAATGTATTCCTACTGTAGGCATACTAAACTATTATTTTGTGCACATTCTGATTTCTCTGTTCCAAACAAAAATTGAGCTATAGAGATTTAAACGTGATATTGCATCATGTTGTACCTTTGATCAACATGATGTGTCGTTTCTTTGACCGCATCAGAGGTACAATATTTTATATTTAGAGGAAATTAGGGATCATTTTCAAACAAGATCATTTCCTCAAATTGTAAGAAAGATGGCTATTTGTGTTTGTCATATATATTTAACCCTTGGTCCCATGGTCTATTTTCATTCCTGTTGAGAATGAAATTAGACCAGAGATCTGAAAAACCACTTAAATGTTGGGTAAGTAAATATGTTTTGAATTACCAAAGTAAATTTATTTTCTAATTTCACTGACGATTTGAAGTATATTCTTGAAAAAAGGTTAATTAAAATATTTCTAAATTTTAAGCAAACATCAATCTGAAATTTGGTATAAAATATTGAGCAGTCTTTTAATTCTAAATGGTTTAATCTTAAGATTATTTTTCGTCTACGGTTATTTTTTATGAGATAACTTTTCCACTTTTAGATTTATATTCGATCTTTAATTTACTTCACAGGATTATTTTTCTTCAGTCATTTAAGCAATTTATCGATCATATAAGACTAAGTCCTAAAATACTGCTCTGTTACTGCTTGATAATTACAAACGCAGATTATTATTCTAGTTATTGAGATGACAAAAAATTGGTGCAATTATCCTATCGTCACAACAATCATCGAATGCATCTGATATACAGGCATGCATTTTGCCCATTCAGAACTTATAAACCAGGCAATGAAAAAAATATTAAATTCAAGTAATGACCCTAAATCTATTACTATATATGAAGAGGCTAAATTGGTTTGCTAAATCTGATTCCAAATAATGTCATGGATGCGTTCTATGTTATAGGTTATAGATTCTATTCTCATTAAAAAGAATATTTTTTACTAATGACGAGTTTCTGCATTCACTTGTATCTGACAGCCCGATAATTCATCCACATCTCATGTATGATTCAATCCTTGTAGGTACGTCACCACAAATGCTAATTCAAATGCTAGTCAATCTAAATATACAATTGATCTTCTCAGTGATAACCTCTGAAAATGAAAAGCATCTTCATAAGGCTCTGCGAAGACTAGGTGCGAGTAAAAAAAAGCCAAAAGTTGAATCCAAGATTGTCACTGATAGAAGAAACTAAGGATTTTGACAATCCTGAAAAACATTAGCAGGCATTTAATGGATTAAAAATTACCAGCAAACTTAACCTTACCAGCTTAAAACTTACCAGCAAACATTTAAATCAAAAGTTGGCCAAAAACTTTTTTAAAAACCTAGAGAGGGACTCAAAAGAGTTTTTGTTGTTTTAACAAAAAAAAAAAGTTAAGAAAAAATTAATTCTGTAAATAGCGATATTTTTTTTAATTGAAAAGTTCATTAAAGATTACTCTTATCTATATAATAATAAAATAATAAATATAATTTAAAAAGAACGAAACTTTTGAAAACTCTTGCTAATAACTGAATTATAAATTTTAAAATGTCAGAGTTAATCGAAAATAACTATTGGTTAGTTTTATATGAGCAAAAATTCATTTTTTTTATAATACGTGCAGGTGAAAATACAACGCCCCCTGGTCAAAGTTTAAAAAAATGCTTTAAAATGCCAGATGAAACTTCAAATATAGCATACATCTCAGAAAACTTAATACAAAAAATACTGTTAAAATTATTAAAATAATATAATAATATTACGCGATATGATTATTTTCCAAATTAAGGAAAACATATAAAATATCTTTGAAAAAGTAACCAAGAATATTTTAATGTGTCATTTCTATATATTTAAAAAAAAATTTGAATATTTGTTTAAAATATTTTCATAATTCCTCTCTTTAAACATGTTATTTTACCACTCTTCGTATTTGCTTAACCAATTCTCCGTACTTTTTATCATAGGATCATTCATGAATGAATCTGGCTACACATAAAGACAAATTGTGCAAATGCCTTGGAAGTTTAGTAATAATTTATTTAAGAATAATATTTACCATGATAAGAAATATCTCCAAAAGTTCTCCGATCACTTTATATTGACATGAAATGAAATTTAATTTATTTGTTTGAAAATAAGGGACTAAACATATATATCGTACTTTAAGGGATTAATAGAAAGTTAAAGTAGTAAGTGAAGAATCTAAGCAAAAAATAAAAAGCAATTCTCGAAAAGATTTTGAAAGGAAATTATGAAACCACATATAAGAAATAAATTTCATAAAAGGAATTTTTCAAAATATATAAGCGATAAGTGATAAAAAGCGTTCTTCCAATTTAATTCTTTTCTATTATTTAGTTTTTCATTTATTTTTCATTATTATAAATATTATGGAAATATGAAACAAATGTTTCTCGATTTGACAACCAAAGCGCTAGTAAAAAATCAAAATGTAATTCAATTAATCGATTAAGCTCTGTAAATATCAAAATTGTATATTGTTACTGAGCTTACAAAGGTGAAAAATTTGCAAAACTCTAATACATGTGGAAATGATAGCAAAATCGATTTAAATATTTTCTATCCACAAATATGAAAAAAGTCAAGTTAAATAAAAGTTTAAATTAATTATGATTCCATCATTGTTTATAAACCCACTAATTATCAAAACGAAATCATTTAAATTTTCCAAGCGGCTTCCTATCCAGATTAAAAAATTTAAAATAACATCATTATTAGGATCGTATTGAAGCTTTTAAAATACCTATGAAAGTTTGAGGATATTTAAATGCAAGCATTTCCAATGAAAAATGCATTACATTACTATAAATATACTCAATATTTTAAAAACCAATTATAAAACAAAAACTGAAATTTAATACCTCGTCATTCTTATTTACAAATCCATTATTTGTTAAAGCAACTTGATCTTGCCAATCTCAATGCTTATGCAAAAGGATTTGTTGTTAAAAGCCATTCAGTGTCTTTCGTGGAGGTGCCGATCGTATCAAGAAGCACTCTCCTAAATCTTTTAAAGGAGGAAGAATTTATTTTCCTGGAAGAGTTGGCAATGCAATAAAACCGGGATGAGAGAAAAAAAGGTGCGAATCATTCCCACTCTGGTGGAAAATGAAACGGGATTACAACCGATCAGACAGCGAATGGACAGCGGTCATTTTGCGAAACCGTTTGAGATGATCAAGTGCTTCTTTCGAGAAGTGGGAGTCCCAGAAAGCTTCTAACAGATGTTATAAAATCTTTTAGTTGAAATTTTTCTCGATCGCTTTTGCTTTTTTAGAGCGCCTTTTTGAGATGAAATGGAAAGAAAAAAAAAATCTGGAGATTTTACAGGGCTGAAATTACGGTTTTCAAAGCTTAGATATTTTATGATATTCTATATTCATGAAAGAAAGTTTTTTTTTCATGTAAAAAGATATCAAGTGAAAACAACATAGCATATTTGTTTAAAATCGATTATCCGCCTAGAAACGTAAAAAAAAATGAATTTGGATTAGCTACAAATTTAAAGAATGGAGTAAAACTGAAATTATTTGAAAAGTAAAGATATCAATGGATTTTTTGAACATTAGAAGGGTATTCGGCTCTCAAATTAGGTTCTCAATTTTCTTTGAAAAAGTATAGCTTTTCAATACCAAAAAGAAATGCAATTATAATAAATTTTTCTTGATATTAATAAAAAGGAAATATATTCCTGAATATTTAGACTCACTCATAATTTAAATACATTTTTACTTCGTCAACAAATAGTTGTTTTAATTCCATTCATTATGAATAATTTATAATAGATTACTACATAAAATAAAAAAATGATAATAAAATTTTGACTTTTTTGAAATATTCAAGTAGTATTCAAACTATAAGGTAATGAGTCCTCTTTTTTATAATAAGAAAAGTATTTAGCTATTCTCCTTCTTTATCTTTAATTTCGATTAATAGATGCCAAATTGAGCTTATCAGTATAAAATACTTAACATTTTAAATATAATGTTAGCAATTGTAAGTATAATGTAATAGTAGGCACCTGCAAAGTGTGCTTCTTTATTTGTTTGTTATATTTCTTTTATTGTTAATAGTTTGTAGTATAAAAGAAACTAGATTTACAAAATTTATTTATATATACCAAAGATACCAATCATAAGATATACTACCCAAGATTTGCCCAGAAAGTTGTTTTTTATTAAAGTATTGATAGAAAGTTAACTCCACCTGTGATATTATTAATTACAAATCACAGCATATTTCCATTTGAATCTTTACAGAACTAAACGCTTTTGCTGAAATATTTGGTTCAGTCAGTTTTCATTATATGAACCAATGCATTTAAAGGGTGAAGGGATATATATTATTTTAAAACTATTGAAATAATGGTATTGATATAAAATGTATTTATATGTTTCTGAGAAGTGCATACAAGCCTTTCATATAATTTGTTCATTCAAAAGGAATCAGAATCATGTAGTTTCACAGAATCATAAATGTCACCGTAACATGATAGCATGAAAATAAAATAAAAAACGAACCCATACAAGTGTACAAGAATTGTTTTATTAATTACAAAATTTTATGTTAGAAGTGATCAAAAAATTACAGAATATATTCTAAACATCCTAACATCTTCGGTTTATAGAATGACAAATATTCTAAAACATGACAAGAAGATCTAAAATGTAAAGGAAACTATGGTGGTGAGGATTCGAATATCAGTATTGTCGAAGGGATAGTCGTACATTAAAGCTTTTCGTTGAACTTAGAGGAGTAATCAAGGAAGAACAGGTCCCAGAATTAAGCTAAGCACCAATGTCCAAACGTTATCTTTAAGAACTGATGAGCGAATTGACTGAAACGAGCTGCGATCCTATCTAGCCGTAATCTCATCTGACAACGTAGCTACTGCTTATCCAGATGGCCATTCAAAAGTTCTGTCAAAACTTACTATATAAATACTCTGTAACTCCACCACTCGAAGCACTAATGCATGAAGTAATAAGTTGTATCAACATTTACAAATACTCATACAGTATTGGGGTTTTCTAAAGCCATCTATCGTGTTATAATACCTTTTATGATGTTGCATGGCTATAAGATTCCAGTTTTCGTAATACAGTCTGCACCATTCTGAAGCTATTTTACTCTTAAAAAATTTGTTAGTCTTATGTACCTTACCTTTAAGAAACATGCTGAAATTTTTAATAAACTGTACTTATTTCAAAAGGCATTGAATTCATCAACATTCATCTGCAATGTGAATTATGTTTCTTGATGCTAATAAAAATGTATATATATTCTAAAAGGAATATTAATATTCTAATTAATGGTAATAAATTTTCAAAACAATATCTAATTCATTATTCGTTTTGGACCGCAATGCTTTTGAAAATATTAATTTTGATTACGTGATTACTTAATAGTAATTATAAATGTTGATGAAATTAGATGGATTAGTCTCCAAAGATCCACTCACCTTAATGTCTTGCATTTCTTTAGGAGTTTTATATTCCCCAAGAATCCACAAATCCATGCCTGGGCGAATTTTTGAATTCGGTGATTTAGGATATTGCAATCATTTCATCTTTCTTTAGATTTTATAACATCATTCAACAAATTATATCCGAACGTCAAGTTTCATGATAATGAAACATAACGTATTTCAATTTTGCTGAGTTAAATTCATTGGCAGTTGATTAATATTGCTATGATAATAATATCCATGATAAAAAGTTGATTAATAATATCCATGGAAGTATTAAATAAAGCACGAATAAAGCCCACAATTAAATTACGTGAAATAAGTTTACTGTGATCATACACATCATTTTATTTCCTCCTTATATTGATATAAAAATAAATTAAACATTTTCGAACTTACTTGAAAATTATTCAACTTTTTTCATTAAATTTATTCTTTTCAAAAACAACACATCATGCATATCTACCCATTCTTACTGAAGTCCTTTTGACTTCAGTTTCAAATACATAGTTACATAAAAAAATTATCTTTTTTTTGTGATTTTTATGATAGCTGTATAGTAAGAAATTCGAATGATTCAACAAATTGCGATCTAAAATAGAACTCCATTACTTATATTCCGTTATCCATGCATTATGATAATTCATATTTATAATTGCTTTAAGCGAAATAAGTTAATACTACCCTCTTTCTTGTATATCAATGTATGCGTTTTATGTACTATAATTTGCTAAAAATTCTTTAATTCCTATTTCATGAAATAAGTTAATAATTTTTGTTAAGCCTCATTGAAAGGTTATTTTCACGAAACCTGATTTGGTAACTGAATTGCTAAAATAATAACGGCAACATAATTCATAAAGATCAATAATTTTTGTTGCTTAATTTCATTAAAATATATTTGTAGTGAGCGGAGTTCAAATTCAGAATTTTAATATCAACCAAAAGATGCTTGGAATACTTAAGATGCCATTTAACGATTCTTTATAAATGCCAGTAAACTTTTTTAAAACGGAATAACTGCATCTGATTCTAAAAATATATTCAAAGTCATGAGGGTAGTATTTTTTGAATTGGTGTAAACCATCTTCAAAATTCTTCATCCAACGCCCAAGGGATTTGCAAAATGTTGTCTCATGTCGTTTTAAATGAAGGAGAAAGGTAAATACTCTTGGTATTTCTTCTTCAGGGAGCCTTATATTTTTTTTGCTTAAAAAGCATAAAATATCCTTGAAAAATAAAATAACTCAAAATTGCCTATAAAAGGGATTTGGTTGCCTGTTTACAAGAAAATATTGTTTTCGATATTGTTCAGAGGTTTATAAGGTAAGTATTTAAAAATAGAATTAAGAAGAAATGGAATAAGGAAAAGAAATATATAAATAATTCTTACATTTTTAATTGTTTTCTTGAGAGTCTTTTGCATTTAATGCAAAAAGACAGTTACCCAAATTCTTAAAATTCTTTTTTATCAATAACAACATAATTTTCGCTGAAATGTTTCATTTTTAATATCTCTAGAAAAAAGAATACAAAAATTATCTGAAGTTCGTTTGTGGATGAATAAAGTCTTAATGGGATTTCAGAATGAAATATGGTAAAAGATGTTCTCTCTGAATTTTAATTGGTCAGAATAAATTAGATATATGAATAAATTAAATATATGAATAAATTAGATATGTAAATAAAATTGTCATTGCTGCCTTAACAGCAGCTCTCAGGTGGTTTCTTCCTATTTGCTAATATGCACAGGAATTGTCAGAAGTTAAGTGCACGTAAAACTTGAAATTCATTAAATTTTAATTAGAGTGTTTCTTTATTTTGATTTAATAAACTTATTAATTTTGATAAATTATATGTTCCCTTTGAACTCTTTAAAAGTTTTGCAGTTCTGGCTATCTAGGATTTCAAGATGGAGTCAAGAAGATGATATGCTAGAAATGTTTATCGGATATTATAATGATATCTATATAATATACATAGAAATTAAAATTCGAATTTAATATTCTTATGTTTTTATAAACATATGCTTGGTTTTCATTCTCAACCTAGAAAGATAAAGGTACACTACAGCTTTAAACAATGACATTCAATAAAAGTCTGAGCTTATTTTGTAAATATGAAATGCAACTTCTCAGTGATCGAGAATTTCGAAAGAATCAAATACAAGAGAAATTTCATATTAAGTCGCCACTAATGTATTCGCTTGCCTTTGATATTAGTTTTTTTAATGAAATATTTGTTTCCTTCTAGAAAAATCAATTTGTTGATTTATTTTGCATTCATTCAGTGTCTTAACTAAACCTTTCACAAGACTAACGTGCACACAATAAATATTTTGCTGATTTCTCAAAGCCGATGGAAATGACGATTCGACAATAGCATGGGATGTTTTGTTCTCTTGAATTGAAACAACTTTTAATAACATATTACAAGTCATTTATATTTTAAAATATTACGTTAATAACACTTTACGATGAATTATACGATAATGCATAATCATATTATTTTCTAGAAGGCAGAAATAAAGATGGCAAATAGAATATATATCAAAATTTACAGTTGCATTTTGTTTTTGTATTTAAGAAAAACAATATTTGGTAATTTGTTACTTGACTTTTCCGTTGAACTTAATACTATTTTCTTTTGTTAGTGTAATTTGGTAAAACTTCTGAGTTCTTTTCTTTAGGAAATGTATCGCCTCTATTATTCCAACTCACATTTCTTTCCTTTGTTTGTAATCCTCTCTCTATAACTATCAAAAGCAATCCTATTTTTGTCACCTATTTCAAAAGTCTTAAAAGTTTGTCTTTCTATAAATACGATTCTTCTTCTGTTATATATATTTATTTCAATTGTGTATAGACCAAAACGAATTTTTCTTACAATTTTCTATGAAGTAAATTGTGATATAAATTCTAGAAAATAAGCACTAAGAATTGGAAGCAATTTTTTTTATAAAAGTCTATAATAATATAGTCTTATAAAAATAATTATAAAAGTATATATAATAAAAATGTCTGTTTTTATCTATAAAAGAAATTGATTTGATTTTATAGAGAAAGTAATAAAACAAAGAAAGATATATGCTAACAACGTTTATAATCATTCTATTTAATGCTAATCAAATGTAGATAATATAATGATTTAAAAATACTTTAACGATGCAATTAATTTATTAAAATTATGTACCTTTAAAAACTTGTATCTTATTTCGAAATTAGAATTGAATCATTATTTCTCCTATTTTGTCGTAATGAAATTCTGATTTTAAACGTTTAATAAGATGGAAGCAAATACATTTCAAATGAAAATTCAAATAACTAAGTTATTCCAATGAAATTTAATATAGTTTAAACTAGGAACATTTGCTTACGTTTTATCACGTATCAGAGAACTTTTAATACTTTGCTTCAATGTGTATGCATAGATTTATTATCACTCATAATCAGGAAGCTAAATTTCCTTTATAAACATGCCGTTGAGAAGAACTGAACAAAACCATAAATAAAGATTATTTCATTTACAGTCTCATGAGTTAAAATATCGTATTGTGTGCTGAAATAAAAGAAAAAAAATTCAGTTTCAAGTGACTTTTTTATAATGTTCCGCTCAGTTATAAAATGCAGTATAGCTGTTAAGAAGAAATGTTTGTTCCTCTGTTATAATAATCCTTGCTGGATTCGAATTCTGTGAGACTAATCTTTATTGAACAGGAGATGTGTGCTTTTTTTGTGTGCTTTTTTCAGTGTTATGTGCTAAGAATAATTATTTGATCATTGATAACTTTCCATTAATAATTATAATCGCCTCAAAAATGCATTATTGAAATAAAATATCTTATTTATGATTGATTATATATCCTAAACGTATTATTTATATGTGTACGATAAGAGAAGTTTTAAGGGGATAGTGATCTTTAAAATAAGCAAAATTCAACAAAAATATGAAATTTTCTTTTATCATTTTATGCCGAAAGGAACTATTTATATCCAATTAAAATAGCATTATAAAATGAACTTATCAATGAGATAAATATTTGAAGAGCCTAGAGAAAAAACTTAGGATCTAGAGTATATTTTAATGACTTTTCTCAAAACGATGTTCTAATTAGATTTAAAAATCTTTGAAATGTTCTAGGTGTCTTAATTTTTGAAGAAATTAAATAAAACTGGCAATGAAGATTTCGGTTAAGTATTAAAAGAAAACTGGGTATGTATTTTATGTTTTGAGTTTTATTAGATAATTAAAAGTCAATTTAAATTCAGAAAAAACGCAACATTCTTATAAAAATTCAATGCGTGCGCTTAAAAATATTTTTTTAAAAATTTAACCTTTAATTGGAATTACAAAATCATACACAGTTTTCTTCCAAATAAATTGATACAGGATAATAAGGAGAAATAATGGAAAAAAATTAAAAATTAAATCGCCTATAATATTTAGAAGTTTTTAAATATTATGTAACTTTTAATTTTAAAAAAAATAATTTATTTCACTTTAAAGTGAATCCAACGTCCCTTCAACTAGCGCGTGTTGAATACTCTTTTTACATTAACTTCTTTACAAAAAATTAAAAAGCTTTGAGTGGCTATAAGGGTGTATTTGATTTGGAAAAATAAATATCAGCTTACAATAGTATGCAGAAAGATTGTCTACACATTAAAATTGTTTACACAATTTTATTGTCTACACATTAAAATTGTCTACAAAATTTAATTGTCTACACATTAAAATTGTCTACACAATTTTAAAATAATTAGCTGTCACTGTATAAATGACATCATTGACCTTATGCTCAATAATTTTAATATTTTTGATGCTAAACAGTATTACTAACAGTAAATTGACAACTACATGAACACTGTCAAATAGTTTTTGCAACTAATAAATTGCTCATCGTATTTTTCTCATTTAATATATAATTTCTAATGATTTTCTATTTTTTTTAAATTCCGTTTGCCCTTGAGTTTTAATTGTTTCAAAACATCGGTTGTTATGTTTTTGTTTTGCAATTTGCTTGCACTTTAAATAAAACTGTTCTCATAATTCTTTCATAATTTTTGTTTTTTCTACATTATATTGCGTATTAAATTAGTAAATAATCTACTAAAATCAGAATTGTCAGCTAAACCACCTTAAAATACTATATTCTCTTAAGTCTTAATCTTCTCTTACCTTCCAAGGCAAGAATATAAACTGTTGCTTACTAAAAATCTTATGAATTTTGATAATAAAGATCAATATGTTTGAGCTCTGAATAAGGATGTATTTATATCAAAAATTAATAATTAAAAATCCAATTAAAATTAACCATTTTAAATTTGTTTTGCTGTTACAATGACGAAATCATTCATTGTATTTTACCTAAATTCAAATCACGAATTATAAAAACTTGTCTCCCAATGGTCCATGAACTTAACAAGCTAATATTAGAAACATGATTTGAAGCAAGTTTCAATCTCTCTATGTCTTACCGGTCTAACAATTTTTTGGAGCTGACAGAAATATGTAACTAATTAAAAAAAATATATTGATACGTTTCGGCATGTATATATTTCTTTTGACGTATATAACTGAAACATATTAAAATGGAAAAATATTATTTGCATTATCCATTGTTGAACACTCAAGTCAGAAGAAGTAATTATTTCAATGCATAACTGCGCTGCCTTCAATTTAAAAAAAAAATGAAGATTTTTTTTTTTTAAATTTTAAAGATGCTGCAACTAGCTTGGGGAGCTGAAACATCACAAGATTGTGCAATTTTGAAGAATAAGAGGCTTATCACCCAGAGTTGGTATAATAATGGGTCAGTTTCATGAAGTATATCTATATTTTTCCATTAAAAATGTGCTATTTTCGCAATTTTGAATAAATGTGATAGAAATTTTTTCAACCTAAACTTTAATTTTTTTTTTCATCAGAAATGATCACTGAAAAGGTATAAAAAATTTGAAGAAAAAGTATAGGTTTATCTTATAGGTTTTATATTTGTTCTTGAAACCTAGCATCAATTGAAACATTTTTTAAGTCATGCCTGTTCAGGAAGAAAATGATTAAAAAAAAATTGATTCTTAAAGGATTTATTATGAAAGGGTTTCAGACTGCACTTTTGGACGAATTCATTTATTTCAAAAATGAACTACATAAGAAAAATTTAATGGTTTTAGTTTGGATGTTAAAATAATGGAAAAATTCTTGTGTGTGCAGAAATTAATTTCCAAATAATGATAAATCCTGCTTTTTTAAGATGATAAATTAAACAATATCAAGGAACTTGTTGTATAATGCAGTTACCAAATAAAAAAAAAATCACTAATTTTCCACTTTATTACAATAATATTTTTTTGAAAATGATTCGGCTTTATTTGGTTACATAGGTTCTTTTCACGCATTACTGCATTCAGTATATTGAAAAAAAAATTCAGAAAAAGTTAATCGAAATACTCCTTCAAGTTCAACATAGGTCCTTTTAATGAAGAAAGTAGAAGGTGCATGTATGCACATTAGATTTAATGTAGATCTTTTCTTAGAGGGAAATGTGGCGTTTTCAGAACGGAAAATGACATCTTCAACTTTCTGTCTAGCAAGGGTAACTGCACCATTTCAGAAATTAAACCCATTACGGAACAAAAAGGAGCCATCTGTTATAGCCACACGTTTATCAGGAAACGGTTATTATTCCCATAAAACACTCGGCAATCTCTGTAAAAAAAGTCTTTTATTTCTTAGTTTCATTGGAGTGTAGTTTTTCTTTCGGTCAAATATGTGTTAAAAAGCTCCACTGCTGTCATTTATTAAGATAAGCATCACGAAAAGTAATGAAGAAATATTTTAAGATATTTCAAGATTTTATATCGAGCCATTTCTATGCAAATGAAGCTTTATTATGTCAAAATTTAATGATGATAATTAATGCAAGTAAAATTAAGGTAACTGCATTACAAGAAAAACAGATATGTCACTAAGTGCTGGAAATAACATTGATAATGAACTTAAGTCATTTATTGCTTTACGCAGTATAAGAAGTATCCGGATGAGTTATCAAATTTTGTCAGCTTTAGGAATTAGCTTGCTTAGTGTGAAACGCAAATTTTGTTAATAAGAAGTATACGGATGAGTTATCAAATTTTGTAAGCTTTAGGAATCAGCTTGCTCAGTGTGAAACGCAAATTTTGTTAATGTCAACAGTGATTATTTTAATTAGTTCATAGGCGTAAATATCTCAGTGTAGGGGAGACGGACAAGTTGACCAGCGGGGCAGTCATGGACTCACATGGCTTAGGTTCATACTACTCAAATTTCACTATTTATCTCTTTACACAAGTGAACACTGTAACTTCTCACAGTGGAGGTAAAACAACAATTTCCTTTTTTATTTGATGATGTTCATGCATTTTGTTTAACGTGTAGCAATTTTCAAGACCCTTAATGTAAGATCTCATGAACTACCTGAGAAGATATTTTCCGTATATGACTACCTTAGATAATATGCTTTTCACATTTATTACTTTACATCGAATTATTGCTAATCATATCATGCAAATCAAAAGCATTTAAGGATTCCGATCGATCCGAATAAACTACATCGTCATTTTGCTCCAAGTGATTACTATTGCTTTCTTTTTGATATTAATATGCATTTTTATTTATTTTGTGTGATTTACTTAAACTGTATGATCTACAAACTATCTCATATCATATTGTAATGCACTTACATCTAAGAATGATGCTTTGACGTTTTCAGCTATGGTAGATATACATATATGTTAGTTCAGGAAGAAACATAGAAGGGGCAACATGAATGTTCAAAGCAACTAAGACAAGAAGCCTGAATTGTAAAAATATAATTGTTACAAAAATTTGATTTGAACAATCAAATAACTTAAGAAGCTCGAAGGATAAGTTTCTCTTCGATAACTTTCGAGGAGAAACTTAAGAAGCTCGATACTCATATCAGCTGAAACTTCCAAAGAAAGTGTCGCGCATTGTCCTGCGTGTCGTGAGATCTATATTGACATTGACCCTTTATCAGATTAAGAGACAGTTGCAAATGCTACAAATTGTAAAATAAGGATTCCCAGGCTTCGGTGTAGGGAAATCTGCGTCAAATTTTTCATGGATGAAAAACTAATTTTTAGTTTTATCTATTTATTAGGAGCTAATTATATTATAACCTTTTCATCGCATACTATTTAAGGACGTTTCCTTTGTACATCTTTATAATAAAAAAATATTCCTTGATATCTCAATATACTTATTGAAAGATTACATATTCACAGGTGATGTTAAGTACATTTAAAAAGTTAAAATAATTTTCTTAATGAACTTGGCTATACAATGTTTTTGAATTTATTATTTGACTTGTCATAAAACGTACTAAGTACGACACGATTTGATTCAAATGCACCTTATTAAGGTATTGAATAGAGGTTATCATTTTTTAAAATTATAAGACATAATTTTCCAATAGAATAAATTATTAATTAGGGTGCATAGAAAATATTTATCTTTCCGGATTCATACCTATTAAGAAGCAAAAAATACCTATTTGCGTACTAATCAAGATAAACATTTTTAAAGAAATGATACTCATAATTTCCCCCTCGAGCATAGTACCTAAAGTTTGAAAAAATTGATAAGAAAACGCCACTAAAATTGAACATTACACTAAAATTATGAAAGCTACGTTGTCTCTTTCTTATGGTATCTAAGTATATCATTTCAGTTGGAAAACTATATTTAAAAACCCTACGCTACATTTTGAGTTCAAGCAATCGACCTAAAATTTCATAATTTAAATGAAACAATGAGGCTTCTACTATTTTACAGAAACACTATGGTATTCAATCCTTGTATTCATGAAACTTGTCAAGTTAAATTTAAAAAAAAGAAATATGATTCAATGTAAATAGGATTATGAAATGAAAATATGATTATATGAAATATGATCGGTGTAACTACTTTTTTTCTGTTCTTTAACATTTTATTTATTAAAAACTAACTTAAATTCACTAGTTTTAAATAATCATTTTCCAAAATAATTGATTAACCGTGACTTCACAAAAATATAAAGAAAATTATTTTCTTTACCTGGACTTCTCAAATATTTTATTTCTATCCATATAGAATTCCATTGAGTTATTTATTTTCTATTCTGCAACCTATTTTCAGATATGTTATTATTTGGCAAAAGTATATTTTTGTTCAGTTTGTCCCAGTTCTCATCTATTGATACCATGGTTCAACAATAATCCTGAAAAAAAAAGCAATTTTGAGGTTAAATTTCTAACTCAATTCTGAAAAAGATTTTTAATCAATTTCAAGAACTTTTTGCATTACTTATATTTTGAAAATTACAGATTTTTAAAATGCTTATAGGTTTATATATAGCCAAGTTGAACTTCCTAAGCGCTTCTTTTAAATGTAAATATTGTTTTATGTACACTTGCAATGTTTATTTTTAATTTCTGAATTTAAGGATGTTAAAGCTCTCATTAGAAACATAGTGATAATTTAGTTTTATCTTCTTCAAATATTGATCATAACAGCTATTGCAGGCTTAAAACATAAAAATATCATCAAGAAATGTTTAGAACATTTTTCAATGTATTTTAAATCAATATAAAAAGTTAAACATTGAATTCATAAACGAAAAATAATTCATAAATGTTTGTTTTAATTTAAGATATATTGCAAGGTTTTCTATTGCAGTTGTTTGAAGATATTTTCTTTACATACTTTAACTTCATTTGTTTCATATTTGTAAAGAAATGACTTCATAATATATTTTTCATCCATTTCCTGGTGTAGTAAAGTTTTGAAATCTTGTAACCGTATAGAGATTTTAGAAAAATATACTAATTTAATATTTTCAAAAGTTAATAAACTTAATATGCTAATTCCATTAAATTTTGATTTCCATACAAGTGGTGCTGTCTGGTAACAAATTTGAGAAAAATTTATTAATGTAATATAAATAATAATAAATTGTAAATCGAAACTAGAATAATAGAATATACTAAAACTTGAATAATTGTACATGAGTCAGTGCACCAATAAGAATGACTTTTAAAAAGTTGTTTTCATTTTTATCAAATAATTTTTCAAAAGATCGTTTCTAAGCTTTCATTGCTAACGACAATTTAAAATATTCCCTATCATTCTATCTGAAAGAAAATGGTTAGAATTATCTATTAAAAATATCTATGTATTAAAGTAAGAGGTAAGTAACCATATTCTCTCTATATTGCATGCATGGTAAAATTTTTAAAAACTTATAAGTCTAACCTATCTATTTAAGGCAAAAATTAAATCATTGATCTTCGGATTCATCTGGATTATTATTAGATATAACATTATAAATATTTTACATGTATTTAAAACTTTTTTAGGTACTGTCCTTCAGCCATTGCTAATTTTATAATATCAAGCATTTTAAAACCAAATAACAACTCAGAGATATATGAAAGACTAAAAAATATTTATGAAATCTCTCTTACAATTTAAATTGAAAATCCCAAAACGGCCCTCGTGTAGCCCCTAAACGGGATCTTACTCTGCCAAAACTAAAGTAAATTTGAAATAAAAAATGTTCAAATACATTTATTATAAATTCGAGTATATTAATCATGAAAATATTCAAGTATATTCATTATAAATTCTTTAAATTACTCTACGAATTGGCAAATTATTTGTGAACAACAAATTAAATAAAAGTTGAAAATACAAACTGTTAATGAATTAATATTACATGAAGCACGTGTTATATAAAAACATTTTATTAGCCATCTTTTAAAAAGATTATTTTCCCAAATTCTGATTTAATAAAAGAAATTGAGGATTTATTTACAAATTCTTGAGAATTAAAAACGTTTATTTGTTTCCAATTAATAAATGATTAACAATTCCTTATTAAAATCGAGATATGTGCTAGGAAAATATTATTTCTTTGCAGTGGTACAGAATAATGCCAACATCATTTGCACATATTCTCTTACCAGTACAAAAGTACATCACTTATTAAATACGAAAATAATATGGACTATAAGTAGAGTTAGTATTTTAAGTTCCCATTCGGATTTCTAAGTTCAAAAATAATGTCTTTTAATGGACAGAACTACATATGTCATATCTAGAATACTTAAGCATAATTGATTTTAAAAGTCTTCATTATGCTTTTAAATTAATTCTATTTCACATAATTTATACTACAGGCAAATTCAGAAATTGGAGTATCTTTTATTTATAGAAACTTATTTTAGAGTATTTTGTAAGGCATTTTTCAAACATAGAACTTAATTGATGTATAGATTAATTTGCGCATGAATTTGACTATCCCTTATAGCTATTAATTATTGTTAATAATATTCCTCGTGGTCATCAGTCTGAAATAATTTTCTCTGCTCTTTCTCCACGCTAAATAAATATTATCATGTTATAAAAGACTTTGAGAGTTAAAGTTGAAAGCCTATACTGTGATTATTCGCCTTACATAATACATATTTCATCGCTGTATGGCAAAATAAAAATTTTGTTATAACTGTTCAGATTCATGATGTTGATTATTTAAGAAACGTGAGACAAGATTACTGATTACTCAGCGTATCTCTACGCATGATGTTGTAATAAGTAAAATTATCAACTCTATTTATCGGACAAGTATTTAGTGAGATATGGAATTATTTTGTCTAACGCGATATCAAGTGCCACTCCCACTTCCAGTGTTTACGTCAAGCATATTTCATGCCAAGCCTCATAGTTTTTTCCATGATATTTGCAGGACAGTTGTTTGATCTGTAACGATTAAATCTTTGTTTATTGTTTTACTGCTTTCGCTTTTCTTTTCGACTGAATTCCTTACTGGTATTATAATCATTTTCAAAATCACTAATTTCATTCGAACTTCAATCAAATGGTCCAGAATTTTCGCATTGTATTAATAGATATTTGATAAACAGAACTGCAGATCATTTAATTTAAAAATTTAATTAAAAAATTTTATTGAATATATTAAGTGAAAATTTTCTGATTTTTTTCTAATAATCCCTAAGTATGATAATAGTCATTAAAAATATGATAATAATATATATTAATAAAATTGATATCTTAGGACTTACAAATGCTACATTATTGCTCTGAGAAAAATATTAGCTTGATATGAATTGTTTTTATTACAATTTTATTGTGTTAAAAAAGTTGTTTATTTCAGTTTTTTTTTCTTTCCAAAATTCTGTCTGATGCAGAGTGTTAAAAGTCAATCACATTTTACTGTAATTGCTCGAAATTTTTTTCTACTCACTCTTAAATGCATGCTTAATGGAATTAAGGATGGATTTGTAAAATTTTTCGTTAAAATTTTTTCTAAGTATGTTCAAATTCAAAAAAATATCATATTGCCCTAAAAATTTCACAATTTTTTTATCTCAAAAAGCAACTTTTTTTTATCAAGAAAACTAATATAGATATCAAAAATCTGATACCTAATTATGTTAAATAGATTGCGAGGACGTTTTGAAAAACATTTGGGGTAAAATATTGAAAATTACACTAAAAGAAACCTTTTCAAAAACAGGGTTAATATTTTTAAAAATATTTGAATTTGTAACTTTTGAATCTGAAAGATATTTTAGAAATTTAAGTTTCTGCTCAGTTAACCTCTATCTATCACAAATTTTAAAAAAATGATGGAAATTATGGAAAAAAAGTTTTTGTTACCGAGTCCCCTTAAAGGAATGAATCATGAATTGTTAGGACTGAGCATAGTGGTAATTTGATACAGTGAAAAGAAAAGAATGACGCAGAAAAAAATTGAAAGACTCTTACATTTCTTTCTTGAAATAAAAGAAATTGATAATGTGTTTTTTCCATGATCATTGATTAAAGCGTTGAAAAATTGACTGATAAATATTTATGTATCGGACTATTATAAATAGTTTCACATTATCTAAAATAAAATATACAATATTTGGAGGCACAAAAATAAGTTTTATTTAGAAAATTTTTTGGAACAAAAGCTATTAATTTATCTCCAAATTATAAATCAAATCTTGAAAATTAATCATATTAGTTGTTTTTTAAAGCTCTAGAACTACACCTCATACACTGTACAAATTGCCTGCATATATTGTTTTTAAGATTCAAATGATATATTGTAACTCGTAAATTATTATTAAATGAACTCTTTGGCCATTTAAACATTGATTCACTCGAATTCTTCATAAAAATAAATCTGCATTTTACCAAATGTTGTGACTGGGAACGCTTTCATTTTTATACAAATAACAATTGAATACAGTATATTTCATCTGATATCTTTAAACATCGCTACTTTGTTTTTTATTCTTCTGTACATTCACGGCTAAATGGGAAAGGGGGATTTAAATTTTATATGACCCACAAAGCTTCTTAAATCCACATCGTCGAAAATCCTTGATCCTCCAAGAGACCGAAGCAGCTTTTTCCGTTTTTCATTTTCAGCTCACAAGCAGATTATTCTAACATATTTTTACAGTTTCTTAAAATTCCAAGTGCAAAATACTCTTGAGGTTTAAAAGCTTCTATTAAATATGTAAAGGTATGGCTTATTTTCTTTAAAACTCAATTCTAACACCTTTAAGCTTAAATGATCAGACACTTCCATTGAAAAATGGATTTCGCCGTTTGAGCTTCTTGCTGTCGACTGAACTCATCACTATATGTTGATGCTTTTTGCTTATAGTATCAGAATGAATATTGTGATATTTACCACTAAATGCAAAACAATAAGGAGAGATATTTTTATATAAAAAATATCATTTTTCTAGCCATATTTATCGTATGGGGCAACAATCTTCAAGCAATCAATAAATGCTTTTCAAATCTTTTCACTTCTTCCGTATATTTTAATTTGAAAACTAGTAATTTTTCAAAAATCTTACCTGAAATATTTTATCGCTTTTCTATATCTTTTTTGGCTTTATAATGATTAAGAAACGTTAGATTATTATGTATTTCCTTCGATACTTTAGAATTACTAGTATTCATAAAGCATAATTTCAAGTTCCGCTTAATTATTATTTTTAACTGAAAAAACACAGTTAATTGCTTCTGCTTAGTCATTATATTTAATTGATAATGGCGTGTCAGTGATAATTACATAAATAAGCGGCGTATTAGCCTCAATTAAAAATATTATAAAATACTTATAGTAATAATTAGTCACTGTAAAGGAATAACCAGTAATCATTCGTTATTTTATTTTTAGATCCGATGAATTGACATGATTACAAAGTTTTGGTATACATTAAAGAAATCTCAAGAATTTATTTTTTGTAACTGATTTTGTCATTAAAAATGTTTAAAATTACTTTTGTATTTGAGTATCATTTTAAAACAAGCAATAATCAATACTTTATTATTTTAACCTAGATAAAATTCAAAAAGAGTATATTTAACATACAAGTTTAACCACAGGATATTCTTAAATATTATACTACAAGCATTGTTAGATTTATTTCATAGATTTAGAAAGTATCAATGAAATTATTTTCAATTTCATAAATAGAAATCTTTATATCAAAATTTGCCATTTTTATATAACCTACAACGATTTTTTCCATTTTTTCTATTCTCACGAATAATTTGAGAACTTCACGAATATCACATCTGGTCATGGTGCAACATAATAAGGAGTGTTGATTAATTTCATGAGGATTCAAAATGAGGAGTTTGTCTAGAAATATCAAAAAGAAAACTCACAGTTACCGCTTTCGATTACTGTACGCTTGTCCAGAGATATTGACACCATCATTTATATAAATGAATTACTCGAGTACATCAAAAATTTTATCAATTCCCATCAATCAGTTTTCTGAAACCCGAAAATATTTCTCTCTAAAATGAAGAGTGATGAGATAGAAACGGGATTTTAAAATTTCCCTTTTTCAAGTTTTCGGGAAAATTATCTAGTGTATCGATTTGTTGATGGGATCAGGCCTCCTCATTTTTCAGATTTGATTTAACAGCCTGATCATGTGCTACAGCATAACAACAGGGTGAAGAGAAGCATTAACAATTAGGTTGTTTGTTTGCATATTGGGTGAGAACCGGCAGGCTCGGTATGGGGGGCATTTATAATTGGTTCTCTTTATTTTAGTCAAGAATTAATTACTTATTAAATTTTAATTACTTTTGGGAATTCGAAAAATTCTTCTTTACAGTAAAATGGGGGGAAATTTTATGTACCTTGTAAATAAAGCACAGAAAAGTATGATTCATTTTTTGAAATTAGAAACACAGAAATTAAATTTACTTAATTTTCGCTGCTCAATCAATGATTCGGCAAGCATTATAACGAATGAGAACTCTAATATTGTTCTATCAGTAGACGTGTATCCATAAACGATTTGGCATTAAAATACATTGCCATTTAGTTTA
Organism: Argiope bruennichi; assembly: GCF_947563725.1. Taxonomy (NCBI): domain Eukaryota; kingdom Metazoa; phylum Arthropoda; class Arachnida; order Araneae; family Araneidae; genus Argiope; species Argiope bruennichi. Next base: position 71,866,260 of record NC_079163.1, on the reverse strand, counting down.
GTGTGACTCTTAAACTATATATTATTAAAATAAACTTACTTAATAAACAAGGAGCTTTCATTAGAATTTGTTTATCGGTGTGACTTCTATGGCTGCTGAAGCTTAGTTATATTTTGGAAGGAAATTAAGAGACATGAAAGTTCGGGTTATATGTACTTATCATTAAATTTATCATTTATGTTTGATATCTCAAGAATTAATAAATGTAGATGGTAAATAAGTTCTTTGATGAACAGTTAAATTCCAAAGACGTAGTTTGTCTATCGTTTATAAATATAATCACTTTACATTGCGATTTCTCTGAAATAATGAATATCCGTTGCTTGTTTTTTTTTAAGCATTTTAATCATACTTTATGTTTTTCGTACAAATATACGTACATTCTAACTTGAAATCTTTACTCATGTGTAGATTAATCACTTATACCAGCTTAACGGAAGTTGCTACCTAAATATTTCTTAATTATATTGATATAAATATAATTGAATTTTAATATAATATATAATCAATTTATTAAAAGAACAGTAAACAAATTTTTAGTTTGTTATTTTAATTGAAATTAACTTTTTAATAAATCTATCTTTAAAGTAGTAAACAATAGCACATTGAAACTGGGACATTGTTTCAATTGAAAAAAAAAAATGTGTTCTTAAACTGGATCAGTTATTTCTTTATTCAAAATTAAGGTTTTTTTTTTTTTTTTTTACATTCACAATAGCATTTTTTTACATTCACAATAGTCTTAATTTTGTTGTCTTTGAACCAACAATACAAAAATATAAATGAATCAATACAAACATTTAATAACGCTTTTTTAGTAAATCATCTCAAAACATGCTTCCTCTCTGAAGAAATAATAACAGATTTTGCCACATCCTTTATGATACTAAAGCTTATTAGTTTGTTGTGAATACATAAATTATATTTAGACGTAAATACAATTTCATTAACAGCAGCTACATAGAAAGTTGTCATGAAAATAAAATTACCAACAACATTTGCATTATTGCATTATAACACACACATACACACACACACACAAAAAAAAAAACAGTAGTATATGCATTTGTATTCTCTAATACATAGAATGAATTTACAGTTACGCAACGCAGCCATTTAGATTTGTCAGGTATATGAAAGCATATCTAAGGCCGATGAATATTTATATAAAAAGGTTATAATATTCGTAAAGCAAGTTTTGTGACATATTGAGACATAATCAAGATAAAAAACACTTTCCATAGCTATAGACATCCTCAAAAATTTACTAAGAAGCAAACAATAGCTGATCAGGGAAAAAGTTAGCGTGCATTCTTTATAAGAAATTATAAATCAGCTTCAAGATTCGAATTAAAAGTATTATTCATGCATCAAATTAAAACTACTTACCTGTTTTGCTATGTTGGAGAATGAATCGAGTGCAAGAAAATACTTCATAATATGACGAGTAACTAAAGCGTTTAAAGAGCATGTTAGTGAGGTTAAACTCTTTTATAATCAATTTGAATTTAAAAATTCTGTTTAAAAGAGAAGTGTTTCGATCATCAATGTAATGTGAGTGTTTCAATCATTTTATGTAAATTGCTTTCTATAGCCTTTTGTGCGAAATAACCGTATTCCATTGTGTCTCATCTAGTTGTATATCAGTTTGTGGCGATGGGAAGAAAATCACTGATCGTAAGCGTCTTCGAATTAATTGGTTGAATGCAAAAAGAACAATTGCGGATATTCCTCCAAACAAAGGACCTTCAAACTGAGCTAGAGAACATGTCAATTGGAATGTCAAGGTAATAATGGACTCAGTACTGTTTACAGATAAATTCAAATTCACTGCACAAAAGGATTTCAAGCAATCAGCTGTCATCAGTTCAGCATTATTGACAGACGTAAATACATTGGAGCCAAAACAATGATGCAAGTTAAAATCTTATTGGGATTACATCTACATTACTGCAACATCCTATACAACATCTAAAATACTGAATATGAGTCGATTCAGTCCTACATCAAGGTTTTTAAAGATATTTTTATGTGGCCTTTCTATATATGCTCATTCATTTTTCTTCATGTGTTCCACGACTTATTATCCAACATAAAGTCAATGCCGTTCGTATGCTATAGTCAGCGTATTGTTCTCTATTAAAATTGAAAATTTCTAAATAAAAATTTCATAAAAATTTCGGCTTTTAGTTTTGAAAAGCTAAGGAATATTTTGAAAATTATGATTACTTTATATAAATTATTAATTGACTAAAAATAATTTAATAAAGGATAAATGGATCAAAATTGAATAAATTGTAATTTCCATGAATTTATCTAAATATTTTAAGAAATTTCCCTCAAAAAGAAGCATGCTTTTATTCTGAAAATAAAGCATTTATGAGTTTTAGAAACATATCTGATGGATATAGAAACTTAAAAAATTTTTATATCCATCAATACAGAAATTTAACTTAATTAACGAATAAAAGGTTAGAAAAACATATTAAATGATTATGGAAATAATTTATATTGCCAATAAGCCATTAGATAAATTTGCTAATTATTCGGCGATCATCACAGCTGAGTGAAGGTGAATAAATGAGAACGGTGACCATACACTCACTAGTGTGATCTTAGCGAGAGGGATAACCATGTTTCTTATTGAAAAGGAAAAACATTTTTTTAAAAATCATTTTCAGTTTTATTTTTTAACATTTGTTTAACTTAGTTGCAACCTTCTCTCCCCCCCAAAAAATGTAACCAAAACTTTCTTAAGTCTCATTTTTCGTTCTTTCATTTTTTGTAGGATTATATGCAAGATAAGTTGTTATTTTATATCATATCACTGTCTCTCTGACCCACCCGCACTGGTGGGAACTGTGGTTGAGTCCTAAGGGCCATCTCCGGACACGGTACAATCCTTCCCTAAAGAAGTATGTCCCATCATCGATGGGAGGAGCCAGACACCTACCTTTTCGTGTTCCCTCCAGGGTAGTGAGAACCAAGCACCATGCCGAAAACTTCTCATCCTTATTTCGAGGTGCCCCTGGGCGATAAGTTGTTGTGTCATATAATTCTTCATTCAATAGGATATAACGTTTATGAGAAAAATTCATTTTTCTATTTTCTCTTAAAAAGATAAGTATTCTCAATTCTCCCTGGGCCTTTTTATTGTGAGATAACTAAGACTAATCTTTAAGTCTAATAAAAATATATAATTTTTCCTGTAGGATAATTTATAATATGATAAGAAGTGATATAAAATGTACGAACTTGGTAGATTTTCGACCCTTCAATAAAGTTTGTTATTCAATGTCAAATTAACAACTGATATTTTAGAAGAATATATCATGTGATCCACATATATATGTATATGTTACTTTTCACATATGGAAATTGGTAGCAATAATAATTTAAAACTGCTTGCCGTCAAATATAGAAGAAAAAAAAAGAAATTGTAGGATTGTGAAAGGATAAAGTTGTGAAATGGATAAGTCAAATTTCAAGAACACCAATTAGGCTAAATCAAAGTTTAATTTAATGCAGATAACTAGCTTAATATTTTTAAAAAAATATAAAATCTGAATTTCCAGATCCTATCTTTGAAATAGATGGAGTTAAAAATGTTCGTTTCTTCAGGTAACCTAAATGCAAAGAAAAATGAGGAGACTAATGGATTGAAAATTGAAATGAGATATCTACTTTCTAATAATAAATTGAATATTACTAATTCTTAATATTAGTAATTACTTAAACTTTTATTCGTGTTTATTGGATTATTCATTCTCATGTATCATAATATTCAATCATTCCAGTTTTTGTAAAGATTCTTTTTAAGAATTTTCCAAATAAAATAGGCGATACAACAGTTATAAATTTTTGCAAACTGAAGGTATTAAATTCTGGTGATTTCTATGACATATTCCATGAAAAATATGTTCATACTGAAACACGTTAAAAAAACAGTACTCTGGAGTAATTTGGAACTCGAAATAAAATTAACTCTAAGGCTTTTTTTCAAATTCCTTCTCCTTAAATCAGCTCGTTACAGTGATTAAAATCAAAACATATTCTCTGGTGTGATTGGGAGCACACTGGGACAATTATGAATATTCTTATAATTGAAGCTGGTTAAATAATCAATTAAGTTGAAAAAAGATGATATTCCTTGAACCCCCCCCCCCCTCCAGATCGCGATCATGCACTCACATAAATTATATGTATATTTTTCATTTCATAAAATAATATTATTTTGAAAAAAATGATGATATCTGTAAAATTCGTTAGCAGTTACAATAAGGGACCCCATATTATTTATCTTCAACAATTCACAGCAAACGACATAGGAAAGGGTAATATAGTCAGCAATTGATAATATATACCACATTTGACTACAAATGTATTGTTATTTCATTGCAAAAAACAAAGAAATGACTTTTAAACAGGAAGGTGATATAAATAAAAAATGTTGATGAAGTCTCTATATCATAAGAATTTTTTTGTAATTTACATAATAAAAATAAATGTCTTCGTATCATTATCAAATCTATGCACATGTTTCACCACTTTCATATGAAGAACATTACTCAAATGTATTTCTGGGTTATTCAAAATACTCAGTTAATATAGTCCTTGTACAAGAAACAACAACAACACAAAAACAGTAGAAAAACTTGTTTATATTACACATTCGATTACTTTTTACTGGAAAGTGCAGTGATACTAGTTACTGAGAAGAAATAGATACATTTTAACAAGGACTGAAATTTCCATACAAAGCGATAACAACAATAATAATTAAATCCCGTTTCTTGAACATAGAGAATACTTACTTATTGAACCGTTATCTGTCTCATATCCAAGAGCTGTTAACCGGATATACGTCAAACTGTTCAATTAATTAGGCTCAGTAATTATATCAGTGTAACCATGTTAAGGGCAATTAATAAACTGCGTACTTAAACAAAGAATTCTTCTTGAAAAATTAAAGCTTTGCTCGTAAAATATGCAGATGTAATGCTTTCCGAGAAGGAACCACGGGAAATTGCTCCAAATTTTTATTAAATCTTATCTTATTTTGTCATTGACTTGTAAAAGAACGGCTGAAGAAACAAGAGAGACTAATTAGGAGACAGTCATCAAATTATTTACACGTAGCTTTACTTTTCTTGCTGATTTTCCCAACGCATTTCGTTTTGATAAAAATTGCACAATTACTTCTTTAGTGCAGCAGTAGACATGCATATATTTTTAACTAAGCTACTGAAAAATGCAGAATATTCTAGGTAGGTTTTAATAAATTGCGTACGTTTAGGCTTTGTAATATATTTTAAAATTTCTTGTGGCGTAAGTTTGGCAGGAAAGCTCACTAATAAAACTTAACTGTTTTTGCTGGCTCAACACACTTTGGAGGAAAAAACTGTGTAAACAGGAAATAAAAACACATTAAAGTGTTAAGGCAACACAGTAGCCTTTTCAAAAACATTTTTAGCACATATTGACATTAAAAATTATTAATGACTGATTTATTCGTGGATGGAATTATTAAGTTCATTTTGACAGAAAAAATCAGTTTAGCAAGGACCGTTATTTCAATGTATAAAAAAATAAATAAAAAATTTTAAGCCTTCATAAAATATTGAATTTTTAATATTTAAAAAAATATTTCAACTAATTTTTATTTGTTATATTATTGTTAGCAAAATTTAGTATGTAATTAAAAATATGACTCTTAGTAAAATTTTTAGAAATTTTTTTTTCCAGAAAAACGTTAAAAACCCCAGGAAAATTTCAAAAATATCAACTTTGACATTTCAAAAAAAGATAACTAGACCTTTCAAACTTTAATCCATATTAATTCATATAATGCATATGCATAAAATTATATACAAAAATTTGAAAACTCTGTCTTGAACAGATAAGAAGCCTTAGGTAAAATAAATGTCTTGCATCAACAAAAATGGACCTCAAAAAATGCATTCAAAGTTTGTTAAGGTATTAAGCAAAACTTAATAATGCTTGTAGAGCGCTACCTCTTTAATATATTCTTTCCCAAAGTAAAATAATGTCAAAAACACTACTTAAGATTAATATAACAATATTTTTTTTTTGTTCAAATTACTATGTTTTTGTACAATATCAATAACATTAGTTTCGACAACAGCAGATTACTCTAATCAAAATTTAATAATTTCATAAAAGTTTTGAACACGAAGTATTTCTATAAATATTAATAATAATAGCACAAATTAAAATAAAAAATAACCACTTTTTTAAATAGAAATCTAATTTTTCATTATAATCATCCCATGAATAGATATCGTTCAAAATTTGAACGGAAATCTATATGTCTACAAATTTGGAAAAATTAAAAAGGAAATAATCTCTTCAAATTTGATATATACAAAGATCAAATTTCACTCGTCTAGTTCAAAGAAATTTTGTGTTATTTTATTTACCGACAGACAGACATGACTCCAAAAATGTATTCTTCGGACTTAGAGATCTGAAACGTAGATATTCGCCAAAAACTCAAATTCGAATTTTTTTTTTTTTTTTTTGGAGGATTATAATATTTTCTCTTCACATATTGAATATACGATAAAGTAAAAATATACAAGAGCTTTTCGATTTATCTTTGACTGATAATATTATGATTCACATTTTCATCTTACTAAAAATATCGATTACAATTCAATGTTTTCAACTTTTTTCTATGACTTTTAACAGCGTCTGTGAATTAATATTCCTAGACGATATGAATATCAATTTATTATTGGCGATATTGATAATGAAGAATATATAAAGAATATATTCTAGGAGGAATGTGAGAAGATTCAGAATGTTTCGGATAGAAGATTATGAGGGATTTTTTTTTTCAGTGACACGTTTTTTTGCTACAAATATTTCAATGGGTTCGAAAAAAAATTAAACATTTTTGAAACAAAAATAGAATATATCTTCAATTATATGCAGTTTTTTTTAAATTTGTCATTTTTTTATTCCTTAGAAGCAGCATAGACAAGAATCAAAACAATACATTATGTGGTAATGCCATTTTGCATTCTTTTGTCTTGAACAGCTTATAATTATTTGTGTGTTTTGTTCAGTATTCAACCCATTATTAAAATACATAAATCTTACTTAATTTATAACTAAAATGGCTTTTACAATCCAATTTCTAAGTAAATTCGCAGCAATCCGGCATTGTGTAAACTCAATTTTATTATTTCCTTATATTTTATATTGATTATATTTTATTTTTATTACTTCCTTATATTTTTTCCTTATTTATTTTATTTTTATTATTTCCTTAAATAATTTTATTTTTACACTTTAACTAAAGAAAATAGTTTTAAAGGGCTTCCTATTTACCTCAAAGAGACCAAAAAATTAACAAAGAAAGAACTCTCGTCTATAAATTTCTTTTACGATCTTAATTTTCTCTAACCATGAAAAGTATTAATGAATGCGATGCATTTTTATCTTTTACCGGAAAGTAATGCAAATGGTTTTAGGTTTAAAGATCAGTAGAAAGTTTCCAGACATTCAGCATTGCAAAACTAATGGATATTTAATTACATTCTCTCTCGAAAAACATTTGAAAAATATTAAAACGGAGCATATAATTTGAATTCTGTAACAGCCAACTTCGTTTACAAAGTTGCTGATTTCATTAATTTTTATTTTAATTTTTCGCATATAGTCTGTTTTATGCCAACAACTCAATTAGAAAAATGTAATTTATTTCCTAATAAAATTTGTTGGGGATATTTTGAACTATTATAAAGCAATTCTCCATGTCTTTCTCGGACATACGTTTCTGACGCTGTCGTCACAGCTCTTTGGTTTATCCCACTTAAGTAGTAGAGCAATAAACAAGATAACCTTTATCCTATCAGTTTTACAGAGTCATAAAACCGAGCTCTTCGTTGAAAAAGAATAGATTATCGCTTCTAATGAGCATGCAATCTATGTTGGATAAACCCAGTAAGCATCCTCGAACGCTAAATAATAGAACAATAATTTAATCGTGTTTGGTGTAATGATGTAATCGCTATCAATAACCTCACTTATTACTCTTATCTTTATAGGATGAGAATAATGAATGAAAGGGATGTGACACTGATTACTTAATTAGACGACATTTATCGATTAACAATTATACTGCTTCTTTCGCTTTTCACCTTTTTCAGCTGAAGTGCGTCAATTTGTAACACTTTTTCTAGCTCTGCTTCTTTCTTCAAAGTGGCTTTCTGTTACCTTTGAAAACAAGGTGAAAAAACTAGAAGACATCTTTGAGCAACTGAAAAAATTGTTCGATGCTTTCTGAATGAAATTTATTGTATAGATTTGCGAAAAAGGAATGTATTACATATCTGGTTCGGGTCTATTATCTGTTCAATTCCCTCCAGCTCTCTTTCCGTTATGATCAAAGAACAATGATATTTTGTGAAATCGCTCTTCTCGGAATATCTGAATCGAATACTGGTTTTTTCTCCTTCATCTGACAAAAAAAGACAATTATTCGATTTCAGTAGCACTGAAGAAAACTACAGCTGGTTGCCGATATGTATTTTCGCTGAGCTCACGCTCCAAGAATTTTTTGACCCACTGAGCAAAAAAAGATGTTCGTATGAATCTGAAACAGAATCCATCTGTATTTCCTATAAAATGCAAAATAAATCTTGGAGAATATATACAAATAGTATTGAAAAAATTGAAATTTACTTTTCCTTTCCTTACCTAAAATTAAAATATAAAATATATCATGAATATATCTTCATTCATGAAAATATAAGGGCTAGATTTATAGTTCAATAGATACCGCTTGCAAATTTTGTATCACTAGATTATGTACGAATGAATGTATGTATGTTAAATTAATTGTTATTCAACCTATTTTTGTTGCTAGGGCATTTGAATACATTATATAAGGCATAAATGCTAAAAATCAGCTTTTGTTATATGAAAGAGAACATCTAAAGATCCATTTACAAGGACATATGTGGATTGTTCACTTAAATAAACGAATAAACACCAATTTGCATAGGTGTGTTTCTAATGGATCCTTGATCATGGGATTTATAGGCAAGTGCGTTATTACTCGTGCTGCTTAGCGACTGCCGTCAGCTATATTTTACAAATATGCAAGTTCTAGAAAAAGTCTGAAGGTTTGTTTCTGGTAATTGGTTAGCTATCTCGCTTTTATATATATTATTTGACGAAACTTCTAAAGGTATATTACTAATACATCAAGTCTAATTCCAAACTGAATTTCCCAAGTTAGGTTTCCCTTTGTGAGACATTTGAGCTTCTATCCCTCTCCAGACTCCATTACTACACCCACACAAGATCATGCATGAATTTCTTTCTTTTTTATTTCAGTTTATTCGAAGTGTTGTTTTTTTTTGGGGGGGGGGGAGCGGCTGCCGGTGGCCTGGTATCAAGATTCTGACCTCGGAACCGGAGGGCCTCATGCTTGAGATCCGATTCCACCGAAGAACCATCGTGTAATCGGCCTGTCGGTCATTAAATTCATTAAATTCTTCGGGGGAAAACGCTCTCCCGCTGGTGTGGTGTGGAGCCTCGAGAAGGGGATATCCAGGTGCCGTCCTCTTCATCTGACCGCGGTTCAAAATTACGAGGTCCATCCCCAAATAGCCCTAGTGTTGCTTTAAAATGGGACGTTACTATAACAAAACAAAAATCGAAGTGTTTTTTTAATGAATAATTTCAAATTAAATAAACTGTTTGCGAATATTTTTAATGGCTAAATCAATAATTTTTATGCAAATCTGTTCGTTCATATAATGCTTGAATTCAGTTAAATAATTAGGAATACAACTTTAATAGTGATAAATAATAATCGTAATTACTGACAGTATGAAAGAATTTCATGCCGGTTTTTTTCACAGATTTTAGAAATTTTTCTTGAATTATTAATTTTTGATTACAAATATTGAAATGCTAATTATCACAAAACTTTGGAACCGAAAAATACTTAGGTATCTTACACAATTAATGAATAGCAATTGATCTCAATAGCTTCTTTTATTTAAGACAATTTATTTACAAACTCCAACTTTGGGGCAATTTGCTTGTGCATTAAAAAAAAAAATAGCATATGCTCTCTTTTATTTTCAACTCAACGCCAGTTCTGCATATTTATAGTGAACATTTTTTAAATTATTTTAATCAAATAATTAAACATCTCTCCCAGATCTGCTAAGGAAATATACATCATGAGAGAAATCATCATCTTTTAAATATATAAGAAGACAAAACATTTTTGTTTTCAGTATTTTTAAATCTTATCTGTCTAGTTGTTATTTGCAACTAAAATTAAGAAATGTAGACAAACAAATTTTTTCATCATAAGGACAGTTAATATTTATAGCAATATTTAATTTACCAAGAAACATTTAAATTATCAGTTATCCTTTGCTTAAAAATGAATGATATTGTAATTGATTATTATTAATTGTTTATTTAAAAGATCATTTTGAAAAGAATAAAAGGCTATGCAGGATCAAACTTTGACTACACGAGTGGTACACAAGAAAACTGCATTGCCGTCATTCAGCGATGACAAAGAAATTTTGAAGGTGATTTACTTGGAATATATTAACTTCTGCACTTCTCGATAATAATGGGTGAACTCTCTAAGGAAATAGTACTAATTTGCTAAGTTTCTTTCCGAAGTGAAATTTCAAAACCTTGCTCTTACCTAGTAAATTTCTTTCAAGTATGAGATCGGTAAAACAAACTTGTATGACGAACTTGCTTATATCTTAAATCGTATATTTGATATTGCAAAATACATTTTAAATAACAAAAGAGAAAATTATAAGTATAAAACTTCTATTCCTTATAAAAATGCTAATATCAATATTTTTTAATCAGCGTTAAATATAATTTCGAAGTTTAAAGTTAAAAGGAATTTTTAAATACCTTTAGTTGATAAAAAATTGCATATAATCATTATATATAACTATATTTAAAGTTTTTCATATTTCTATTCTTTTAATTAAAGGAATTAAGCTTTCATTTAAATAACCGAATTTTCAGAGTCCAAACTTACAGATTCCAAGTAAACATTTTCGCTTTTCTTTTCCAAATAACAAATATGAAGATTTCATATAAAATCGTAAATGAATGCTTTTGTGCAACATTCCACTTGTAATAAATATTATTTGATGATCGCTTATTTACTATTTACTAAAATAATTTAATTAAACATTTAAGCATATACACAAAAATGTTTGTTAAAAAAATTAAGCTTTTGTACTTACCCTAAACTTCGCGAACTATACATAAATAATTAAATGCTGAATTAATAAAACTCGTATTAAAAACGATTTATTTACTTCTTTCAACCATTTACTTGGTCTTTATCATAATCTTGAAGCTTAAATTTCATTTATCAACAGAAATTCCTAAGAATATTTTGTAATGGAAATATAATCCTCAATAAAAGCCCAGACGTTTCAATCATCACTACCGTGTCTATTTCTTTCGAGTTACACCAAACAGTTTAGATTATTAGAATTTTCTAAAGTATCTGGGACTTGAGATAAATTTTTTTTAATCTTGGTTTGAGTCTTTTGTTTTGCAGCGGAAGCCGTGACATGTGTGTACATTCCCGACGGGAGTCTGAACAAAGCCTGCAGGAAATCGACTCCCACGAAGCAGAAATGATTTCCAGTCCGATTCCTGTGTATCCCCCAGGCATCTCCCTCAACTATCGATTGGATAACACCCATTCAGATTGACTTCCTTTCTTGACAAGGACGAGCATTATTGAATTGAGCTGTTGAGCGGGTCCACCCAGTAATAACCCCCAATGCCTTTAATTATTCACAAGGTGCTATGGCGGAATAAATAAGGCATTAAACACCGAAGCCACGTGTCTGGGTGACTTCGAGTGTGAAATACATGGATTCTGGTCTAATATTGCTTTAGGCTCTTTTAACCCCCTTCCCTTGTCCTTTAATTGATCCTACGCATTCTTTCGAATGCACTATAGAAAACCATGACTCACTGCGTAACTAAAGACCAAAGTTTAGTGTGGACTTCAAAGAATCCTTTAATAGCGTCATATAAACGCTGAATCAACTTGCGAGTTAAAAGAAACTGACTTTGAATAGCTTTGACTAGATCAACTAATTAAAAACTTTTTTTACGAATATTAAACAAATTTTGAAATGTTTCGAGGGAAACTTACCTAAAAACATAGTATAATTATTTGACTGGTTAAATCTTAGTATCGATAGCATCGCATCACCAGAGCATTTAAAGTGACGTTGTTTAAATTTTTTTATGTCTTCTTTAAATTGATTCCATATTTTTTTCCTTTTCCAACAGATGATAACGACTGATTGCTTATCTAAAGGCTTTCTAGAAGTGTTTAAATTAAAGAGCCTTTTGGAGCAAACAAGCAAACAATGAAGCATCAGCATCAGCAGAAATGTAATTTTGCATAAGTTTGTTTTTATTAAACCAACAAAGTTCTTTTTCTTTCAAATATTAAATTTATATTATTTCATATTCAAAAATGCCTTTACAGTGATAATGTTCCTAAAATAATATTGGGTACCTCTTCAGGCATCGTATTGATCATCCGGATAAACTTTACAATTACAAGGTCCGAAAATATCTCTAATGTTGTTTCAAAACGGGACGTTAATATGACAAAACTAAATATTATATATTCGAACATTTTTAAAGTTATCACTTATATTAACAGTGTACTTATTATATGTGAATTTATTTCTTTAAGCATGATGACTAAATATTGCCATTTATCTTCCAATTTATTCGCAGCAGCTATAGCCATTAGCATTGAAGAATATAAATGACTGTTCCGACCTGTCACTGTGCTGCCCTCTTGCGGCAAAAGGGAAAAACACTTCAGTGTATCGTGTAGCGTTAACGAGTGTGTGTGGGGTAGCAGGACAGCGCCTGCTAAGCAATGATGACAAGAATAAAAGGAAAAAGAGTCCAAATTTATTCTTGTGTTGTGATTATTTAATAATATGAGAGCTATCGACATAAATTTAGTGCATGTGTAATCATATGGTCCGTCTTGGAGGAGTGGAAATAGCGATCAGCGATGGATTACGTTTTTTTTTTGTGTGTGAAAATATGCGAAGTGGATTAGCGTAGGCTTAGGAAACGAAAGTTGTAGTTTGAGTGGTGTTTTTTGTTTCTGTTCTCTGTGTTTTCGCGTATTCTCTCGTCCCAATTCTCAAGGATAATTATTGTGGGTAAGTGTTCAATTACTTAAATTTTCATTATGTCTTTGTCTAGTTTGAAGAAAGACGAATTAAAGAGTTTGTGTACGGAATTAAATATTAAATTTGCATCTTCCGCTAAAGTTGTAGATTTGATAAGTATAATTGAGAATAGTGACATTTATAAGCAAACAATTGAGGTTGTGAAAAATTTAATTAAAGAGATTTCAGACGAAAGAAGTAAAAATTCGGATCAAGCCGAAAACGAAAGGCGTTCATTAGAACAAAAATTGGAGATTGAAAGGCTTTCGCTTTTGCGTGTAGAGAAAGAAATAGAGTTTTTGAAACTCAAATCCTCATCGTGTGAGCTTAGCGATAATGAACAGAGTTTTAGTTTAGAGAATTTAATTAAGAGTATCAAAGTTTTGACGATTCCTGTTCCCAAAAATGCTGAATGTTTTAATCTCTTTTTCAATTCGCTCGAAAAAGCTTTCAAAACAAAAGCAGTTAGTGATAAATTTAAAGCGGAAATTTTATTAAATCTATTAGGGGATAGAATTGGCAATTTAATGGTTTACATTAAAGAAGAAGAGTTGAGTGACTATGAAAAAATTAAATCTATTGTCTTAAAACAATTTCAACCAACTTATCAAGAATGTCTAAAACAATTTAAAAGTGCAGTAAAATTGCCAACAGAAAATTATGTGCAATTTGCTTCAAGAGTTAGATCTGTTTTTGAGTATTACATTCAACTTCGTAATGTGAATGATTTTTCTAAATTGTGTGAGTTAATGGTTTCTGATCAGATTTTTAGCACTCTTCCTCAAGATTTAAAAAGTCATATCAGTATTAAACAAGGAGAAGCTGTTTTTAATGTACAGGAATTAAGTAGAGAATGTGATTTATTTGTGGCTTCTAAAACCAAAACCAAAACTGAGTGCGGTTTGTTTTCCCGCGCATTCGTTACGAATAGAAATGAGCAAAGGAATTTCGGTAAAGGAAATTTTGAGAATCGTAATAGAAATGTTTCTAAAGTGTTCTTATCGAATACTAATTCTGAATGCGTTATGTGCCAGAACAACCACTCAATATTTAAATGTCAGGAATTTCAAAAACTTTCTGTTAGTGATAGAGTTGCATTTGTGAAATCCCAAAACTTATGTTTTAAATGCCTCTCACCAATGTGCAATGTGAAAAAGTGTTCTGCAAGAAATTGCTTTTGTAATAAACCTCATAATAGGTTACTTCATTATCCCAGAGAGTTTGATCATTTCAGTGGGAGTGGTAAAAACGAAACTAGTACCATAGTTAATAAAGGGGAAAGTTCAACTTTAAACCCGGAAGTTAATTCCTTTTATCCAACTTCTTGCGCAACTAATGAAAATGTGCAATCGACATTTTCAGCTACGAGTACGGTTGAAAATAAACAAATGAGAACTGTATTGTTAAGCACGGCTAAATTTTATATTCGAGATAAATTTGGGAATCTGCAATGTGTTAGAGGGTTGCTGGATGTAGGAAGTCAGTCCGATATTATGACTTCGGAGTGTGCAAACAGATTAGGGTTAAAACAAGAAAAAATAAATGTAACAATTTCATGTTTAAATAATTCCTCAATGACTGTTACCAAATTTATTAAAGCTGAAATTTCAAATGCTGATAAGAGCTTTAAGCAAAATTTTGAGTTTCTTGTTGTAGATAAAATCACTGAGTTAACTCCAGTTAAATATTTAAATGTTAAAGAACAAATTCCTTCTAATATTAATTTGGCTGATAATTTTATGGTTCCCCAAAAAGTTGATTGTCTCCTAGGTGCTAAATCGTTCTATCATTTGTTGAGGCCAGAAAAGATCTACTCATCAAATGCAGAGTTGTTTTTTCAAAATAGTGTTTTTGGATTTTTGGCTTGCGGTAGTGTAATGGAATTTGATTCCCCAAAAATTCATTGTGGGTTAATTATTGATGAAGATTTAAACAATACCATGAAAAAATTCTGGGAACTAGAAACTGTTGAGTTAGAGACCCCTAAGTCCCATGAGGCAAAAATCGCTGAGGAACATTTTGTTAAAACTCATTATAGAGAGCCTAGTGGAAAATATGTAGTCGCAATCCCACTTAAAGAGGAACCTAGTTGTTTAGGCGAGTCTAAAAGTATAGCATTAAAAAGATTAAATTCACTTTGGAGTAAACTATCTAGTGATAAAACTTATTTAAAATTGTATGAAGAATTTATTAATGAGTATGAAAGGTTGGGACATATGAGAGACGTGACGCATGAGACAGAACCAGAAACAGTGTATTACATGCCCCATCATGGAGTATATAGACCAGAGAAAATGATCACTAAGCTTCGTGTAGTATTTAATGCCTCTAGTGCAACCACGAATGGAACATCATTCAATAGCTTACAATTTAATGGGGGAATTGTGCAGGAGGACTTAATTTCAATTATGATGCGATTCCGCAAACATCCATATGCATTTATTGCGGACATTGAGAAAATGTATAGGATGATTTACATTCATCCCAGTCAGCGAAACCTACAAAGAATACTTTGGAAGGACAGTGAGTTTGGTTCAGTGAAAAAGTTTGAACTGTCGACAATTACTTACGGTACTACTAGTGCCCCATTTTTAGCTACTCGAACGCTAATTCAAATTGCAAGGGATGAGGGACACAATTTTCCCCTTGCAGCACCCGTTGTTGAGAAAGATTTTTATGTGGACGATGTGCTATCTGGTGCTAAGACTTTACCCGTATGCATAGAGATGCAACAGCAGCTCACTTCCATGTTAAAACGAGCTGGCATGAACTTGCATAAATGGCGAGGCAATCATCCTCAGTTGTCTACCACTTCTGGATGCAACTACGACTTTGCAGACTGTGATAACAAAACTTTAGGTGTCACGTGGGACCATACTAATGACTGTTTTTGTTTTAAGGTGTCCATAAGTTCAACGGATGTTCATACTAAACGAACAGTTCTATCCACAATAGCCAAGTTGTTTGACCCTCTGGGCCTCCTTGGTCCTGTGATCTCACTAGCGAAAATCTTTCTACAAAAATTGTGGCTTCTGAATCTTCAATGGGATGATCAGCTTCCTCCTGAAAATCATAGTGAATGGGAGAAGTTTTCAACCGAGTTACAGTGCATTAACAACATCAAGGTGAGCAGATGTATTCTTCCATTTTCCGACGTCGAAGCTATAGAGCTTCATGGGTTCAGCGACGCTTCTGAAGCTGCCTTTGGAGCTGTTGTGTACTGCAAATCCCAAACACCTGCTGGTGAGGTTGTTGTCAAGATGGTGGCCAGTAAATCCAGAGTGGCTCCACTGAAGAAGCTCACGATCCCTAGATTGGAGCTCTGCGCTGCTGTGCTGCTGGTGAAATTGATGCAGCGTATCCAGTCGGCTCTTCGACTGAAAGTGTCCAATATCTATTACTGGAGCGATAGTATGATTGTGCTGTCATGGATTAAAAAAGAGACGTCCCAGTTAAAAACCTTCGTGGCAAACCGTGTAGCCACACTTCACGACCTTTCGTGTCAGGAGCAGTGGAGACATGTTTCATCAGGTGATAATCCAGCTGATCTTATCAGTCGTGGTGTAAATCCGTCCAAAAGGCTCAAGAGTAACTTGTGGTGGGAAGGCCCTGCCTTTCTAAAAAACAGTGAATATCCGTGCAGTGAAATTTCTGACTCTGTGATAAAGGACGATGTAGACTGTGAACTCAAAAAAATTGACTGTGAAAGTGTTTTAGTTACTACATTGAACAATTCATGTGTTACTGATATTCTTAATTGTAGTAATAGTTATACTAAAATATTGCATGTAATAAGTTATGTTTTCAGATTTCTTCACAACTTGAGGAGTCCAACTGAAAGGAGACTGGGTCCCTTAACAACAGAGGAAATTAGGAAGGCTGAAACCTTCATAATAAAGGAAATCCAGAGTAGGGAATTTTCAGAAGAGTTAAGGTGTTTAAATAAAAATAAACCTGTTCTTGGCAAAAGTATGTCATCGGATGAAAGATTTAATATTATTATGGATTGATGAAAATTGTACCTTTTGATTCTGTTTCACCATTATGGTAATGTGATAGAACTGCTGTTTTATGGAAATTATTCTGTTATAAGCAATTTTGTGAAATTTTTATATATTAACTGTTAAACTGCTTCATAGTATTGCATAAGAAATTGTGATTTAAATTCATGCAGCTATTTATATCAAACTCATGTGAAAATTGAATATGAGATTAATATCTGTTAATAATATGTAGAAAAATATATTTATTTTGTTATGCATATTACTTACTTTATTAAATATTTTCTATTCTCTAGCTTTGTCCAAGTGGAAGGTAGAAAAAGATAATGTAAAAATCAATGAGTTAGTGCTTCTTAAAGATGAAAACCTACCCCCTCAAAATTGGGAATTAGGTAGAATAATTGAGTGTTATCTGGGTGAAGATAAAAGAGTCAGAGTTGTAAAAGTTAAAACTCAATCTGGAGTTTATAAAAGAGCCATTTCAAAAATTTGTATTTTACCTATTGATGTGTAATTTTATATTAGTGTCCTTTATTGTGTGATTAATGTTATTACCTTGTAATGTGTAGTGTTTAAAATCTGAATTTGTGTGTTTTTATTCAGCATTGTGCATTGAATTGTGATACTTCATAGTTTTTCCTTGTGTGTGTGTGTGTTGACAACATTATGTCAAGGCGGGCGGTATGTTCCGACCTGTCACTGTGCTGCCCTCTTGCGGCAAAAGGGAAAAACACTTCAGTGTATCGTGTAGCGTTAGCGAGTGTGTGTGGGGTAGCAGGACAGCGCCTGCTAAGCAATGATGACAAGAATAAAAGGAAAAAGAGTCCAAATTTATTCTTGTGTTGTGATTATTTAATAATATGAGAGCTATCGACATAAATTTAGTGCATGTGTAATCAATGACAAATAGTTTCAATTAGCATAAATTAAACATAGTTCAGAAATTTTTAACATCATGGGGATATAAAGTAATGGACGAAGAAAGCGAAGAAATAAGATAAAAATTTCGAGAGAAAAAAAACAACTAATTTCTGAAATTAAAATAAGCGAAGGCTTATTCTGCAGTTAAAATTGAATATTATTCTATAATAATTAATACATATACTTATTAAAGAAGATATGTTACTATTGAGAATTTCGGATTTGCTGGTTAAATAGAAATCTCAATAAAATTATGAAAAGAAACGTAGAAAAAGCTTAGTTTAGTTATAATAATGTCCCATTCAAAAATACTAGAACTACTTCGGGACGAGCCTCGCAATTTTGAGGGCCAGTCAGATGATGAAAATGACACTTGAATTTACACCCCTTCTCCAAATTTCAATACCACACCATTGGGTGTACGTTTGGCATAGTTAGATTTAGCGTGCACCGGATTTGAATATACGACGAATATCAAATGTAATCGGATTTCTAACCGGAACCCTTCCGACCCTCGGGCCGAGACCTTACCACTAGGTCACCGCAACACCATGACGCAACTGAAACCCATGTAAAATGCAAGTTTCAGTTGCTCAGAACCAACGTTAGAATTCATAATCAGATTCATCTGTGGAAAAGGGCATCTGTAGTATCGCCATCACCCGGCCAAAATATAATAAACTCTATGTGAAAAATTATTTCTTCAAGTGTCAGTATAATTTTTGCATAGCTTATCCATCAATTCTTTGGTTCAAAATTTATTTGTTAATAGAAAAGATTGACTGCTATCTTTCTGAGCGTAAACTAAACATTTATTTCTTTATCTTTTCAAACTTCAACCTTATTTGGATAGACAATAACACTCGATGTTTAAAAAAATAAATCAAGTTTTATGCATTGTCAATTGTCTTCATACGAATGTAATAAGGAATTTAAAATTGTAATGAAAGTAAGTTTAGTTATATTAACGTCCCGTTGTAAAGCAACACTAGGGCTAATTTGGGATAGACCTCGTAATTTTGAACCGCGGTCAGATGACGAGGACGACACCTGAGCTAGCACCCCCCTCTCCACGCACATCACACCAGTGGAAGGACGTTTGGAATGACGGATTTAACGTGCAACAGATCCCCTTACACGACGGTTCTTCGATGGAATCGGGTCTCGAACCTGAAGCCCTACGGCTCACAAGCCGAGACCTTACCATAATGAAACCAGCAGGTATAAATACCATATACCAAATTTTATCCTTTTAACTAAAAACGTTTAAGAGTAAGCATGTTAACAGATAGACAGATTGACATACAAATAGACATAATGCCAAAAATATGTTTTTCGAATTCAGAGAAGTCAGAAATGGGGAAAATTCGTCAAAATCTCGAGTTCGAATTGATGATTACAATACTTTCTCTATACATCGTATATGAGACAGTAAAAATAATGAAAAAGAAGATTATATAGCCTGAAATATCTTCATTCCTATATTATATCAAACAAAATTAGAGCTACCACTCTAATTTATTTACAAACTTACTTCTGCCACTTTATGACAAACTTACTTCTACCACTGTGAGATGAAAATTCGTCCACTTTTAATTGTCTTTCTATTGTAAGGGAGTTGGTTATAAACAAAGAACCATTTTCAAATCCTTAATCTGGATGATCTATCCTTGAACTCATCTGAGATTTTCATTCTCCTGTCAACATATTATAAGATGGTTCAAATCGAATCAAAATTTCTCTGGCTATCGTGTTCGTAAGGTAACATGAGACAGATTGCTAAGAAGCGTCCTCTAGCGATTCACAGTTATGTTCAGAGCTTGCATTGCACTCTGATTTCTGCTTGTCTATCTGTGTTCTCTCATTTCCTAACGTATTTAAAGTAAGTTTTGAAATATTCTGGATAGATAATCTCACTCCTGTACCATGTCAGTTTCAATAAATCGGAGTTGCAGTTAATTTAAGTGACTTCAGCATAAGTTCACACTAATCCGTAAATAATTATTTACACATTGTGGAACAGAAAAGGATATTTCTCCGACTGCATTACAAATTCTTATGTTGACATTTGCGTACAGTGGGAAAATATCATTTACTGGGTGTCTATAATCAATTTATGCATATCAACTGGATTTCCTTTTTTGTATATTTGATGAAATTCGTTTACTCCAAATATTTATCTTCTTATGAGAATTCTTCTTTACAAGAAAACTTCAAAAGAAGAAGTAGCTTTTAAGAAAAGCCTGTTTCTCTTAAACAAAAATTAAAATCATCCTTATAAAAGTGCAACATCATTATAATATTATGAAGGGATATCATGGTAATCGTCAATTTTTAAAGGTTATAAGAAGATATTGAATACAAATTCGTTAGTGTTTAAATAATATATTTTTTGAATTTTGATTGACGCGAACTAAATACTATACTCACTGAACGTAGCACTGTATAAATGTGTTTTTCACTTAAAATTCTGCGCTTTCAGAAAGGCGTAAAAGTACTTTTACGAAAGAACAAGTCATTATATACAGATTACAGAATCAATAATATGATGCTAAATTATATTTTGATTATTTATTATATATAGTAAAATTTTATGTATAATTTGACACATTTTTGTAAATCATTCAAATATTTACAATTAAATTGTAAGTTTAAAATCCACTTCCAAGACTCCGTTTTTTAAAAAAAAATCCAATAGCTCTCTATTTTGATATTTGTAGGATTTCTTAATGACTACAGTAAATAATTTAATGGTTCATGTCGGATTTATTTTACATATCATACGATTTTACATATCATATGATACGCACGACTGTTCTTACTTTTATATATCATACGATTGATAAACATCCACAAAAATATTTTGATTTACATATTTAGCCTTTCAGTTTTTAAAATATAAATGCATACAGAAATGCTTGTTTTTGTGTATGTATTGCTTTTATATTTGGTGTTCGAGCATAATCTTTAAACATTTGCATCACAAGAGACTACAAAATGCCTTTCTTAAATTCCGTTATCTCTATCAAAGGCACTGTAAGTAAACCTAAAAATGACATACATTTTTCTTAACAATTGTGTTAACACATTGGCAGCAGAAACTTATAAATTTATTCCTTTATCAGTCGGTGAAGTGTCAGCGAGCCAGCGTCCTGACATAGGGGTAGCACATCTTCCCCCTGACATGGACGTCCGAGGTTCGAGTCCGGGTTCGGGCATGGTTGTTCTTCATCTGTTCTATCTGTGAGATGTGTGAATGTGCCCCCCTGTAAAAAGGGGTTGTGCAAGCGAATGTGATGCGTGAGTAGCTAAGACGTACTCTTGGTCTTAGTTGGCGCTACTAAAACAAGACACGCTCCCATGGCTTAAAATCGCTGACTTCATCAGCGAACTTGTCCATGGCAAGTGTCATTATAAACAACAACAACAGTATCAGCGTACTATCGCGCTTTGCTTAGTTTGTTAAATAATTCATCAATGTAATTTCAAACTATAACTATTCTTAAAAGGTATTCTTCTTTAAGGAGCACTTACAACACGTCAGTAATGCCATGACAGTAGAATCACAAATGCGCGGAAGCGAAAAAAATCGGAACAGGAGCATATAGCTGTCTCGTTGGAACAAGTACTACTATTGTCTACTTTTTCTGTAGACGTGACCTTCTTTCTGCATATGCGCAATCTTACTGGCGAGGCAATTCTGGCTTAGTTAAAATTCTCTTTAAATATAAAAGTATGGAACGTGAACAGAGGCTCAGATGTTTTAATTCATATAATGCCCGTTCAACCACGCCCAGTATGGACAACAGGTTCACACTTGAAATAAAACTTCAACATAGGTGCTGCACCTGTGAAATCAATTAGCAGACCATAGCATCCGGAGTACAATGGATGTATCGCTAAAGATTGTTTATCGCCTTATCTTGTTCTATGTTAAGCGCGAACACATTCTCCGCTTCACCAGCAAGACACTTCATGAGTAGGTGTGTGTGCGCGCTTGCAAGACTCAGTAGGGTTTATTATCTTTAATATGTCGTTTGATGGTTTTCAGTTTTTTTTTAATACTAAAAAGTGAGAATATATTCTGCTCTTATTATTTTTGGAGTGGATTACCCTTAGAATGAGGCTGTGATGTCATAAGTTCTATGTGGACATAGCAATGTGATGCATTTTGAGCCCTCCTCCGGAGGGCTCTAGAGATGAACACTTCTAGTCTAAATGTCTAAAATTGTTACTACGATGAATGTTATTTTATTATCTATGTAGATATGGGTTTGTGAGGATGTATTTGGGATGATGATTAAAAATACAAATTTGTCAAATTTCTGACTCTCATGCATTTTTAGCATTGAAAATTGTTACAAACATTTTAAATTTTATGTTCTTCATACAATTTTTAAAATGACTTGCATTTTGTTTGCACTCTCATGCATTTTTCGCCTTGAAAAATATTACAAACAATTTAAATTTTATGTTCTGGATACAATTTTTAAAATGACTTGCATTTTGTTTTAAGGGTCAAATAACAATTTACTTTCATATTATAATTAATTTTTGGAACTTTTGGGCATCTTATGAATCTTTACAGAGTATTGTCTTCTTACTAATTTATAGATAAATGTTATCAATTTACTTATTTCTCAAAAATATATATGAATTAATCGTGACGTTTACTTAGAAAAAATTATTTTATTGTTAATTTCCTTAATTTATTCTTGAGCTTTCAGATCTGCAGGATCTATATTATGATTACGAACCAGTTAAGTCTAAGAGAAATTACCGCTGAATATTCGACTAAAAGAAGAAAGAAGTATTTATTATTTTAAAATACGAGAAAGAGAAAAGCTCCTTAAAGCGTAGAAAAATATATTCTCTTAAACTTATCATTAAAGGCAACTAGTTCAACTTTTTAAAGATTTTCTCTAAATCATGGAAATGCAAGCTATTCAGGAATATTTCAAAGCTTTTATTGAATCGAGATGGAGGCGACGGGGCTTATGTATAAAGTATTTCTACTTTATGTACTGCCGATTTACTCTTAAATTTTTGAAATACGGATGAGTCAATTTGTGTCGCCGAACTATCGAGAAGTAAAATGAAAATATTTTATACTTTACAGAAACTGGTAAGTAAATCACATCTTTTTCTTCATTGTTAAGAATAAATCCTACATTCCTCTGCTAGAATTTGATCTTCCATTTTTCTTTTTTTCCGGAATTTAAAATAAAATAAATTGAAGTGATGCACTTTGCATTTTTTTAGAAAGACTTCTCCTTAAATCATATCTAATAAACTCAGTATGCCCAAAAAGTTCAAGGCTTTTTAAACATTGATGTTTCTGAAGAATCAGTTTTTTTTTTCTCTTTGTTTTCAAATAAAAGAACTGTGAGAAGCGTTTTTTTTTCTTTATATAATTTAGAATGTAATTTGGGGATTTTACTATTCCACTGAATTTATACTAAGAAATAGATAAAAAAAAATAGAATTTAATTTTCAGCTACAACAAAATGTATGAAAATCAGCCTATAGTTAGAATTTATGACTCGAAGAATAAAAGATAAAATAAAAATAAATTAAAATAATTCAAAAATTATTACATCAATGCAATTCTAATTTGATAAAAACAGAATAATTGTAAAATGTAATTAAAATTCCTATAAAGCAAAATCCATTTTAAGTTATTTAAAAAAAATCTATCTGCCATAAAAACTGTAGATCTTTTCCATTTTACAATTATTTCAAATTAATTTTAAAAAAGCTTCAAGTTAATGAATAATATATAATAAAAAACAACAAATTACTTTAAGAAAAACTTGCATGTTTCACTCGTGTTTTGATTTACACATTGCATATTGCTTTTTCAATTAGTAGTTGCTGCAAAGGTTTCAAATTATGTTTGTTATTTATGCGCAGAATATAAAAAACTGTATTCCACCAATTGTTTGAAACTAAAATAAAAAACGATTAATGATATCGAAATTTTTTTAAAAATTTGTTTGTGTAAGTATATTGAAATCATATTATTCCAAAAGTTGTAATCACCTTCAAGCTACCACTTCACCATGCTATTTCATACTTTATAAATATCTAAATAGAAGTCCATCATTTGTATTCACTTCAATTTCTGTTACAATTTTGAAAAAAAAAATTATTTAAGGAACAATACTGAATTAATCTTTGTCAAACTAGTCTTTAGAAACACGGAAGAAAACTATATTCCCAATACGATATCATTTATATGCAAAACATAAATCCCACGAACATGAAATATACTCCGAACAATTAATATGGATAGTTGAAATATTAATGACATCATGGAACAATGTCCGTCATCATAAGCAGAAGTATTGGGGAAAAGACAATAAATAGAGTAGATGAGACCTCATTCAATGATAATAATGTTGAAAAAAGAAAGAGATATCCAGATAATTGGGTGGATCGAAATCCATAGGTCTGCGCTGCTTAAGGGTACGTCTTAATGACAGCTAAGAATTGCGGCATCCACACAGAATCGCTTCGTAATGTCTGTCTAGTAAAACAGAATAAACCCGTGTAGGCTGACCAATAACTTCCATTAGATAACTTTTTATAGACGGGATATAAGAGTTTCTTGTTTTTTCAGATATTAAAAGTACGATACATTCATATGCATTTTTCAGATGAAAATGTTTATTTAACGTATTTTCAAAGAATTCAGAAATAAGCATTATATTTATATGGGAATGAAAACAATTATATTTGGATGAATATTTCGACAAAAAGGAAAAAGCATAAATTAAAAAAAAAAATAACGAAGAAGAAATAGCGTTTTTAAATCTGTATAAAGTGAGTTTTTGTAATTGCTTCTGAATTTATATCTAATTGGCATTGTCATCTTAAATTAGTTTCTCTCTAAGTTCAGGTGCTGTTATTACAAAAAGCTACAGTATAAAGCTGCATTGAGGTAATTAATTGACTAATTGTGAGGCATTTGGGTTCTTTAAACCTGTCTAATGGCCAATTAAATAACAAAAAATTTTAAGAGCTACCAATTTATGTTATTTTTGCATGAATAATTGAAATATTATTTTAGCTTTTGATTCAAAAGCTAATTTGTAACCTAAAAACTAATAGGAAATTAGTTTCGACATCAGCCTTAATCTGAACTGTGAATCCTCACGATTGGCATTATCAAACATGTAGATTACTGAAATCCTTGCGAGTTCATTCTTTTTCTCTGCAATTACTAGAAAAAATCATTTGTGGCTTATTGCTAGCTTTGAATTATTCTTGCAAATCTGTCCTCTAAGTCTGCATATTTGAATGAATAAATTCGTGCATACCGATTTCTCAACATATTTCCTGCTATATCTTAGGCAGTATAATAAATCTTTCATGCACCTTAAGAGATCTCTGGCATCATTAGAAGTGTGAAATGAACTTCGCATGAAGTATTGAAAGTTTGCCAGATTATAAAATGTGGCTATTTTTGAAAGCACCGTTTTTGAACTCTGTTCGAAATAAAATATATATAAAATCCATAACATCTATAATTTGCATTATAATTTTGTCTATATTATTCAAAGAATTCTCTAATTTTCGAAGCTTGAATTTACACTTTTATTAAACTGACTGGTATTAAATGAAATATTAAAAACGATTTTGATATTTGATATTTTTCTGCTGTTATTTAACGGCGCGAGATATATTTTTATCGGAAGTGAAAAAAAAATATCAGTTTTTGATTAAAGATTATAAAGTACAGATATAAGAAATTCGAAACAGATGATTAGTTTCAAAACTTTTTAAAATCAAAATATGTTATTTATGTGTTATTATGAGCGTCTATTTTGTGTGTGTTTGTTTTATTTTGTCTATGCAAACGATTATTGTAATATTTCTTGTCGTTAAAATTTTCCAGACTTTTTCACGCATACTGAATTGAAAGGAAACATCATACCTAATTATTTATTTGTTTATAAAGCAATCTGAATTCAGCAATACATTTCATCCCCATTAAGTCAAAAACCTAATCCAAACGTGCTTGTTTACCTTTGCAATTCGCTTGATTTCGCTTGCATACTTCAAGATACATGCGCAACCCAAATGAAACAGCTTTCATAATATTCCCCATATTTTTTTCACATAATAATGCATTCTAGTACAATGATGTGAATATTTTATAAATTTCCAAGTATGCGAAATAGAGTGAGCAGTACCTCGAAACAAAAGTAAAATGCAAGATCCCGACTCAGCTTCTAGAACGAAAATCCCCGTCCTCAGGCGATGCGAATCGATCACTCGCTACAGGAAAGTAAAAAGTACTTCCCCCATGCTGCATGTTCTTTCATTTTTAAACTCACGAAAAGAATATCACTTCCCTCAGCTAAAGCTTGCTGCATCAACAACAATCAGAAGCTAACTTTGTTCAAGTATTTCAAATAAAAGCACTTTCATTAACTTTCAAGATTTGTACTAAATCTGATAAAAGTGATTCCAAATACTTTTTGTAAAATTTATAGGAAGTGTATGACAGGTAGTTATAAATTGATATTAATAAAAAATTTACTACTTTAAAGAAGGTGACTACGGTACAACTTCTTCAAAGTAACGCTATAATAAACAGATAAAGAGAAATTTTAAAAGTTTAAAGATTAATGAAATAAAGTCTACTTCAGCCACTTTTAACGACATTTGAGACCCATGCGGCAGCGGAAGATATCAATCAATTTTATTTTTTCTCGTCGCTATTTTCTTGCCAATTCGCAACTTTTCCGCGACATAGTAACTTAATTTTTTTTTCTGTCCATCTTAACTGTATTAGGCAATTTATACTCTTTCATTCCACGTCAAGAAATGTCTCAAAGTACTCTTCCCAAACTTGAGGGAAACTTAAATACAGAAATTTCTATTAAATATTTTCACTAGTTCTGATGGTTGGTTGAGCGATGAAACAAATAAAACAAATGGCTTAAGATGTAAATTTATTACGTGCTTCTAACTTTATAAATATCGAGCAATATTTAATTAAAATTACAGCTGCTTAAATATTTTAAATATGTGTGTTTTATACAGAAATTATCAAATGATGGAATGAAGTAAGAGTGAGCAAATTAATTAGTAAGGAATAATTATTTGTATTTCTTCGTTAATTAGATTTCTTATTATTTTTGATAACTAATAATTCATGATTATTGTTTAATACGATTTTTAAAAATGTTTGCATACATTATACTAAAAATCTGCAAAAATATTCCCCAGATTTCTTTCAAACATTTTCATCGCAAAAATTGTACTTTATACTGTCTATTGTAAAACCAGGAAGAAACTAACTAGCATTATCCAGACTGTATTTAGAAAGTTATCTTTAAAAGAAATTCACTCGCTACATCAGTTCTAAATTAAATAAAGATAATATCATTCCATTGAACAGAATGGAGAGAAAGGAAAAATTTAAAACTTTGGGCATAGCAATTTGAGAGACCTGGAAAGAAATTCCTTCCCCTGACTATGGATGATTGAAACCGACGATTCGTTAATCCTCATACCTCGAAGATCTACGAAAATAGCCGAAAGGATACGAAAACATTCAAAGAGTAACGTTTAAAAATTCAATTAATCTGAAGGTATATCTGCAATTAACGAAGTGTTAAACAAAAGTAGCTGAAAAACCAACAATCTTAACTTACCAGTCTTTTTTTATTTCATCAAAATATGACATAAGAAGAATGCACATTTAAGATTTCAATTACAAAACAGCGACAACAGTGAAACAAAGGTTTATTATTAGAAAGATAACATTTAAATTTTTATATACTTTTGTTTTAAAATATTCTTATTATATATTCTTCTGATTTCTTGTTTCAATAAACTTAATTAATAAATCGTTTGTTGAATATATATATATTCCATTGATATGATAAATCTGAATGAAAAGTTATAAGTTTAAACATTTTAAATAGTTTTAGATTTGAGGAAATGAAAAATTCAGGATGTTGTTAACTAAACAGGAGGTGTTTAGTCATCTTCAATAAAAAAAATTATGAATTAAAGATAAATTTCACACACATACTGACTTAAGTACGGAATTTAATTTCAGAAATAAAAATAATTACTCAATTTTTGGTCAATTGCAAAATCCAAAGGGCCTTGGTACTACATTTTAAATAAAATTGCACAGTTTGAAATTCTTATGCTTATGTAATGAATACATGAACAGATTTTTCCTTTTAAATAGCGATTTTAATGATTATGATGCTAATTTTGCGAGATGCAGTATTACTCATCAAACTCTTTTATCAGAGAATAAAAATGTTTCTACCACCTTCTTTATAACGTTTTGACTATTACAAGTTTTTAAATGAGATTCTTTAATAGTTACAAAGAAGCGGCAATGATTTCTAGTTTTTGAAAAAACTCAAAAGAAGTAATCTTCAGTAAAATCTGGATGGAAATATGAACCGGTTTGAATCAGAAAACAGAAGAAATTACGAGTGCATTCGCTGAAAAAGCAATAATAAGTTCACTTGATTGCAGTAGGGTGCTTGAAATAATTTGAGATTAAGGTATTCCTTATTAAACAATATAAAGAGACCAATGTAAACCTTTTAAATGTTATCCATATTGGAAATACCATATGCAGAAATTGTTATCTGATGATTGAATAGAGCAAAAATCGTTTACTTTGATGTACGCACAAATGACACTAGATAATTAATGGCAGATTACGTTGGGTGATGTGCCTCAAGTCAATAGGAATGTAGTTGTAAACGGAATTAACTGCCGAATCTTGGTCACTGAAATGGCATATGGTCACTGAAATACCCTGCATGGATCAAAAGTCACCGTCTGGTGTGGTTGGTTTTATATACTCATTCATAAACGGGCCTCACTTCTTTGAAGACTTCTTAAACAGCTTTGAATATCATGATTTTAAATAATTTCAATAACAGACTTGAAGAAGATCAGTTAATCAGTGAGCAACTCTAGCTTGAAACGGCCGTCAAGTGGAGCAAAATAAAGAATAGTTTCATAACACGAGTTTTAATCATAGGAAAATGAGTTTTTTTGGTTGATATTCTCATGCGTTAAGAATATTTTGCTAAATATTACTAATAGAACGGGAGGAGATATATAAAATTCTGGATTTTTTCGGTGGAATTTGGTGTGGATTTCTTTTCGGTTGATATTCTTATGTGCCAAGAATATTTTGCTAAATATAACTAATAGAAAGGGGGATATATAAAATTCTAAATGTCCTAATTATTTTCAGAAATAGTTTTATTGAATCAAATATCATAAAATGTAATTCCTTTAGTCATTTCATAATTATTTTTTTCTAGCTTTGCATATATGTTTATCTTTGATGCTTTAAAAATTGGCTGTTTGACCAGGATTAGAACCTGCATCATATGTAATATACCTTTCGTTATTAAAATTTCATTGTAAAAACAATTAAACACCTGTTCACAACAATGCAAAAGTTACATATCCTATTAATATCTTTTATTATTCTCTTAGAACGATATACATGACTTTTCTGCTAAGTTAAATAATAATAATTGGCTATTAATTTCAAAAATCATTAAATTTCTTCAGACATATCAGTAATTTTATTTCTTATTAAGAATTTCACTATTTTTAGCACTATTCCTTGTACAAACACTCCAAAAAATCGCAACTCATATTATACTTCTTCGCTGTTGATCACTGGAACTTTAGAGGAACTTAAGAGGCTGCTTTTTCTCACCGTTTGTATTTTAATTTTATGTAGTCAAATCTCTCTATGTCAAATGTCCCTATTTGTTTGAGATTAAAGTTCTTAGCCTGTTGAATATATAAAAAAATATTAATCTACGTTCCAAATTTTCACGCCATATTGGCTTTAAAATGTGCAACGAAGAACCAAATACACCAAAAAAAAATTACAGAACACAATTTATTTTACCAGAAACAGGTTTTTTCCCCCAACTATTGTGATTAGGCTGGAAATCGTATTTGACTTCTATTAATTTGAATAAAAAAAGTTCAAGTGGTGCTACATTAGCATAATGAACCTATATATCGCTTAGCAAGTATCTTCTAGTTGCCTCATATGGTGTCTTTTTCATTCTCACAAGATATCCAGTGAAAATAAATCGGTACGGTCTACTTAATGTGTATTATATGAGCATGAATTGATCGTATCAAACTATAATTATCTTACCCCTATTTCTATATATCAAATTATCATGTGAAATAACATGGGCACCAGTATATTTAGAAATTGAAATCTGTGAATTAATCTCACTTACATTCTTTGCTGTATGTTATATTTGCTTCTTATTTTAAACCAGAAACGCTAAATACGTGTGAATTTTAATATGCCTTCATAACCTCCTTGCTTGAAAATTTATTTATGTAGTGAGGACAGGCATACAATAATGCCTCATTCTTTTGCTTACATTTGTAATATAAACGGAATAAAAATTACCTCATTTTCACTGGTATGATGAGAAAAAACTCTATCAAAACTAACGATTCGTTTCATTTTGATAAGATAATTAATTCCCCCTTAGGCGTCGGGATCAGTTGCTTCGGTATATTTTTCTTGATATCAATTGACAAAGGTATTTTTAGCTATCTTCATAGATCTTAGAAGAGTGGAAAATTCGGCTTCAATCACCCATTGCCAAAGGCCGAAAAACACAATTTTTATTTTTATCCGATCGCTGTGCCGAAAGTCGAAGATGTTTTTTCTTTCTTTTTTCTTTACTTATTTCATATTATTGTTGTACTGGATTTAACGTGGAGAGTGAATTTTCTTTGGAAATTGAGAATAATTCATTAAAATATACGGCTAATGCAAGTACATTTTTTTTTAAATTTCTGTAAAGACTTTGTATAAAGTACAAAATTTGTGATATGAACATTTCACATGATTTCTGAGTGACACTTTTAAAGCAATAGGAAAATAGCATGTAAAAATATATTCATTTTAGATTTTTATGTGTAAAAATTAAATTGAATGAAGTGGATAAAATACAGGGTGGTTATAATTAAACTTCTGCTATAAACAACATCCTACAACGCAAACAGATGAATGGATTGCAGCGAAATTT
The DNA here is from genome assembly GCF_947563725.1 of Argiope bruennichi. Classification (NCBI taxonomy): domain Eukaryota; kingdom Metazoa; phylum Arthropoda; class Arachnida; order Araneae; family Araneidae; genus Argiope; species Argiope bruennichi. The sequence goes on along the minus strand of NC_079163.1, from coordinate 71,835,000 downwards.
GGTATATAGGCTATACGCTAAATATATAGGCTATATATTTGGTATATAGGCTATACGAGATGCGCTCACGGAATTCCGTAAAAAAATGGTTCCAAAATGTCCACCAGAGGGCGCTTTTTCTGGAAAAACATCAAATTTAACACAATAAACGCCCAAAACGGAATACAGAAACACTATTAACAAACCAGAACAAGAATTATGAGTAATAAAATGTAAAGCCGGGAAAAGCTGTCAATTCTGGGGAAAAAAATGTCGAAATTTGCACGCTTACGGAGAAGGTTACGATGCAAAACAGGTTAGGATAAGAAACGTTTGGATTCGTTGTTATGTTTTTTATGTCGATATTTCCGGCTGTAATGATGACGGTATCTTGTTACGACGTTGAATGACAAAAAAAGAAACTACATAACGCTTCATGTGCGAAGCATTACAACTGGTCAGTTACGATTTGCTGTTGAATTCACTGTCCATCGACTTGAAATTTTGCAGGTGAATGAGGGGGGTCACATGGAGAACCTTTCCCTATATCATCCTGGACATGATTAACAACTGCTCCTCTTATGCGATTGCACCTTAATCTGTTCTTGTTTCTGCAAACTGAATGTTTTTCTCAAATAGTGAACTGTTATTTTTTCCTTACCTTTACATAATATGGTCCGATGACAAGGTGATCAGATACTAGTCAATAAATGTTAATATTGTTTCTCTATTCCGTTTTGTACGTTTCTTGTGTTTAAATTATTTTTTTTCCAGAATAGGTGCCCCCTGGTGGACATTTCGGAACTATTTTTTTTTTGTTTTCGAAATTCCGTGAGCTCATTTCGTGTATAGCCTATATACCGAATTTCGTTGCAATCCGTTCACCCGTTTGCGTTGCATGATGCTGTTTATAGGGGAAGTTTAAATATAACAACCCTGTAGATTACCTGATCGGGATTTTTATATAATGTATACGTAGCAGCTCCTAATAGTAAGCTATTCATACAAAATTTTTAAGATAAATTATAAAAATCTTTTACATGTGAAAGTTGGGACTGGTAATGAACACCAAATTTTGTTTGAGCTATAAGATGAGGTATCTGTTCCTCCTTACTCGTGAAGTCATTCGTTAGAACTCTAATATTTTAATTCTTTCGCGTATAATGATGAATTTCACAAATATATTAAACAGAAAAATTTACGGCTCTTAAAACTGTTGCTAAAACATTAATAGTCATTTATTTTAAGTACCAAAATCTCATGTATAGTTTTAAGCATACCAAATGTATTTAACCTGCAAAAACCGTCATTGGTGATTTTGAGCTTTTTTTTTTTTTTTTTTTTTTGGAAAAATGTATATAATTTTAAAAACTTACTGTCGTATTTTTATTTACTTTTATAGATAGTGTAGAAAAATAGAAGCAGATACAAGGAAAACGAGTTAGCTAATTTTTACTTAGGCAGGGAACTGCATGTAGAATATTGATTTCCTTAATAATCTAAATGTTTATTTCTTCTTTCATTTATAATGTGTTTTATTTGAATGAAATGAATAATACATTTAATGAAAGGAAAGTTAAAATCACAGTTTCATAAGTAAATTACAAAGTAGGTTTTAATTTGGCCGTCAGTTGGCAAATAAAATATTCGACTTATCATTTTAATCATATACGCAATCATCTACTTGTTATCATCCCAATATACAATGAAGATACATTATGCCTATTCGAATCAAATGAACGCATATATAGAAATTGTTTATGCGGCTTTTTTATAGATGCTTCTTCTACAAAGAGCGAAAAAAGCTTAACTTTTCTAACTCGATAAAATAAAGAAAGGAAAGATGTATTCTGCCCTTAGAGAAAAAATTGCATTTCCTAACATGAAATTAACCAGAACGCTACAAAATGAGATAGAACATTAAAGAAATTGACTTCTTCGAAAACTTATATATGATGATATATTTGCAGAGTCATTTACATGATTCATTTATAAATAATTCTGAAAAAGAATAAAATTTACATACAAATAGCATTGATCCAACAGAAGGTTAACTCTTTACAATATTTGCTGTCACCATGAAGCTACTGATGGCATATTTGTTTAGTCTATTTCAGTATTTTTCTAACCCGAAAAAAGAGACTTGCATTCTTGAGTTTTTTCAAATGCTGTTACGGAAATAAATAATTTTCGCTATATTCTTTATTATTAATTACTAATAGTTTATTGTCCACTTTATTACGATTTTAGAATACTCGTTAATACTAATATACTAAGGTTACAACTTAATTAAATTCATTTTAAATGTACATTTTATAGATAAAAATAGGTGAAATGATACTTTTAACAAACGTCTTAAGAATTAAACACAATTTGAAGAAAACATTATGTCATAAAATGAAATTATTACTTTTATTACATATTATCTATATCTATACTAATAATAAAGCCCAATGTGTGTGTGTGTGTGTGTTGGCGCTCTACAGGCCAGACCGCTTGACCTACAGCTACCAAATTTGGTACATGTATACCTTAGAGGTCGGGAATGTGCACCTGGGGTTCCTTTTTTCGAATTTTTAATTAGAATTTTAATTATTAATTAAAAACTAACTTTCCCGCCAAAAAAATCTTCCATTTTCCCCACCGCCAACTTTTTCGCCAAAAACTCTTCCATTTTCTCCACCGCTAAATGAGTAAGGCTTCAGTTTTTTTTTCTCCCAACAGTAATGAGGCTAGGGTTAATATTTTTCGGCGGATTATTTCCAACGATTCTGTTTATTTTCTAAAGGTTTTATGCATTTAAAACTAAGCATTGTTAATTAATCCATGTTTCAGATTCATTCTGAAGTACTTTTGAATTAAAAAACACAGAATAAAGGAAATTAAAAATGTATAATCTGCATAGCGTTACCCCAACTGGCGTAGAAAAATTGACGCATTTGCGTTACCGTAAAAGGAGAAGAAAATTCACGCATGCGCATTGTTCTGATTGTTGTCATGACAACCACTATCAACGGATGATTTAAATTATTTTTAGGTTAGTTGCATGCTTTTGTAAGTAAATTGTATTTATGTTATATATTTTTTGTATATGCTTATAGTTATAAGTGCATCGTTTTTTAAGTATTTTTTTTAACCTGTTTTCAATGATTGAAATTATTTTTAGGTTAGTTGCATGCATTTGTAATTAAATTGTATTTATGTTAGTTATATATTTTTTTGTATATGCTTATAGTTTTAAGTACATCGTTTTTTAAGTAGTTTTTTTAAACCTGTTTTAGACCGATTATTTTAAACGATTCATTTTATTTTCTTAGTGTTTGATGCATTTAAAATTAAACATTGTTAATTAATCGATCTGTTCATGATGAATCTGAGAAAATTTTGTTGACAAATTCTTGAGATATTACATAAATTAAGAAAGATATTTTTTAGTGCCCATAAAGTTTAAACGCTCAGTGACTCTATTATCAGTAATCAAATTATTAAAAAAATGCTTTGTTTCAGTAAAAAATATTATAATATTAATTTCAGATTAATCATTTACACTTTAATTTAAAGCATAAATTCTACGAGGGGTAACAGAAAATTAGAGAGATACATATCACGTTATGACTGAAGGCCTTTATAATATTATGAGTGAAATATATGACTATCAAAATTTGAAGTTTTAAAATATTTTGCTGAAGAATCTATTAAAGTTGGAATTGCATAAAATATTTAATTATTAAAATTTTAACGAACATTAAGATTGGCGAATCGGCTGGTCGCCAAAGGCGGCTAATTATCAAATAAAATGTAATTATTAATTTTAAAATGATTTTAAAAAAGGAAAAGAAAAGTCTGGTCTTATAATGTTTTATTATTGCCTTCAATTAAAATTTTCTTTAAACTTCAGTAATTAAAAACTATAACTGATTTATTCATAAATAAGTTTAATTTTTATATTCCTCGCCTTTAATTTCTTCAGATTATTATTTAAAAAGAACGCATAAATCATTTGAAAGGAAAACTCATTTCTTCTTGTAAGAATGAGTCACATTTGAAATAAACTTAATTAAAAATTATTTCATATAAATGACAAAATCAGTTTTTATTTTTAACTTATCTAAAAAATTTACTAAATGCTTAAATCGCACAGTATCACAACACTTGTTTTTGGTGGGAAAAAATTCAATAATCCTCTAGCATTTTATCAGTAGAAAATATCTGAGATATTTGATTACAACATCTTCTTTCTGTATCATTTACAAGTTCTGATACATAGTTAAATACTTATTACAAATTAAAAAGTAAGAAAAAAATATTATAAATTAAAAATAAAAAGCTTTCATAACAGAAATATCGTATGGATTACTGGAGATGTACAACAGTGTTTGAAAAATACATTCTCATGATTTTATTTCATGAATTCAAAAATTAAATTTCAGTAATTTTTGGTAGAAAAAGAACATAGATGAAGAAACAATCCGTAGGAATATTCATTTACTAAACTTCATTAATTTCGTTAATAAGTTCATTAATTCTTCTTAAATTTGCATTTTCATGACAAAATTTAAATGGCCAGTCAATCAATCGTAACTATAACGTATAAATATGCAACTTCAGAATAATGTATAAAGAGAAAAGTCCACCGAAAATATTTGGTATTGGATTACCAATAATATTCTTTTTCTTTTTTCTGTGGCGAATATACGGATGCTCATTTAAAAAGACAAAATTGATGAAATCCCAATTTATCCATGAGTTTTAGACTTAAATTTTTTTTGAATTAAAGTTATTACTAAGTTGCTTTAAAAAATCAAAATATATAAAGGATTCGAAAAATATACATACATCTGCATTCAGAATAAATGAAACTTAAAATATCAATTTTTGCTTATGACAATTTTTTAGAAGGTCCACAGAAGTAAAGTAAAAATGTGAGAAGCATTGCTTTTTTTTTCTAAAATTTCAAACTCTTTAATATACACATAGCTTCGCTTTGCGGTTAATACCTATTTATAAATTTATTTTCATGCTTTTGGATCGATGATTTACTAATATATAGATAGCTATATTCGGTGCCCACAATGTCCGGAACTCCTGTATCCTCAACTTCAGAGCAGCTAGAGCTATAGTCATAAAAATGATGTCTAGATGCAGCAAAGTGACCATACTTTACGCGATGAAATCATTTATAATGCAAATGTATTTGGAATTTGTGTTTTTTTCAATCTCGAAAATGGTATAAGATTTGGAAAAAGTCATTTGCGACGTTGAAGCGCATCATTAATTTAGTGGTAACAGACAATCTATTATTAAATTTCCTTAATTAGTCTTGCTAAAAATGGTCCCTGTCAGCCATAATCGACATCAATGTCAGGAATTTTGTAGATTCTCTCCAAAATTGGATATCGCAATAAACAAATTCGGATTTCATGTACTCTCTTTTTTACATTAATTTTCTCAAGGCATATTTTCGTATTAAAGCGATGGTGTTTGGCATCTAAAAAATTGCCTCTTACTTTTAATCTCCTAATAATTCCTTTATTCTTTTTGAGATAGGAAATCTAGTTCTGAATTTTGCCCGAACTATGAATGCATTCTCATTTCTCATAATGCATAGCCACTTTACTATATCTGGATATCACTTTTATGAATGTAGTTGTCCCCAAATTGGAGATATTGGAAGAAAAATTTAGGTTTTTAAGCTTTTATTGGGCACTTTATATACCCTTCACCTTTTTCTTTAAATACATACTTCTCTTTTGAAAGATAAACAGAAACTACCAGAGGAGATCCGCATGATATCCATTAATTTTAACACGCCGTTGATATTCATTTTAATGAAAACGAAAGTATTCTTAATCAATATTTATCGTAACTTATTCATCATGATCAAAGCAGAACCATCCGCGTCTATTAAGTTACTTAATATCTTGATGGTTTAGATGAAGAAATATGGGATATTATTGCTTCTATCTTTCTTGCACACATGAATACTAATATCATCTGAAAACACCAGAAATTTTATGCATAACAAAACAGATATGAATTATGTTTTATTCATCAGGTTAACTTTTATCATTATAAAACTTATATTCTACTAGCAGTAACGCTTAAATTACTTTTAGAGAAATATTCTTTTCAAGAAACCGAATATGTTTCGAAAAACGTTTCTTTTTTAGACAATACGTATTTTAGTATCAAACATTGATGCCTTAAACAACTTTTTTTTTAAAGTAACTTTTAAAGTTATTGTTAAAAATCTATTAAATTTTTAATGAATCGCAAATTTTTAAAGCAAGACATTTTCATCAGTATTCTCAGAGCATTGTACCTCAAAATTATTATTAAAACAGTGCGATTTCTTTTCAATATTAAAAGAAAATCTATGTGATTAGAATCGTCTTGGTTATAAAGTGAAAAATATTTAATCTGAACAATTGGAACTTATTCCACTCTTTAATGTTTTCATACACTTTACCCATTAATAAGATATAACTGCATGCTGAATATACATTAGTATGAACAAGAAAATTATTTCGTATTAGTAAATCAATGGATTAGTTATTCGAGCTTTTCAAATCATGATTTATGATTTTAAAAAATCGCAGTTCGAAGTTTGCATCGTCTCTGGTGCTGACAGCCACACAGTGAATCGTCCCATATTCGCCATACGTATTTTTAGGGTATAGGAAAGTTATCAAAAACAGATGAGTTTCGCTTCCATTTTCCTAATGATACATCTTCGCCCGTATGTTTTATAATAACACTTTTAAAAAATTAATTCCTCATTTTTTTTCTAAATGTGTTACATTTTGATAATCTTCGTTGGTTTTGAACAGATGCCCACATATTAATCCAAATCAATGATTGAGACTGTGAAATCTTATTCACAGAATGTGTTATTTTTCCTTTTGGGTTACGTTTGCTAACTTTTGACTGTAGTTTCATGCTTTGAATTTTTTCTGATATAAATATTTATATATTGATTTTTTTAATATTTTTTATACATTATATATCTTGGACTGAAAGAAGGATGTATAATAGTTTCTATTATCAAGATGATTGTTAAGAACTAAATAATAGCTTTTGATGCTTTAGAAATATTTTGAAGTGTCTAATACTTTTTTAGCCTTTTATTGATGCGAATTTTTCTACTTTAAATGATTTTCCATTCTATTCACCTGAATTATGTATTTCGTGACTCTGATGGCTTTTATTTCAAGTGCTAATTCCTTTAAATACTGTAAAGTTTATATTTCCATCGTAAGGTTTCTATAGTTTAAACTTCTTCCTTGTTCCGGGCGTCATGGATTTCTAAGAATTTCTAATAAATTGCCTAGAATATTCACCTATCCTTTTCCAGTTTGATTCTTTTCTAAAGTGGGATTCTCGTGTCTTTCACCTTTAAGGACAGTTTGCCATTGCGAGTAGTGCAAATGGTTTTAGCTAAATAATGTATATTTAAAATACATTGTTCAAAAAAATTATATCAGTCCATCAAAAGTATTTTTTCCGTTCGAAATATTCGATTCATTGTAAAAATTCTTATAATGACTTCTACTTTATCCCATCTATCATCTCATTTTTTTTGCATACAGTTTTCAATAAAATGACCCAGCTATGAAGCACTAAGCCAAAAACACCTTATATTAGTAAGAAAAATGAAAGCTATCAATGCTTAAGGTTTTTTTCCCAATTCATGGCAAAAATTCACATCTTTGTCATTCCATACAGCCGAAGGTACCACACAACGAAGCGAGAAAACGCGATAACGTCCCAGAAAAGATTGTGTTGCGCTGTCAAAAAGCAGTTGAAAAGGCGCGCTCCCAATTTTCCTATCAGACAACGACGGAGAAGCCGGCTTCGAGGCGCTGCGAACGCGTTTAAGCTGCGATCCAGACTACGGATTCGACAGTCGCGGAAAAGGAGCCGCTGGATTGACCATGCTCCACTGGATCGTCTTCGTTTCTTTACTACGAGGTAAGGCAAAGAGTAATCTTTATGTAGCTTTTTTTGACAACTGGGAAATATTTTGCAGAATTTTTTTTTGAAATTTTTATTTTTGACTTTTTGGTTGATGAGGTTTTTTTTGTACGCATGTTATGGGATATGACAGTTTCTCGGAGTTTCCGCGCGGTGAAAAATTGAGGAGGAAGCGCATAGTTTCAGAGAAAGCGCAACGTGTTGATACTCGTTTGGGAACTTTTGCGATGTTTGGGATAGATAGTTTGTTACAGCCTGTGTAGTAATAAAAGTTTATTACAGCGGAAAAAAAATGTTTAAATGATATGACAATCATGGTGCAAATTCCGGAGAGAATTGTTTAATTTTTACTAAAAATATTTCTGTAAGTAGAAAAAATCAGATGCTTTTGTTACAAATTCGGAATATAATTTTTTTTGTATAAAATCTTGTTTGTGATTTTATTAAATTTAGTCTTCAAGTGCATAATTTTATTTTATTTTAATTAAACACTAAATTTTCCTATCAGAGTTTTCTAGTTTATTTTCAAACGCGGATATTATTCCGCACTTAACAATAAATTTCAGTGAAATTCTTTATTTTTATCAGTAATGGTTGATGTAATCGGATTCATCCTGAAAAACATGGATTTAAAATTAATTTAAAGTTGCAAATAACTTTAAATATAGTTATTGAATAAATAACTAAAATAACGAATAAATTAGTAATAAAAAAATAACGATCGTAATTTATTTTCACATTATTTGTTAAGTAAAATTTGTTCCATAAATTATAAACAATTTTTTTATGTTTTAAAAATTATTTCCTGATGAAATTTTCGTGTTCAGAATTTTCATCTAAAAAAAATTGAGACATTAACATTCCAACTCCTTCTGGTTTTGATGCTATTTTTATAAATTAACACCATTACATTTTCAGTTTTATTAAAGGCCGCTTCTTATGTATTTTGTAAACCTACTATATGTGGAAATTATATTGTTCTTGAATCATTCAATCGCGCATTAAATGAAAGTATATTCGGGATTTAAACTCATTATTATTATTTTGTGTTTTATTACTATACTTAATTATTATTCTTTTTTTGCTATAATTTTAAATGTTTACGTAAAAAATTGCGAATATCTTTAAATTTTTCATTTATGTCAATATTATGCAGTTTTAAACTTAATTTGATTAGTACAATTTCCCTAACATTATCATAGAGTAGAAAATTGTACCCAATTTTTTAAATTGATTTTATAATTAGAAAAATAAAAAATGAAAAAAGAAATTTGTATTGCACCTGCAGTGAATTGATCAGTGATATTCTGAACACCTCAGCAGTTAAGATGATTTAATTTCTTAGTCAAAAACCATGCATTGACTTAAATAATTATGTTATTTTAATTAAACATAAAAAACAATCGACTTTATTAGCTACTTAATTAACAAATTGTTTCTAATTAATTAGCAAATTATTTCTAACAACCCCGATTTTTTTCAAAAAGCCGTTTACAGATTTGAAAGTGTTGAGAAGAAACCTTAAGATATAACCCGGGCTATAAATATTTAACTATGTTTAATCCAATAATTACATTTCTTTTTCATTTTGTAGCAAACAATAGAATTCATAGAATTGAATAGAATTTGAACTGAAAACATGTTTCAAGATAATAGAAAAAAGATACGATGTAAATTTTGAAATTTAAATTAGGTTTTTAATTGTGTAACTCGTGCATCTATTTCGAGCAGTAAAAATTAGATTCGAATTAAAATCACTGACAAGAATATTATTACGATTTTCATTCAGAAATTTAATTTATTGTCCATTTAAAAAATAGGAAATCGTTTTATAATTTAGTTATTGAAGGCTTGGATTTTTGGCCTGCATATAAAAGCAGAAGAAAATTTTGATTTAATCAATGTTTCCATCTTTTCTTCTTTTTTAAAATTTTTTAGTTATAATACCATGTTTAAATAAGAGATATAAAGAATAATTTAAATTTAATATAGAAAGTTGTTCTTCAAAGCAGATATTATTTTTTGCTTTATTGATAAAATCCTAGTCAATCGAGCTTTAGAGATAATTGGACCAATTCTTAAATTTAAAGACGTTTTATGTAGAGTTCTCCTATTAAAAAAACATTTTCGTAATTCCTTTTAAATTGACTTGGACCTGAAAGAACTTTCCAATTCATTCCCTACCTTTTTCCAATACTTGGACCAACGAGAGAAGTTATGCTAATAAGTAGTAATTTTTAAGGTTACACCTCTTTTAAGTTTCGTCGAAGCGTGCAGGAAAATAATGATGGCACATTGAATGTGCTCGATGCCAAATAAAAAGGTAGAGTACAGAAATGCGATTAATCACGGACGTTGTCACCACCTTTTTGGTATGCGTCCAAATGTCAGAAGTTACTTTTTAATTACTCCCTCTCTTTCTTGGTAATCTCTTCCTTCTCCATAATACGCTGCTCTACTTAAACTTTCGAAACGGGGGGTATAATTACTAAAATCGTTTCTTCGTTAAATGAAATTGAATTACTTTAGATTATTTTTAGCAAGAAACGGACCACAGTTAATAAGCATAAATGGAGATAAAATATTTCTACCACAAATAATTAATTCTCAAAATTATTTTTAAGAATGCTGTAGCTGCTACACTTTTTATACTTAAGGGAATCATAAATTACTATATCCTGTTAAGGAAATATTGACAATAAAGGTATTAACTACGTTCTCTTCATTCAGTTTAAAACTATTCCCTTTCAGTTTATACCATAATTTATTTTTGAAAACATTTTATAAACTAACAATCTTTTATGAAATATGTCTTTATAATTATTGCTGAAAATTTAATTGACAAACTTTTAAATTTGTAACCAAAGACGAATCTTGCCACTATTATAAATATTTTAAGATGTACTATACGATAAATTAAAATATTTTTTCGAGAATATCATCATGTGGCTTATTTAAAATGATAGTTTTCTTTTAATTATTTAAATTACCTAGAAATATTACTTTATTCTGATTTTTTTAAATGTTACTCCGTTTTGAATTTTTATCTCCCAAAATGTGTATGCATGCAGGATAGAGTTATAAGTTAAACATTCTTAAATAGGTGTATTATAGAAGTATAGATAAGCATTTGTAAATCAAGCATCATCATTATTAACGTTCTTCTCGGTATCCGTCTCTAAAAGTTTAAGAAAAGGAAATAAGTCTCATCCAATGGCACCATTTTTTATTATATATTTTTATCATATTTGGGAGTTATAAATGACTTAGAAAATTTGAATTATTTCTACTCATGAAAAACTTATCAGTTGATTTTAGTGAAATTGAACGAAAAATCCATTATTCCTATAGTTCAAAAATTCAATTCATATCCTTCTTTCTTTAGTTTATTTGTGTTTTCTATATCTGGCTGGAATATTCATCCGATAATCGAAAATATTTCTAATATAATAAAAAAGAAAAGTTATGCTTTAAAATATTAAAAAAAAATTTAATATAAAAATGACTGCTGATTTCTTCTAACATTTGATAAAATTAGAACACAATATGTAAATGTTTATAAGATAAAATTAGGAAGTTATTGGAAAAAATAGCTCATTTCAAATTAAAGGGTTTGGAGGGTTTCAAACTGTAGAGTTGAGTTACTAAAATGTTGAAAATTTAAAATTAAACAATCCTATGTTCATTGAAAAATGAAGGTTATTTTTTTTTAATAAATACATATTTCATGCTTATTATTTTCCTTTTGAATTGAATATGTAATCAGTAATTACATATTCAATGCAAAAGACTCGAAAAAATTGGCATGTAAAAAATTTAGACAAACCATTTCAGTAGTTTCCTGAAATCTCATAACTTTCATATTAAAATAATAGTTTCGTATTAATAACTTCCATTCGCAAATTGAGATTTTGATTGTGATAACTGAGTTCTCAGAAGAAATTTCTTCAAAAAACCTTTTAGAGTTGGAAATAAGGATATATAATTATTTGAGATTGATAATATCTGTCCTTTCCTTATTTATGGTAAATATATAAAGCAGCAAAAATATTAATTTGCTTTTAACAAGAAATTTGACAAATGGAGACATCTTTTACAGAACCATTATTATCATTATTTCAGGCTATTAGTATCGAATTATCAAATGCTGAATTAGAAAACTGATTTTCTGTTTAAATGCCTGCTTTTAATAATCTTTTATGCCCAAGGAAGAAAGTAAGCGTAAAGTTTCTGATGTTTTTAATGGAACTGAAATCGTACATGTGTTTCGGAACAATAGTAACTTATGAACTAAAAATGCATTACATTTGATAATAACACAATTTGCCGCATGAAATAGATTCTGTAGTTAATTGATTCTGGCATTATTTAGATACAAAACATTAATATCTGTTTTAAATTCAAAATATAACTTTATAGACCATGCATGCATGAACTCAATATGTAAGAGTTTATTTCAATAAAGTAGATATATATTCAAAATTCATAAGACTGAAAGGTAGTTTTATTTTCTTCAAAATTTCATACTAAACATTTCTCTGTTCATCCCAAATTTTTAAAAATATCTCAACATCTTAGGCCCAAATAATTTTTTCTGAATGTGACCTTTCGTTCAATGCTCACAATTCGTTTTACGGTGTATTTAGAATTGAGAAATGAATAATTTATTTTCAATTCTTCTACCGTTTGTTTCATAAATTATTGTTGAAAAAGCTGTATTCACAGACGTCTACATATTTTAGAACGATGATTTGCTATGAATAAGCAAAGAAATTATTTGGATACAAGTGAAAAAAATGTTGCTTATGGTTCAAAAAATTTTGCCCATAAAATTCTTTTATGTGTTTTAAATGAATCGTAGAGTACATAGTATATATTTTATATCATACGGCGTATTTCATTTTTAATATTTCAGTAACTATAAGGTATTAATACATTTTTCACAAGCTGCAAACTAGGCAAAAGCATTTAATCTGAAATATTTTGAAAAACATTTTGTTTTGTTATATTCCATCCCTTCCTTATCTTTAGAAAATAGCTTTATGAAATGGAAGCAATATGTAAGCAATGAGCTTTCTTCCCTTTTTTACACTATCGTCTAATAGATGGAATTTAATGAAATGGTTTATTTTTAATTTATGAAAGAAATAACTAAAAATGTTACATTTCAATGCAGAAAGCCTACAGTGCATTATTTTTAGACTGCAAAATTTTCAATCCTTAATTCCTTTCCAGTAATTATTATACACTTTCTAAAATATGTATTGCATTTTTATATTTTCCTTATGGCTTATGCTGATGCTGTACCAACAAAAAAAGGAAATTTTCTTTTGCTTACGGAATTTTAGAGCTAACGCTATTAAACAACTACGATTTCACTTTTCCTTCTCTAGTGAAATAATTTGTATTTTCTGTGACCATATGACTGATTGTCATAGTCATTTATACATTTTGTAATGACTGGTAATGATTGAAAATAAGAATATAAGATAAAGTGACATGATTTTTTTTTTTCATTTTTATGAAAAGAGCTCCCTTTTTAAGAGGATGTTTGATGTTTTCTATTAAAATGTTATAATGAAAATAGAATCCCTGAAGTTATAAAAAAAATAATCTTTGATTTATTGATTATATTATTATAACTTCTTTTTTCATTTGCAATATACGATACATTACGTAAATATCAAAATGTGTAATGAGGTTTGCAATAATTTGTGGCTGACAATGATTCAACAGTATATCCTTAGATGACAAATTCATTTGGGAAAAATTCGCAAATTTCCAATATCTCTGTCTGTCACTGGTTATTAGTTAATTCATTTAATACCTTTTCCTTCCTATCGACCAGTATTTTTTATGTAAGACCATATTTTTTTGTTCAATATCCCTGTTATTGATTTTTTTATATCATATTTGTTTCCAAATTATGGAAATAAGCGCCATACATTAAACCTAAACGCTTAAAATTTCGTTTTTCTTTATTGACAAAATGTGTTGATATAATTAAGGATTATATTCATAATTAACAAAGAATAGTAATATAAATTTAAATGAATTGAATGCTTATAAACTGATCGTCTTACTTTAAAAAAATTCTATTAATAGATCGTCTGGATTTTTTTCCTGGGTAAAATGTTTGCTCTGCAAATTTATAATATTTAATTAGTAACAGCGTATTAATATTATCATTAAAACATTTTACTTAAAAATATTCTAAAAGTATGATTACTGATTTTCATTCGATAAAAAATGAATTTGCTCCCCAGTAGCAAAATGTATCTTGTTTGAAGCTGAATTAAAGCTCTTAAGAGTTTATAAAATTGTAAATATTTATAGCATTTTAAAATTGTTTATAGTATAACTTTTAATGCTATAACTTTTTAAAAGTATTTAATACTTTCGTTATTGTTATATTACTTGTATTTACTTGCATCGGGAAGCCTAAAGTCGGTGAAATAAATGATTATTTCATTTTTCTGTGCATATTTTCTATATATTTTCAGGCAAATATTTTCTAAAACTTAAAACCTTTTCGGGATATCAATAAGCAAAATGTGTAGAAGAGTGGGATGATTTTATTTAAATGTGTTAATTGAAGTTTGTATAATATCTTTCCAAAATCTATGTAGAAAAAAATAGAACACATTTAAACTTACCCAAATAAAGAATATCATTTTTTTCTTCTTAGAGTTCAAGCTTTTTCCATAAACTAAAGATTCTTTGCTAATTTGCATTCACCACTTCTCGTAATGCCATCGTGGTTAAATCATTTACTCAGTTTCTAGGCTTTTAATGACTGCTTATGTATGGTTAATACGAAACAAGTCATTAATGTGGCAGTTCAAATGAGACATTAAATCAGAGATGGCTTAAAACTATTCCCTTTCTAGATTGTAAATAAATTATCTTAACTATTTATTCATTATTTTTCGTTAACTATTCACATATGCATAACGATTCCTAAATATTGAATTTAAATTTTCTGAGCGTAAAAAATATGATTGTTATTCTACATTATAATGAAAAATATACGCTGCTCGTTTAATATATTGAGAATGAAAAAATATTATAAACTTACACTTCGAGCTTTAATTAAGAGAAAAAAAGAACATTCCTATATCATGTTAATTTTACCATGAATAAACAATTTAGAATGCACATAAGACCATTTTTCAATAAGTATTTGAATCTTAAAAAGGATGTTCAAAGTCTTTTAATTATCTCTTACCATAATCTGTGAATAGTAATTGAAAATTTAGAAAAATCGACCAGTTCACAAAAGGAAAATATTAGAAAGTTTCTGAAATAATTGCATAAAGGAATTATCGTTAAAATAGAAAAGGTATACTTCTATACATAGAAACGATTTATTATATAATCTGAAATAATTATAATTTAATCAAAAACACTTCTTTTAGATGTAGAAAATGAAAATAAAATTTTGAAATATTTTACTTATGCAAACAATACCTAAAATTGGTTATTTTTAGTATGGTCATTTTTTCCCTTAGAAGAAATTCATTTTTAAAAATAAACATCTGTTAAAACAAAATGATTACACAATTAAACTCTATGTATAAAAAGTTAGTTTTTAGATTTTTATTAAAATTTCCAAAAAGAATGTCAAAATTTTTTTACCAAAATTCAATATTGTAACAGAATTTCATTAAAATAAATTTCATCGTTTCCAAAGTGTTTACTTTGTAAAATAGATTCAAAACTAAATTCAGAATAAAATACACAAAACTACATTTTTGATGAATAAATTACTTATTAATTAAGAAACAAATAAATCATTATAATTCTTTTAAATATTTGTTTTAAGTTAAATGAAATAATCTGATATAATAAATCATTTTTTAACCTATTGCCTATTGATTATGATTGATTATTTTAGTCTTGTCTAGCTAAAAAAATTTTTATGCTCTGTTTCTTTAAGACTTCATGGAATCACATATTTTTAATTAATGTATATAAGAACTTTAAATTATAAAGAGAGAAAAAGTAAATATTTTTTTTATGATTTTTTTTTCTGCAGATACATAATATAACTAAAATGAATTCTCTCCTCAATAAATTTTTAAAAAATGCTTGCCATTCAGTTTAATCATGTAGTTATTAAGTTGTCTTTGTGAGTTGAAAAAAATTATTATTTAAAACGCATTTTAAAATGCATCGTCAACGAAAAATGGTTGAAAAATTCAAGACTTATTTATTGGCTTAATTTAGAATGCGTTTTACACGAAAACGGATTATTTAAATTTCTTTCTGTCTAAAACTACAATTCGACTAAATTATATTTTTCTCATAAAAGGAGGTTATCACGAGAGCATTATTTCGTTTAATATAGCGTCAGGTGTTGTTGCCATACATACAATAATGTAGTTAATAAAGAAAGAAAAAATTTATTTTTGTATGTCGTTAAAAATCTTAAACGTTATGAATTTTCATATTTTATTAAAATAAAATCTAATTGATAATTCTAAAATGTAATGATTTGATGGTAATAGCAAATACGTGTTTTTGAATTTAATTATACTTTATTCTCTAGATAAGAATATTCTTTATTATTACAAATACCACCGCTGCTCTTAGCATAGAAAAATTTGAATTAATTTTTATTATTTCGCTTTATCTCTAATTTATTAACTACACATTCTTTTAAGTTCAATAATGAAACATTTTATTAGAAATATATCATTCATTCATTAATTCAAGTATTTCTGGTCATATTCTATTGGGTTTTATGTAAAATGTTTGTTCATCCAGCTCATTGGGTCAAAAATTTAAAGACGATTCTTATTATTGGATAACAGAATCCAGAAAAATAACAGAATCCAGATACAATATAGTGAGCTAAATAATGTATTAAATAATTAACTTTAAAACCAAAAACTCTACAAAATATCTCATTTAGACATGACTGTCCAAATAACTTTCATATAATGTATCATCTTATTTACATCATTGATATAGTAAAAAATAGTTTAGTTTTTAATTCTTTTAATTCTCTTTAATTCTTTTAATTCTCTTAATTTTTCTTTAGTTTTTCATTTTTTTATAATTCTTTCTTCTTTTTTTAAATTCTTTTTTAATTAACTTTCATATAATGTATCATCTTATTTACATCATTGATATAGTAAAGAATAGTTTAGTTTTTAATTCTTTTAAATCTCTTTAATTCTTTTAATTCTCTTAATTTTTCTTTAGTTTTTCATTCTTTTATAATTATTTCTTCTTTTTTAAATTCTTTTTTAATTAACTTTCATATAATGTATCATCTTATTTACATCATTGATATAGTAAAGAATAGTTTAGTTTTTAATTCTTTTAAATCTCTTTAATTCTTTTAATTCTCTTAATTTTTCTTTAGTTTTTCATTCTTTTATAATTATTTCTTCTTTTTTAAATTCTTTTTTAATTAACTTTCATATAATGTATCATCTTATTTACATCATTGATATAGTAAAGAATAGTTTAGTTTTTAATTCTTTTAATTCTCTTTAATTCTTTTAATTCTCTTAATTTTTCTTTAGTTTTTCATTCTTTTATAATTCTTTCTTCTTTTTTAAATTCTTTTTTAATTAACTTTCATATAATGTATCATCTTATTTACATCATTGATATAGTAAAGAATAGTTTAGTTTTTAATTCTTTTAAATCTCTTTAATTCTTTTAATTCTCTTAATTTTTCTTTAGTTTTTCATTCTTTTATAATTATTTCTTCTTTTTTAAATTCTTTTTTAATTAACTTTCATATAATGTATCATCTTATTTACATCATTGATATAGTAAAGAATAGTTTAGTTTTTAATTCTTTTAATTCTCTTTAATTCTTTTAATTCTCTTAATTTTTCTTTAGTTTTTCATTCTTTTATAATTCTTTCTTCTTTTTTAAATTCTTTTTTAATTAACTTTCATATAATGTATCATCTTATTTACATCATTGATATAGTAAAGAATAGTTTAGTTTTTAATTCTTTTAATTCTCTTTAATTCTTTTAATTCTCTTAATTTTTCTTTAGTTTTTCATTCTTTTATAATTCTTTCTTCTTTTTTAAATTCTTTTTTAATTAACTTTCATATAATGTATCATCTTATTTACATCATTGATATAGTAAGAAGTAGTTTAGTTTTTAATTTTCATGCTGATTATAACGAATAGCAAAACTTGTTTAGGGTTTAGGGTATTAAATAGTTGCGTAGAAGTAAGTCCCTATAGAGTATATAGACAGAAACAAATAATATTTTTCTGCATCTTTATCTGTATAATAAATATATTAGTTTCATGATATTCTTAAAA
Source organism: Argiope bruennichi (assembly GCF_947563725.1). Lineage (NCBI taxonomy): Eukaryota > Metazoa > Arthropoda > Arachnida > Araneae > Araneidae > Argiope > Argiope bruennichi. Next base: position 71,816,744 of record NC_079163.1, on the reverse strand, counting down.
AATAAAATAAAACAATTTCTCATTAAAAAGATAAGACAATTAAATCCAACCATTAACAATAAGTTTCTAAAAAAATTGGCTCACTTAAGGTAGTTTATACAAATTTTGCTTTCTTAAAGGCCATCATGCAATTTTATTAGTAAAGTTGGAAAAAAACGTTTTAAAGTTTATTTCAGATGTTAATTTTTTTCAGATATATACAATAATTTCTGAAAAGAAAAAAAAATCCAAATTAAAGATAACTAATAACAACTCCTATCGTCAACTTATTTTACAAAATTTTAGTTTTCGGTGGCTAGTAAATAAATTTTGGAAATAATGTTGAGATATTTCTTTATACATACTCATTTGATGTAATTTTCTTAGAATGTAAATTTTTATAGCTTGAATATTTCCATTTTTATAGCATGATTTTTTTTCTCGAAATCTTTTTGACATTGCATTACTAGTTAATAATCTACATATTACTATCAATCTGAATATATATTATTTCGTATCATATTTCTATCTCATATGTGCAATAGAGGTAGTTGCACAGCAGAGGTAAAACATCAGGCGGCGTTTTTCAAAACTTTTCAGCCACAACTATAATAACATCTCATTGCAAATGCCTTAAGTAGTATTGTTTGATAAAGGGGCCTGAGTGTTTTTTTATAACGTTAATATATATATATTAAAGTTATATTATAACTCAAATTAATGAATTTTTTTATCAAATGCTTATATTCTGAGTTATTTTACTTTGAAGGAAATCAATATCAGTCTTACAGAACATTTAAATTTCTCGAAATATTAACATAATATACCATTGAAAAACAAACATACGCAATAATCTGTCCATGGCGCAATATTTAAGTGGGCAGGAAGCTAAGAATTTACTAAATTACGTAATGCAATGGCGAAAGTTCTTTTTAAGCGTATGATTAACGCATTAAGTAAATATATTAAACGAAAACAGTCTTGTTCTAATCAGCTAACAGTCATATCCGCAAACAGAATCCTTGAAGAAAGCCGTCAATGAAATAAAACATTTTAATAACAAATAATTAAATAATGGATAGCATAATTGCGTTAAAAAATTTGCTCGAATACATTTTTAAAGGTTGTAGCTTGGTTTTCAGAATACTGTGAAATCTAGTTGGAAAACTGCTCAGGCCAATTTTATGAAAAATAATTTTGTTTTTCAATAATTTATTGAAAAATCTATTTCTTAAAACAAAATTAGCTGGTAGGCAATCATAATGAAACCTTTATTGTTTAATTTACAAAACTGAAATATTAAAAATTTCATATCGAAATATAATATAAATTTTTTATCAGTAGTCAAATTATCGTTCTTTTAAATTTATTTTATTTTGCAATCTTTTTGATAAACTTTATATCCAGTAGTGGGAATTTATTAATAAAACGTATTGTGGCTTTAAAAATTTTTTGTAAAAGTCATAGACCTCTCTTCTAATTATTAAATATGGCAATCGTTTTAGAGTTGAATCCGATATTATTAAATGAAACAATTTCCATTTGAAATATTCTTTTATCACATTCCATTGAAAATGAAAACAACTGTACCTTTCCGTATAAAAATGAAGCTCAAACTAATTAGGTAAGAAATAAAGGCATTTTATTTAATAAATATGGTTCTCAATTGGCTTAAAAAATTTCCCCAAATATTTTTTAATCGAAGAAAATCAATTTTACAGTGATCTCTTGAAAATATATCGATATAAAAATTGCTTAACAAAAACATTTTCATATATTATTCATTTTAATTTTCATAATTAAACATTTCATATATTTTGTAACATTTTCTGATATTAGAACAATCCTACTTCGCATGCATTATAGTTATTTTAAACCTGTCAACACATGTATTTTACAATCTTTAACATTTATTTATCCCTGGACAGTCTTCACATAGATAAGTCATTATTCATAAAGAAGAAGAAATACCTTGTGAATTTATATTATTTTTAATAATCACTTTTTTTAAAACTGACAGGAGTAACGTTTTGTAAACATTCGTAAGAGAAACATTTAAAATAAAATGTATTTTATAAGCAGATGATATTGTAATAACTCATTTTCGATCTGGTGTGAAACACACTCTAATAACTTTAATTAATCCGATTATATATCAGTTATTAATTCTAGGAACAAGCTATGACCTTGACATTCAGGAAACAACTAGTTATAAGATCTCGAATTTGCTAAAAATTAACGGAAATTCTAATTTGTCTTTATCACAAGAACGTTTCCTTTGGATCAGACAACCATGAAAGCAATTATAAGTGCGTACAATTAAATATTATGTACTGAAATCAAGACCTTGCAGTTTAGAGGCTCTTTTTCTACAATTCTACGAGAAGAAAACAGATATTGGTCAATCGGTTGATCAAATGTTCTTAGCTGAAAAAATGCAAGAATTTTGTGTAAGGAGTTTATTAGTCTATTATATTGAATTATTTCGCAGAGTATCATTCATTTGAAAGCATTTCGATTTTCATGAGATAAAAAGGAAATAAAATTTTGTTGGCTTAAATTTTGTGGAATAAAAACTCTCTTGAGATTTCCTTTTGATTTTTAAAAAAGTATTTAAGGAAGCAGCTTTATATTACAATTTTTCAGTACAAATGAGATAGGTTGAGGAAACGAAAAATGAATTATTATAATATAAAGTACAAAATATTCAATAAAAGGGAAATAGATAAAATATTTAATCAAAATAAAATATTGAGTGTGGACACATTTTGCATTGCTTTTTCGATTAGTGCGCGACGTTACAATGTATGGTTTCGCATTTCACTAACAGAAATTAGATTCAAGATCATTCTTAGATATAATATTCAACAATTTGTTTGAATACTCATACTTATTGCCATTATATATTGTGTGGTATTATTTAGAGTAATGATATAGAATCTAATATATTTTTATAAGAATGTATTGAGTAAAGTAGATATTTTGCTCCTGATTTTCTTCATTACTGTAAATTACTCGTCAGACATGTATGAGATCCTTCTACAAGTGTTACATATAATTCCAGCTACAACATAAAATTTAAGATATTGTAATCCATAGCGTCAAGTGGATATTATAATTCTTTCTGTTTTCCTTCATTAATACTTTAAATTATACGAAAAAGACTTGTATTGTTTGTGGTGTGTGATTTTTCGGAATGAAGGTCTAAAATTTACGATCAAAGAAATCCTAGTGTAAAGTGTATTGTTTATTCTTGGTATTCTATATTGCTATATATTACTAAATTATTCGAAAAAGTTGTTTCAGATCTATTTTATAAATTTCAGAAAATTAAAATCTAAAAATCAATCATTTTTTGGGAGTTTAAATAAGCTTATGAAATTTTCTCAACTCAATGTAAAGTTGGAGAACCATCACTTGAAGAGATTTACATGCAGATTATCTAAAAAAAAGTTCGTTTTGTGTTCTTGAAATAGTTTAATGATACGTGGAATATTCAGCTATATAGGTTTTGAAAAAAAAATTCTAATACCATTTCAAATCTATATTTTGCACTAAACGTATTTTATATAAATTTGGATTTCCAAAAATAATTCAAAATCTAAAAAAATAAGTAAGCTGATCAATATTTAAATTAAAGAAGTTGGTTAAAATTAAATAATAGTTCAACTTAAAATAAAGCTTACAAGCCTACATTCATTAACGATACATATTGTAATGAAACATCTTGCATTTCTGCTAAAAATTTATAGCCGGATTTATTAAAATAAGCACAATCTAAGTCATTCTTATCTTAATTTAGTAAGCCAATTCGAATAAGATCAAATTTTTAAATACTGAGGGCATATTTTGAATAGAATATTTTTTCAAAATACAAGAATTATATAATATCTATTTCCTTAAAATTTAAGTAATTTATTATATTTGAAGGTTTAAACTGATAAGTGTCTTTACATAACTCTTGTCAATGAAACACTTTTCTTGAAATTTATCTTTACTATTCTTTGCCTAATTTCCTTTTACTCCTAATTCAAAATATTCCAATATTTATAAATATATCACATACTAAAAATGTTGAAAGTACACTTTAAATTCATTTCTAAATCCTTGCACATTTTGCTAATATGTTCTATTTAAGAAAGTATTTTCTTAGTCTTTGTAAGCTTGAATTTTTAATAATGGTCAACAATTATAATCTGTGTTGTTGATATAATTTATTAAAGATTACAGCACTATCATCAAATTATTTACTCCATAGCACATTTCCAAAACTTTTGTTTAAAATTTAGAAAATACACTGCACAGATTTATATATATAAAAAAATATATGGGGTATAGATACACACACACACATATATATATATATATATATATATATATATATATATATATATATATATATATATATATATATATATATATATATATATATATATTCCCAAAAGGCAATATTGTCGCTTTTTGACGAAACAGATTTTCATTCTTTCATGTCCCAAGTAGGCTTCAAAAATGAGAGTCTTTATTTTTTCCCACGATGCACTCAACATAAGCTATCATAAATATAAATATAGGCTTATTTACTTATTTTTTTTATTCTCCTGTGAATGCTCGTATCTCTGAACGAGGTGCATCTCCCCCGCTCCCAGCCCGCAGAACATATATAGCTTTGCCAATAACAGCGAAAGCATGCTGAGCAAAAATCTATAAATTCTCGGATTTAGCACGAATTTACACGTTTTGAAAATGGGGGAAAGATATCGCTCCGCAGATGGTGCATTTAAGATGGACCAGCGCCTTTTAAGGAGATTTTGAATTTCCGAGAGGAAACCGGTTCTCATAATCTTTTAGATTTGGTCGTTTTCAAGAAAAGCATGGATCAGCATTTATACATAAATGGAATAAAAAAAGTAACATCAACAATGCTTTGGAAAAGACCTGTAGAAAGTGCAGCCTTTTCTCAAGGAAACCTTCAAAGGTGGCCGATATACTTATTTAAAAGGCAAACTTAACAAGAAATTGGTTTTCTTTAACCAGTTCATATCTAAAGTAAGCACATTTTTCCTTTGATGCCTGTTGTAGGACTTTTCATAAATAATGCAGAAGTGAAATTGGGATTGTGAAATTTCTTTAGACATAAGATAAATTGAAAAGATATTTATATATATGCTTGTAGTTTTGTAATTTTTTTAAAGAGAATTTTAATAATGACAGTTTTAACTTTTTTCCATTTCGCAGTTGTTATATCGAAATGGTACGATGCATTTTAACAATGAATAGGCAAGTAGTAAAACTATTAATAAAATTGTTTTTCCGCTGATAATTTTTGTTGTCAGCAATTAAGAAAGTTCAGATGAATTATATTAATTTTAGCAAGAAAATATAAAAGTCGCTAAATATTCAATTCTGCCACCAATTAAAACTGATGTTTGAAAATTCAAAGAAAATTTATCCACAAATTTATAACTGTTGTTGTCATTTACTTCTTTCTCCCATTAAATGTGATTCATAAATTAATTTATGTATTTACTAAATTTATTAATTAAATTTTTACTAAAATATAATATATTTTAACAACATTGTAATGTAAGCGCGCTGATAATAAAATGCGTTTCCCATGTATTTAATGATGGGCACAAGATGAACTTTTTTAACAAAATACTGAGTTATTAATTATACTACAAGTAGTTAGCTTTTAGAATTCATTGTAATATCAGCCTTAAAAATTAAAAAGTATATTTATTTTAAAATAAGAAATATAATTCATTTTTTACCATAAATAAGAAAAAGTTACTTTTCCTTTAAAAATTATTTATCTAGAGCAATATGGGAATGAAATATGATTATTCCGTGAAATAGAAGCATCAGTAACTAAGTATTAATAACTATTTTAAGACTAAAAAAATGCACAGCTAAAACGTAATATAATTTAATATTGAAAATGTAGCTGGCCAATTTAGAAATACATAATCAGCCTAAACACAAGAAACTTTGACAAAAACTTTATAACTAAGAATAGTATTTTATTATTTCTTTAAAAATTATGTGGATTTATCTTGAGAACGTTTTAAATTTACCCTTTTTAATTTTGTAATCAAAAGACAAAACACTGAGTAATGTTACTCTTGTAACATTATTCCTAGTTATTCAACAATCCATTACAAAAAGGAATAACCACATTGAAAGATATGAAACTTGCTCTCAATACTTTCCGAAACACGATATTTTCCAGATAAAGGGGGAAAAAGTGACAATGCCATAAAAGAAGTTTATTGGGGAGCTAAAAATAATGAAGCAGTGGAATTGCGTTCGCTCATCCGGAATGATTTCATTACTCATGCATAAACGAAAATGAATCATGCGTAGATAATAGCCACTTGAGCCCAACAGTTTTCCAATTGAGTCAATCCGAGTCTACATGCGATGGAGCTATTCTGTCACATGAAAATTTTAACACACTTGTCGTTTCCGATGACCGAATCAATAAGAAAAGAGGGAAGGATAAAAAAAAATATGCTGGGAATTCAACTTTTAAAGAAGCCACTTGACATTTATGGAAAGATGGCAATGATGTGGTTTAACTCTTTGGGTAGGATATAATTTCTCATAAAAGCTAATCATTTGCCAGGCATTAAATTTTTGTGCTATTCTTAGATACCTAGAGGATATAAATAGACGGAAACTCATTAATTAAAATCCCAATTTCAAAACATTTTACGCCTTGCAATATAACTCGTTTATTAAATTCTTATAAAGTTTAATAAATATATTTGAGAATTCCAAGGTAAAAAAAAATGTAAGATTTTATTAATACATTTTTAGAGCAGTTTTATCGCATTAAAAATGAACTTTATAAATTAAGAAGCTCTTTTATTATTGTTAAAAAATAGAGGATTTTATCCCACCTGCAACACAAGTTTAGTTTAGTTATATTAACGTCCAGTTTTAAAGCAACACTAGGGCTATTTGGGGACGGATCTCGTAATTTTGAACCGTGGTCAGATGACGAGGACGGCACCCGAGCTGGGACATCCCTCTCCACACCACTCCACACCAGCCCGGACATTTGATGGGCACCGGACCCGCTTTTACGACGTGGAATCGGGTCTCGAAGCTAAACCCTCTGGTTCTGAAGCCGAGACCTTACCACCAGGCCACCGCGGCCTCATCTGCAACACAAATATACCTTTAGAAATTTTATTTGTTGAAATTAGTATGTATGCGTGCAAAGAAAGTTGGTGAATTCGAATTCGATGGAACCACTCTAAAAATCTGATTTATTCAGAAATCCGAATTAGAATAGAGTCTTAAAAGCACAGCAAGGAAAAAAAAATGCTAAATCTGCTAAATTTCGGGCTAAAAATAGAAGAAAAAATTATTTTTAATTTGAAAGGGTATTGATGTATTATATATCATAAAAAATTAGTAGCAAGTGGTTTAAAAAAATAAATTCTGGGAATTACAAATTGTACAGTGGGAAGAATTCGATAATTTGTCAGAATAAGTTTAGCGAATAATTCAACTAACAATATGCAGTCTTTTGATCATTACAATTGTCTATAAATCCGTAAAATAAAAAGCATTATTCACAATTAATTTAGTCAATGTCTTTTTTAAGCATGAAATTTCATCATTTTTATTGAATAAATTCTCGAGTAAATTAAAAGCGTCAAAAATTATTCCCTTTTCATTAACTCGGTATACAAACACTGTCGCATTTTATCAATGAAAGCAATTCAGAAATGAAAAGTTTTCATACAATTTTTGTTTCACTTCGAACTAACTAAAATAAACTAGAATTAAAGACTATGTTTTAAAATTATGCCTACCAATTACAGATTAGTGTTCCCAATTGGGAATATGTAATTGAAAATTCATTTAGAAATAGTTTCTCATATATATTTGGAAAAATATTTGATTATAATTAAAAGATTTCTTGATTTTTTTTATCAGAAATCATATTTTATGCAAAAGTCGTAGATGTACAGAAATTCTTAGAAGTGGTATATTCTACATTTCAAATTGTTCCCAATAAAAACAAACTATATAAAATTGAGAAATGATCCCGGATTTTTGTTGATTCAGTTAGAAAGATCCATTGTAATAATTACACGTAAGATATAATGATATAAATAATGAATACATTCGCCATATAATTCATTAAATTTCCATATTCCTAAACGAACATATTATCTATTAATATTTTGTGTAAAATTTCTCCTATTGTGAATTTCCACTGAAAACGGAAAGAAAATTATAAACCCTTGTATTTCATGGCGATCTTCTTTTGTTTTTTTTAAAAAATTAATTGTTGATTAAAAAACATAATTCCCTCAGTAAGAAGGGTTGCTTATGTATAGATGTGATATTTTAACCACATATTTACCATTTACCACATATACCACCACGTATAACATAATTCTGTAATGGCTGTTTGTTTCAGTTCAGTTAAATGAACGATATTCTTCCGCTCAAAAAGAAAATGTGCATATCGAAAAACCATATTTAATTCATAGATATAATTTTGATATAAGTGGAATTGATGCGGAATCGATTAATTGGATGAAACGCTTCGCATCTAGCGTCGAAGCTTCATGATGAGAAACAAAAGTAGAATTTATTTCCAAATGTTATCACTGGATAATTATTAAATATAGCAACATATAGATAAACGATTCTTTTATAAGTAAGCCTATTCTTATTACGGCAGTAAAGATTAGAGGTCAGTCAGGATCAAACGTTAATGGTCTTAAATCACCAAAGAAAAGTGATAACATAAAAATTGATCTCATGATATCTTATTGATTCATCTTATGAAAGTATTTTATGATAAAGATTGAATTTCTGCATTTTTTTTGTGAAAGCTTATTTAAAATTATTTTAATACATAAATTTGAATTGGTTACAAATCTGTGCTTGATTTTAAAAATAACTTTTAATTATTTTGCTTATTATTGCGTTTAAACACCACAATACTCCATTTTTAATACCTACGTATTGAGCTTAGTCACAGGTGGTCCAATGTTCCCAATGTAAAATATCAGATTTTTTTTTATTTATATTTTACTGATTAATATTAGAAGGGGAAATATCCTAAAGATAAAACTAGATCGGAATTTCGCCTTGTAGAAAATTGAAGGTAGCAGGAAAAAAAAATCTGATAATCAACGAATTCCAAATAAAAATATTGAAATTAATTTGGTTCAACTGTATTATATCTATACTTATAATAAAGCTCAATGTGTGTGTGTTGGCGCTCTACAGGCCAGACCGTTTGACCTACAGCTACCAAATTTGGTACATGTATACCTTGGAGGTCGGGAATGTGCACCTAGGGTTCCTTTTTTCGAATTTTTTATTAGAATTTTAATTATTAATTAAAAACTAACTTTCCCGCCAAAAAAATCTTCCATTTTCCCCACCGCCAACTTTTCCGCCAAAAAAATCATCCATTTTCTCCACCGCCAAATGCGTAAGGCTTCAGTTTTTTTTCCTCCCAACAGTAATGAGGCTAGGGTTAATATTTTTCGGCGGATTATTTCAAACGATTCTGTTTATTTCCTTAATGTTTGATGCATTTAAAATTAAACATTGTTAATTAAACCATGTTTCAGATTCATTCTCAAGTACTTTTGAATTAAAATAACACAGAATAAAGGAAATTAAAAATGTATAATCTGCATAGCGTTACCCCAACTGGCGTAGAAAAATTCACGCATTTGCGTTACCTAACTGGCGAAGAAAATTCACGCATGCGAATTGTTCTGATTGTTGTCATGACAACCACTATCAACGGATGATTTAAATTATTTTTAGGTTAGTTGCATGCTTTTGTAAGTAAATTGTATTTATGTTATATATTTTTTTTATATGCTTATAGTTTTAAGTGCATCGTTTTTTAAGTATTTTTTTTAACCTGTTTTCAACGATTGAAATTATTTTTAGGTTAGTTGCATGCTTTTGTAATTAAATTGTATTTATGTTGGTTATATATATTTTTTGTATATGCTTATAGTTTTACATCGTTTTTTAATTAGTTTTTTTAAACCTGTTTTCGACCGATTATTTTAAACGATTCATTTTATTTTCTTAAAATTTGATGCATTTAAAATTAAACATTGTTAATGAATCGATCTGTTGTTCATGATGAATCTGAGAAAATTTTGTTGACAAATTCTTGAGATATTACATAACTTAAGAAAGATATTCTTTATTGCCCATAAAGTTTAAACGCTCAGTGACTCTATTATCAGTAATCATATTATTAAAAAAAATGCTTTGTTTCAGTAAAAAATATTATTATATTAATTGCAGTTTAGTCATTTCCATTTTAATTTTAAGCATAAATTCTACCGAAACTAACAGAAAATTAGAGAGATACATATTATGTTATGGCTGAAGGACTTTATATTATTTAGAGTGAATTACATGACTATCAAAATTTGAAGCTTTAATATATTTGATGAAGAAGATATTAAAGTAGGAATTACATAAAATATTTAATTATTAAAATTTTAACAAGCATTAAGATTGGCTAACCGGCTGGTCGCCAAAGTCGGCTAGTATAAAAATAAACGTAAACGCTATATTGTTAACTTACATTTTCAATGAAGTATTTATATATAATTGCCTGTTTCTATTTATTAAAATATTCAAGTAAATGCATCTTTCGCAATGCCTAACTATAATTTCATTGTTAAAATTATTACTAATTTTTTTTTTTACTGTTACATAATTTTATTTAACTTTTAAAGATTTAATTAATTTTAAACAAACGTTTTGAAAATGTACTAAAAATATCATTAAATTTTCTCTAAATGCCTTTTACAGGCAGATACATCGAAAATAAATGTAGCTCAGAATTATAATAAAATAAACAAAAATAACTTAAAGTAAACAAAAGTATAGGAGGAAAATATGAATACTGACAAATAAGAAAAATGCTAACAAAAGCTATAATAAACAAGTTCTGAGCACTCAATATGCTGCATTTTTAAGAACGTTCCGGAAATACATCAAAAAACAATATCACATGCCTCAATATGCTGCAATATCACAAAGTTGAAAATTAGTTAAAATACATTGATGCTTCATTAGAAAAGGAAATCAATCCGAATCGCAAATATTATATTCTATATATATATATATATATATCAGTTACAAATAAACAAACAATGTCGCCTATTGGCAATGTGTTTTAACTGCTACTCTTTGTATTTCCATTTGATATTGGTTTATGACAAATATATTTACACAAGAGCTTGAGTATTAGAATTTGATTTTAAATCGTATTCTTAGAAAATAACTCAAAGAATATTTTTTTTCAAAGAAAATGAGCGAACTTTATTTTTATATCTAATATCTTATTTCTTTTTTACATTCTCTTATTTTTAATTTTAAAAGAACGAAAATTGTATGACTACTCTTGAACTCTTGAATACTCGGTAATTCCAAATGCCTGCTGCCACGTACAACAAATATCAAAGAAATTAATAGAACCAGAAATAACAAAGAGCAAAATCCAAAGGGCATCCTTCATAAATTTATTTTCTTATTTGAGCTAGAAAAAAATTAGAAAAAAATAAAGGTAATGGTGTTAATAAGAATGAAGTGAAGAATTTAATTTTAAGAATATGAAATATATAAAAGTGTTTCAATTGTTTTCTTACCTCGTAAACTCAATTCTGGAATTATTTTGCACTTATTTTGTTATGTTCTTGTTAAATAAACCAATTAAATTTCTTATTATTTTGTTAAAAAAGTAAACTTTAAAATTGGAATCTTTAATTAAAAAAATTAAGAACATTTTAACTTTTATTTATTAGATTTCATCATTCACTTTCAATTTTTTAAAACATATATTGCACTATGGACAATGCGTTATTTTTGTAAACTGTATATTGTCTAATTTTCTTCAATAATATTTTGTTAAAACTATTTCGTTAGAAAACATTTTTGATTTTATTACTTAGCAATATTTATTAATTTCCTTATATAGCTTATATGATTTTTCAGTAATTTTTTGCAGTTCTTGTCTGAAAAATAAAATTAAAAACTGTAATAAAATTAAAACTGTACAGATATTCTTGAGGGAAAAAACTTAAGGATTCATTAATGAAAGAAATCAATATTTTACTCCTCTAATTTTTATTATATACTTTGTTGTGCATATTTTATAATTAATTCTTAGTAAAATGTATTTAATGCTATTCATTCTTGCTAAATCTATAAGATATTACAGCAATTATATTAATTTCTACCTTTTGTTTAACCCATCATTCACAACTTATCGATAAGGGTATATGAATCAAAATTTATAAATATTTTACCTAAGTATTAATGCTGAAAATATTTTTTTTCAAAATGGTGTTTATCAAGGTTATGTATAGTATTGTATCCTATTATGAAAATGAAATAATAAAGATTTATTTTCTCTACGATAGAAGTCGAATAGAATAAATCAGTAAAACTATAATATATGTAAAATATCATATATTAATATGAATTGAGGTAATTATCTTTTTATAAATATTATTGGTAATCTCCAAAAAAATGTAATCAATAATGATATTCTTCATTTTTAAAAATTGTATACGCATTTTTATACGTAATTTAAGTTTTGTTCAGGCATGTAGCCATTCAAATTCTTTTTTGGTTATCAGAACATTTTCAAAATTAGCAAGATTAATAATTTTTTCTCCTGACAAAAATTAAAGGTCATTCTGTTGCTCTAAACTTCAAGATATAAAAGCAAAAGTAAGAAAATGGTCAGTAATCATTAATTATTTATTATGAATTGATTTTTAAAATTAAAGAAACAAGGAAATTGCTTTAATTTGATTTAATGATATTTTTATCCTTTATTACATCAAAACTACTTATAATTTACAAAATATCAGGATTTTTTTCACCAGTATCTATTCTTAAAATACATTGAACCAAATACTGTAAAACAAAGGTAAGATGTTTTAAAATTGTTCAAATAAGATAAAATATATTGATTATTATAATTCTAATTTTTTCAAGTCAAATTAATAAATAAATCCCGATTACAATTGTTTTATTTCAAATAACACAAAATACAATTCATTTGGAAATATAAACAATCATTTATGAGAAGCAACAAATTACTTTATTTTCTAGTTTTAATTCAGTGAATGCGAAAGAATGCTGGCATATACACAAATATAAACACTCTATTGTTTCCCTAGTTTTTGATAGCATGAGACGCCAAAGTAAAATTTCTAGAATATTTTATCAAACAGTACTTAAACAGTAAAAGTACAGCAAATTATTGTAGTTCTAATACAATAAGTTTATAAAAGTGTTCTTGATTCAACATTTTGACTAACGCAGTACATATAATTAACCAAATCCTTTCCTTTCTAACCACCTTACAGTCGTATACGTCAGAGAGACTCTTGAAAACTTCAATGAAACAAAGCAATTTAAATGCATGTATTGCAAATGTAATATTGAAAAAATACCCTCATAAAGTTCTTTAGGAATTTTATCGAGAAATTTTTATGAAGTAAATTGAATATGTTAGTCTCTACAGAAGTAGAAGTGGGTGAGTTGCACTTTTATCCTCACCCCTTCAACGGAGAGAAGAAACAGCGAGGAATTCACCCTTCATTTCCTTTGTCAATTATGTCAGCAAGAAACACTAAATTAAACTTGCGCCGGATCTTCTCATTCTCAGTCGCTTGATCTTCAATCTTTCGCCAGCCTACTGCGTCCCTCACTCCCTCTAATTAGATCAACATCTTTACAATCCAGAGTGTTCAAAATTAAATGACTTACATCACAAGAACCTGGAAACGGAAGCGTCCCGAGTGCATTCGCAAATTTATGCTTAGATATATCATTGATATTTTAGCATTAAATTTGCATGATTTATCCTTTTATAATTTTTGCGATAGCAGATTTGTTACCGTAAATTCAATCTTAAATTTAATAGTGAGATTCTTCTCTGCTTTTATCCATCTCTCTGTGATCGCGGCAACTTTTTGGCGCTACAACTGAAGTGATTTCCTCTTCGTTAATGAAGCTTGAATTTTTTACCTGTTTGTGATACAGATTGGAAGTCCTATTAGATCAGTTTCAAATCTTCAGTGTGAGTGCTCGCTTAGGAAATGAACTGACGGAGATCGAATGTAGTATTTTTTTATATATAATCTTATACAGGGACTACACATAAACTTAAAACTTATGAATATATTTTTATATTCTATTTTCTATGGCTTATACAGCAAAAATTGAAGTCACCGTATTAAAATTATAGAGACATAGTTTAATAAAACTCTTAATATTAAAATTGATCAAATTGCGAAATTAATGTTCTTAGTTTATCATAATCTGTTCCATCTAATCCCCATGATCTTTCAGAATTAATGACTTGTGATAGCTCCTTAAAGAAGAGAAATTGTGAAGTAATATTCATGAGTGAAATGAATCGATATTCTTTGACTTTTACGGTAATTCATCTTGCACAATGTCAAATAATACTATTCATCGCATGTAGATGCGATTAAAAAGTCAAGTTTTCCTACAAAAGAAAATGTTTTATTTACACCATACAGTAAGACGCAAGCGGTTTTGTTATCGCATGTGTTCATAAAAATATAATTTAAATTTTAATTGATAATAATATAGTTAAAATTAATATTATTTTATCAATTGTACAGTCGAATTTTTTTTAAATAAAAAAATGCTTTAGCTTACTTTATTGTTGTTTCGATTATCTAGCACAGCCCACCGTATATTAAAATATTTTGGTAATATTAATCGATAATTTGAATACTGAGAAATACCAAATGAGGTATTCACAACATAGCTCAATATTTAACAATATTCAAGAAATACTGAAAATTCATTTTTTTTTTCTTATCTTAAAATTATAACACAAAAATATTGATGTCATTTTTATTACTCTTTTTATTTGAAATTTTATTTTGAAAAATTCCTTGGAGAAATTTTTGCATTTAAATATAAACTGCTTTATATTGCGAAAAAATATTGACTTAAATACGTTTGAACAACGCTGAAAATTTCCGAAGATATTATTGTAAGTTCTAACAATATTGATCAGTGTTGTGACGCAAATACTGCAAACTTTGTATATAACAATATAATATTTTAGTATTCAGTCTTTTGTGTTTTTTTCTTTAGGGACCAGATTTTTTGAATATTTTACTTTAAATTCCTTTTCTTGATTCTTTGTTCCGATTTGAAAGAAAGACGTGGATTTTGATAAAATGTCCAAGGATGTAAATATATAAAAAACTGCGATCATGATAAAATATTTTTTTTACTTATTTTCTTTAAAGTAAAAAATAATTAAATTTTAAAATACAAACTGGGTATAATTATAAAAAATGTAACTATTGGAGAAATCCCCATTCCAATTTTTATTAGAAATTATAAATGGATTACAAAATAATTTAAATAACTTCCGAAAAGTAATAAATTTCTTAATATTCCAAACTTTTAAAAGCAATTAATTTTGAACCTAAATCTCATAATTTATTTCAATAGGAAATCTTAATTATGAGCGGAGATCGCTTCTTATTAAATTTCAAATTATATTCTTAGCACAAAATTGTACAAAATGAGATTAATTAAATATTTTCCAAAGTTAGATGGATTAATTTCTTTATCGTGTTGTTTTTCGAGCTTCAAATTTGTATGAATTGCTTTTCACTCTAGAGTTTAAAAAATCAATTTAAACATTTTAGTAGTTTAATAAAAATCTCAATTTTTATTTTCATTATTTTCAACTTTTTGTCTTCAATGTATTATTTAATTTATTCTTATGTTTATTATAGAATCTTAAGACCTTTTTTTTCAAATTCTCTATTAGAAAACGTCTCTCAAATCGAGGCTTAATAGAATCAAAAGATTATTTAATTAAATTCTGACAAAATCAATGTATTCTGTTCTCATCAGGAGCACACCAGTATGCAGAATTTTAAATCTTTAATGTATTAGGAACTAAATGACAGAGTGATTCCAAAATTTTATTTCTAAAAATATGAAAAATGCAAACATGACACCTCATCGTGAATAAAAGAGCGAAGAAAGGGCTGGAAATTATAAGCTATTTTTTTAATGGGAATATTTCTGTTTGGAAAAATTCCTATTCTGATTTGTAATTCTTCTTTAAACGAAAATGAACACATTTAAAAATATCGATATTTGGGTATGTATTAAAAACTAATGATTAATGAAAATTTTCATCATAGAAGTAAAATAAAATTTCAGTATGAATATAGTGAAGTATTTATCTGCACCATTAAAACGAAATAATTATATTAATTTACGAATGTTTATAAAAACGAAATAATTATATAAACATAAAAAACGATCAGAATTACCCAGAACATCATATCTAAAAGTTTAATGAAGCATTTCAAAACTACTGAATGATTCTGTTAGTTTAATTTTTAGTTTCACGTTCCAAACGATATTGTTAACATGTATATTTTAGAAATAAAAAAGAAATAAAATATCAAGTATTAAAATGCGCCCTTATTTACAAAGATTGTATTCGCTTCAAATTATTTATTCTCTAGTAAATATATTCGCATAAAGAATTCTTCGGTTCATTGGGTCAAACTATTCATTACTGTTCCTCAATATTATTATTGCATATGTTTTAATTCATTGGAAAATACTTTTAAAGCGAATGCATATTTCTTTCTAATTCATTAAAACTGTTGGGGAGTATAGTTTGAACCATCTAAATAACCATCGAACCATCTTTCTGAAGCGACATTACGAAAGTATGATATTATTATTCACGCTAGGCACTTATTTAAATTAATATTAAAGTATTATTTTTTTATAATAAATGCTCATAGCTAACTAATCTAACTAAAGGAATGACTCAAAAAAATTCCACTCATATTATTTTAATAATTTTTCAATAAAAATATCACAGCAGTAAATCTTCCTACTTATGACAAGTTGTGAACATTCTTGGATAGGAAAACCCTATATTTATAAAAGAGTAAAGTGTAATCTTTCTCTCAATTACCTGACGTGTCTCAATTTCCAATTCAACGCACATTCGTCAAGAAGTTCGTGTCTCGAATCCCGGAGATTTCCCAATTGGTTACAGCAAATACTAAGAATTTTCTCAAAAAATAAAGATTGTAATTGGGAAGAGAGAACATCGCTAATGCAATCGAAATTGCATTTCTTTACGTCACCCTGCACAGTGGATTTTTTAGTTTTGTTTTCATTTCGGAACTCCGACGGTAATTGAGAGTTCTAAATATCTGCGAAAACTTTGGAAACTTACTTTAATGTAATTGAAGTTAGTCAAGAAAAAAGTAGACCTTCATTTGTAGAACTACTGCCGAAGATTAAATTCTTATATAAATAAGGAAAAATAATTTGGTAGAAGTGATCTTTGTAAATCGAAGAAATGTGATACTTACCTGAAATGAAACATGGGGATGTTTCTTTAAACTTGACAGGTTTCTCTCTCCTTTCATATATTATAATTAATTGCAACATTTTATCAGTATTTTTGACAGAAGAGTTTTATTTACTTGAAATCTCTTTGGAGTTTTATATCTATTTATTACGTTTAGAGATAATTTTCAACAATTTCTGAGTGAAATAATTTTCATGCAATAATACTCTTCATCCTGGTATTCATATGATATTATATTATTTTGAAAGATTTTTTCAATGTTTGCAATATTGTAGAATCCCTTAAAAAGCCATGGCAGCATACATATCTTGTTCTACTTAGGTATAATTATTTAATTAACATTTTAATACAAAAATTAATTATAACTGATTTTTATAACTATCTATAATATTATCAAACTTACCTATATTTTCTTATATCGAAAATTAAATGATGCATTTATTGTAAAGAACAGTAATTGAGAGTGCTAAATATTTCCGAAAACTTTGGAAACTTACATTTATACAATTGAAGTTATTTAAGAAAGATGTAAGCCTTTCTTTACATAGTTTATAAATATTCTTTCATAACCTATAATGAAGGGCAAAAAATAATCGAATTTCCCTGATAGAAAATTTGTTTTATTTAATTAACTTTATTTGGTCCAATAGAAACTGACCCGATAATTCAATTTTTAGCTAATATAGCAAAAAATGAATTTTCACTAATTTAGGAGGAAAATAATGTTCACACGCAATGAAACGCTTACACTCCCGATTTAATAATATTCTGTAATTCAGTCTAAACATTGTAAAAACATTGATTATTTTGTGATTTCTAAATATAATAATTTTATTAACATTTTTAATCCAAGAAATATTCAAAGTTTCACAGTAATTACCTACGATATGAATAATGTTTATTATATTCACTTTCTTCGAAATTAAATATCATTGTAATAAATGTAAATTTATTAAATTTAATTTCGAAGAAATTAAATTTAATATATCTGATAATTAAAATATTATATATTTTAAAATTTTAAATGTAGCCTGCTTAATAGCTTTCAGTATCGCAAAATAAACATAAAATATCACTCCATTATGATGGAAAATTAATACTCTTTGTTAAGCAATATCATTAGGCAATTTAACTTCAATTCTAAACTGATAAGAGGATCTAACCTGTCTGAATACGCTGGATATATAATAACGATATCAGCGAGAAAATATTCATTGAAACTTTAAGAAATAATATACTTGAGAAAACAGATTTTTTTGTCTTACTACATGTAATCCTATGGTTAATTACAGCAAGGAATGCAAAACGTGTTTTAAAACTTATTGTTTCTAATATCGGGTAAAGGAAGAATTTTTCAAAAGGTAATCTATGTCTAACATTAAAAACATTTCATCATTAATATTTGATAGGTCTGTATTGGATTATTTGAAAAATATTTCTATTTCAGCCATACTTTTTACCACTTACAGTAGTTTCAGTGAGCTTATTCTATACAGAAAAGTTTTCTATTTTTCTATCTAGATTTCCAATAAATAATTCAACAATGAAAATTATAAAAACAATAACCAATATGACAGATTCGAAATATATTTAAAATTTGAATTGTATAAAATGTTAATATCTTCAACGTCTGTTTAACTTCATAAAAAACATGTTTTTTTTTGTTTGTTTAGACACATTTAAATTTTTAAATTGTTCAAACACAAGGTTGCTGATTCAACAGCATTTGTTTGTTATTACCACTGTAAATAGGTCGGCAAGATTCAGATTAATTAAGTAAAGAATTTTATAAAATTTTTAAGAATTAAATTTTATTTCACTGTATTAACATTTAAAATTGAATTAATTAGATTTGGAAATTTATTAATTCATACACTAATTATTCCAGAATATTGACATCTGGGAAGAAAAAAATTGAAACCATGGAAAAGACGCTTCTCAAATGTCGCACTCAGTTTTCACAATTTTAGTGTAAAAACTTACTTTGGCTTTTCTTTCAGAAGCATCTAACTTCAAAAAGCATTTATAATAAACACTTAG
The DNA here is from genome assembly GCF_947563725.1 of Argiope bruennichi. Lineage (NCBI taxonomy): Eukaryota > Metazoa > Arthropoda > Arachnida > Araneae > Araneidae > Argiope > Argiope bruennichi. Next base: position 71,797,285 of record NC_079163.1, on the reverse strand, counting down.
GCATTAGGTAGAAAACTGGAAATTATTTGAAGAATTAACTGACATTATAAAGATTTGTCGATTTTTTAAAATCATAGGATATATACTTTCAACTACGATAAACTGAAAAGTATTTCACTACAACAGAGAATTGCATGCTAAAGGGATTACAACAAAATGCATAGATATAAAATATGCATACTATATTTTAGAAAGTGAGAGCTTTTACAAAGACATGGAAGTTTTCTCACATCACTTTAGATTTATTTAAATACGATATATATTCCGATCATAACATATTCTTCTACACAGAATCTTAAGTTGTGAATTTCAATTTTTTATACCTTTAAAAAAAAGAGTCATAGTATTTAACAACATAAAAATACAAGAGAATTTTAAAATGTGCATATTATTAAATATTAAAATGTCAAAGGTAAGAATGATGCCTGAATTTTTAATGCTATGTTGCATTTAATCTCAATGTTCTACTGTTATATTCGGAAACAGTAAAAAAAAAAGAAAAAAACTTTTGAGGAGATCCTTTGAAATCATTCTTATTGGAAAGCTACAAAAGATATTCGACAAAAGCTTTTGGAATAAACAATTCGACAAAGAGAATTAGTTCGGTGATGATGAATTATCATTATTAGTTAATATTAGCTAAACTATATCGGATAGTAACAGAATAATTCATAAAAATATGCAAATATAGAAAGGCTTATCCGCTGCTTCATTAAAAATTCTTACTCGGTTATCAAATCTAGTATAACATCCACATATGTATAAAATTTCTGCGCTACTGAAATTAAAATTTAATGATTAGGCTAACCATGAGATTTATTGAGTCTATCAGCTTTCAGTTCATTGTTCAAACAGATTTTATGCCTTTGTTACACTTTTAATAATAATATATGCTTACATACTCTCTGGCAAAATTACGCAGAAAACATCAAAAGAAAGAACCATTTATAAGCTATAAAAATGATTTATTAGAATAGAAAGGATATATTATGGAGTCTTAGCGTATTAACATTTATATCTTATCCAAAAATGATTTATCCTTTTGCTGAATTATTACTGAAAGAGGATCTTTTTTTTTCTCTTAGAAAATTTTCCAATGATATTTAATGGAGAAGTAGTTAATAGAAGATATAACATATTAAAATTCTGCATGAGGTATAATTATCTGCTTTGAGATCTTCAATTAAAAATTACTAATTTAACACCCACAGCTCGACAAGAAATGAAGAGTGAGATCTCAGTTTTATCTTAGATGAAACTATCTTATAAGTTCTCTTATATACCGTAACAGAATTAAGGGATCTCAGGCCCCACATGTAGAAGTAGTGAATATATGGATTGCTGAATTTAATTAAAATTATAATGTAACAAGTTGGCACGAATTGTAGGCCAAGAAGGCTAAATGGACTCCAGTTATTCATTTAGCGGGCAATCACCTGCAAAGTGCTAGACTCCCCCCACGAGATCCTTTCTAAGTAGATAGGAGAGGAAGTTGGGTTGATTTCGCTCTCTCATTTACAAATGAAAATGATGTTTCTATTTGGACGCGCTACATCACCATTAACATAGTGGGAGAGCAACAAGCCAAGGAAGATGCAATTATGCACATAGATAGGTCGTTGGCTCACCTACCATACGAAAGTTATGTAAAGAATGGAGATTTAATGAGATTTCGGGGAAGTTTGTGCAGACAAGGGGGCGTCTCAGAATTCAGGGACAGAATTGTAGGAAAATGTCATTATGCCTATCATGCTATGCTTTAGTATAAAAAGTATCGCTAAAAATTCTCTCTGAGGGAAACGATATGCCTTCCTCCGAATCATGGAAAAAGAGGTAATCCGTTTATACTGCAATTTTATATGCAAAAACTTATTGGTTGAATATGTAAATGATTAAGAACTGTCATCGAAGGAAAGAATGTATATAAGTAGCACATCGTATTTGTGCATTGAATTGATGCAAATTTAAAAAGTGAATAGTGTTTTGAGTAATAAAATTTCAGTATTCTTTCCATTTTCAACAAAAGGAATCAATATCATTTTGAATACTTTATTTTGAGGTTTGAAGAAGCTCGAGAGTAACGTATCAATGGATGATCATTGAATCATTGCAAATATTTGAATTTTAATTTTAATTTAAAGAAAAATCTTAATGCATTGTCAGTATTATAATTAAGAAATTAGTAGCACAATTAAATAATATTGTTTTTTTATACCATATTTCAACATTTTTTTGGTTATCAATGAAGAAAGAATTTCAAAATCATTTCTTTGACTAGTTAATTGTTGTCTGGTGCTGAATTATCCACTTATACCATTCAGAGAACACAACAAAACAAAAAGGCATTGTTTCAAAGTATTATACTAAAATTATCGCATTGTTCAAACACTTCATTAAAACTGGATTTGTGAATATAAATTTGTTACAATCAAAATGGGATGAGTTCAGTGACATTTTATTCTAATTTGGTTCGAAAGTCTTATGAGTCGATATAATGGAACTCTGATATGAGATGTCTCGTTATTACATAGTCACTTTCTCTTACATGCAGATTTAGCAATTTTCACGGGAATTTACAAATTATTTGCTATTCATAATCTGTCCTTTTGCTGTTTATTTGATGTATTCTAAAAAAGTTCCTATGATCTGGAAAGAAATTTTTTCTTCAAATACAGCAGATTTAGATCAAATATGGCTTCAATTTTCTTAAAACTATAAGATATCACCATCAGTCATATTTGTTTTGCTTGACAACTTTATGAAACCTGCACCGAGTTGGTCTACTACATCAACTTCTGTTTAATTTCTCTTTTAACCCATATTAATGTCAAGTTTTTGAGTCTGTGCATCGATTTTGCTGTCTCCTAACCTACATTTAAGATTATTACTCTCTTGTTTTGATAAGGAATGTAAGAAATTAATAACATAACAGGCTTTTAATGGATCATTTTGCTGAAATTAATCTCAAACCCAAAATATTTTATCTTTAATAACAAAATGGCCCTTTAAAAGGAAAATTCTTCCAAAATAGCTGCATATTCTCATGTAGGAATAATTTTCGGACGTCTCATAATAGTATGAAATGCGCCACAGAACGTTTTGCATTTCAAGTGTGACCGGATGGGACAAACTGTTTCAAGATCAGTAGAAGCTATTGGAACAAGATAGGGGGAATACTAATTAGAGCTTAGAGGGTTTGTGGCTCTTCACTTTCATCGGCGTTTATTCGGTTAAACAATACATACCCACCGGTGTTCTCTGCATGCGACCCTGCGGCAAAGCCTTAATTGCATTCTTTTTTCAAGTATAATCATATATTGCTGGCCTGCTAATTTTTGGCTTTATCTTCTATTTTTCAGATATTTCATCTGATTATAACAGGTACAGAATAAATTATTTGAAAGATTCGTCAGAAAGATTTCGTTATAAAATGGTTGCATATTGGATATTAATTAAAATCAGTAATAGCTGGAAGTCAAAGCCACTCTGATTTTTACACTCAATTTTTAAATAAATAATTCAATTTCTTGATATCGGTAACAATAGTCCTTAGAATACAAATCCTAAACAAATATTCAAAGATAGTTTTAAAAAATGGTTAAAGAGTATTAAATCTGAAGTGGAATGAGAATTATCAATCTGGTCATTAGACCTTTATTTAAAATTAAGAGATCTGTCTGAGAATGTCCCTAACACAGCTACATAATGGGACGTTAACTAAAACTAAGAAAAATTTTAACCACTTAAGTGTATATGCAAAGGTTCATTAAAAACCCAATTGGTATCTGTTCCGTTTGTTACCCATTCAAAGATGGAATAGCCACAGACTTTTGAAAATAAGATTTTATGGTAATTCAAGATATGTTATAAAAATCCCTTAAAATCTTTCGTTCTTTGGGAAAGCGTGGAAAGTTAGTGGTTTCTCACAAAAATAAACCTTATAGCTTACATGCCTCCTAATGATTGACAAAGTCTCAGAATTTCATTCATAATAATGTATGAAAGGAAAGAAAACGTAATTACAATATCGCATAAATCTAATATAAAGTATTTTAGATAACACATTTTATCAGGTCACTACAATATTTCAATGAAGTTTGACTTATAAATAATATATTTTCCTTCATCCAATTAGTTTATAATTTTATAAAGGTTTAGAAAAGGTACCTTACTGAGGAAATTCCCAGAGGTTTCTTTAGCTGAATTTTGTCTATTTCTCTTAAACGTCATCTTAACCATGTACTGCAATCTCCTTTGCGTGTCGTTACCTTTTAACTTCCAATCGCGTGCACCAAATAGTCTCATTACACTGAAAGACGAATATCACCAGTTCTCTCTTATTATCTGAGATTTAATTTAAGGACAAGGCAGATAAAATATTGACGAGAAAATCGAAGGGATTTAAAGAATTTCTTTCGCGTTTGGTTTAAGAGATTTTTTTTTCTCTTTGAGATGCAGGGTGATATATTTAATGATAATGGAGAAAATTTATTAGGAAAGATGATTTTGACAGTTTTTAACCCAATATTTTCTTTCTTTTCTCCTTAAGTAGTTACAGTTTTAGGGATACTACTCAATATTCTAGACTTACTTCAACTTCATTCATATAGGACATAAATTGTCCTTTAACGAAATCAAGTTAAGCCCACGCTATAATATCCTGTAATCGAACAACATTTTCCCATTTTAATACATGCTTTAGAAAATGAGTTCTTTCTACTCAACAAATTCATCATAGACCTAACAAAAAAAGTCTGAAAAAGAGCCTTAATTAAAACTTTGTTCAGCTAAAAAAAAGTGTGATAATATAAAGCATCTAACATGCACTTTATTGCTTATAAAATAACTATGCTGCTCCTGATGAAGTAAAAATAGAGTTACTTTATTTATGTTTCATTACTCGTGTTAGAAATGTCACCCTTATGTAGTGACATACAACACATTCAACTATTTTGGCTGATTTCTGCTATATCGTTTCAAAGCCGTTAAACTTCTTACTTCATATTTTTATTAAAAAAATATTATAGAAATATTATTGTGGTAATTTGAGATAGAAAGGCAAACTGTGTTAATTTATAATTATCATACCTCTTGATGTAAATAATGCAAAGTTTAATATAAAACAGATCAATAAAATTCACTAGAGTTCATTAATAAATTTACATTATACGAATAATAACTCGCCTTCTAAAAAATAAAAACCTAATACTGTTAAAAAATGTTGATATTGTAAAAAATTCGATCGTACATACATTATAAGAGTTTATTTAATGTTTGTCAAACATAAGCTTAAGGAAGGAAATATACCCAAGAAAATTTTTTTGGGGGAAATAATGGACTAATAAGATATTTTTTAACAAAACAAAATCAAAAATCACAAAATTAGCAAAATTCATAAAGTGACATCATTATTAGCTAAGTTCTGCTATTTTGTCAGCAATTTTGATAACTCTGTGAGCGTATCTACGGAAAATATTTTGTCTGCTTTATAACTTATAAGTGAGACATAAAGTGCTTCTTGCTTGAGAAATTCCATTTTCATTTATTGCCAAAAAAAACCATTTTTATACTGAAAATCCTCTTTTTTTTTAACCTCAAATCCGTCATTCCTCTTTTCTTTATCTGTCAAAAGTATCTCACAAACTAATCGTCCAGGGCCCTGATTTGGAATTTCCCCAGAAGAAATTAATCCCGAACTGGAATCAGTAGCCAGTCTGTTAGCAGCAGATGCTCAGAAAGCCGATTTCCCGAAGGGGAACAGTAATGTAATTTCGTCAGGGGTTGAAAAGCTGCCTCTTGCCACTAAGTTTCCAATGACAGACAGCATTTGCACCTGGAGTCTATTTCAGAATGGGGAGCTATAAAACGATATACTGCTTATTTCGCAAGTGAAAGTCTGGTGTGCATTATGTTTTACTTTTAGATTTTGAAAAAATTAGTGAGTAAGTCATCAAGAGTTTATAGAAACATATAAAAACACACTGATTTTATAACTTTAAGGGGACAATGGACTTTGAAATAAGCAAAAATGGACAGAAACATGAAATTTTGTTTTTATCGTTTCCTCACCAAAATATATGTTTATATTCAACTAAAATAGTGTGATATGATATATTGTTCAATAAAATGAATATTTCAAAGGCGAAGATTAAAAAAGCACATCGTAATTACTTTTCTTAAAATGATATTGTAATTAGATTTAAATAGATATAACGTTAATCTTTGAACCGTTCTAAGAGTTTTAATTTTTGAAGAAATTAGATAGAATTGATAATAAGATTTCTGTTAAACATAGAAAGAAAATGAGGTATATATTTTATATTTCGAGTTTTTTTTAGGCAGTCAAAAGTCAGTTGTAGTTCCGAAAGACAAAATTCTTATGAAAATGCAGTAAATGTGGATTAAAAAATTGCAAAAAAATGGGAAAAATAAGCATTTAATTGGAATTACAAAATCTTTCTTTTATTCAAAATAAATTAATATTGAGTAATAAGGAAAAAATAACAGAAAAATAAAAATTGAGTCGCATGGAATATTTTTAATTTTTTTTTAAATTTATGCCTCCTTTATTTATTTTTTTTTTTAAATAATATTTCGTTTCAAAATTTTTTTTAAAAAAGAAATGTGCTGTACTTATATTTTAATACGTATGCCTAAAAAATTTCATAACTCTAAATGAAAAATTCTCAAAAATGCCTAATAATGTCCACCATCCCCTGAAAGGAATTTTATCGACAACGATTGGGCAATACTTCCTAATATTAAGATAATATATAAAATAATAAATTGTGGTTGCATTTCAAATATTTATTACTAATTAAAAATCATAATCGAAATGCTTGCTGAATTCCATGATAATTAATCACATTTTCTCCTCATACTTATTTGAACATACAAAATGTTTGTCTAAGTAATAACTAATTCTGTTAATTCTGAGTTTTAAATTCAAGAAATCCCTTTCTTCAACACAGGTAATTGAGTTTTGAATTATTAAGTTAATTAAGTTTATGAACAGATAATTAAGTTTAGGAATCATTAACATCAATTTTGAACATAAATAATTAAAATGGCTGAACAGAAATGTCATTACATATTTGAAATGCTAAAAAAGATCAATAAGAAAATGCATTTCTGAAGGTTGTCTTTGAGTCTTCCCGTTCACATATATGCTAATATACAGACTGAAAGACGATTAGTTATTTGACAGATTTTGCTTAAAAAATTAATACAAATCTACAATTTGAAAACTAAAACTGAATACCAAACTTTATTTATCTAGCTCTTTATGTTTTGTAGTTATCATGCTCATAAATATGAGCAAGCAGACAAATTTCCTTTTGATTGATTTACTTCATAATTTGATAGAAATCCAAAAGATATGTGTTCCAACCACATACTAAATTTCATGTGTCTAGCTCATAACGTCTTTGTATTATCCAGCTCAGATGTAATTCTAGAAATGCATTTTCGGACTCAAGGCCTGAAAAGCAATGATTCGTCAAAATCTCGAATTAGAATTTTTTGACGATTGCAATACATTCCTTTTCTACTTTTAATATACAGAGTACATACGAAAATAAAAAAGTATAACATTCTGACAGGTATTTATATACAACAAATTTAAAGAAATCATAGTTATAAAATAATACTTAGCAGAAGTTTAATTAATTTTATGTGATACAGTAGTAATTGCAGCAGTAATTAATGGCAGATATTTATGACCAATAATACTTCTTAAACTTATAAAGCTGTAACATAACCAATAACCTTTAAATTATTAACTTTTAAAGGGTTTTTTAATTATTAAAATTATAAATCTGAACAATGAATAATCTTTATTTTTAAGGTCCCTTAGAAAAAATATTTACTTCTGAGTTAAGAATTATTGGTAGAGTTTGATGATTACTTCTTTTGAAAAAATTCGCAATTCTTTTATATGATTTGTGAGTGTTTATTTTTTCTCTGAAAGTATCATGCAAAAGTTTTAGTCAATTAAAAGTAAGAAACAACGATATGCACATATTTTCATTTCTGCTTGAAACTAGCTATATTAACAATTGTTCACAAAAAAAAATCATAAAAATAATTATAGTGTTCTTTGAGTCCGAAATGCATCACATCCGAGTAGATTTAGGATTATGCGTAAGTTATTTGAAATATGACAGATTCATAGATAAAATAGATCAAAACTATCTTCCATCATTTATTTGAAATCGGATGAAGTAAATTTGAGTAAGAATTAAATGAAAAAATAATTTATGTGGTGAATTAGAAACATCATGGTAAAAATTTGATACACATGTTATATTTTAGTAAATTAAAGAATGGCGCGAAAACGTTTATTTTTCCCTTTCAAGAATGCTTAAATATTAAAGAAATAAGCTACGTTAAAGAAAAAAAAAGAACAGATAAGAAAACTGTCATAATTTAGAAATCTATATTATTGTAAGCGCTGAACATTGATTTTTTTTTTTCCATTTTAATCAAAAACATATTTTTACTGAATGTACAGGAAGATTTAACTTATCAAAAAAATGTCTAATAACTGGTTATGAGTTTCTATAAAACTTTTTAGAATTTAAATCTGCATGAAAATATTTTCTTTTATTCAATAAATGTTGGTTAATAAATAATTCCGAGACATTTACAGCATCTTAAACTAATGATCTTGAATTAGAAAATTCGCTAGAAGAGCATTATTATTCTTCACAATATTTTATGTCATTGCAACTGGACAAAAGATCTCAGTAGTTTTTCGCGTAAAACAACAAAGAGTTACACATGCCCATAACTTTCTTATATATATTTGATCTTCCGTTGACTAGACGTATGCCATTCTCATGATCTAAGTAATATATGATCATTACTTAATTCGTGAGCACAAAACAAATGGCTATAGAGCCTTGTATTTGATGGCGAAATCAATCAAGACTCTATCAACGGTAGACACAATCCCTATCAGTGGAGACTCAGAGGGTTTGAAAGAGATTAAATGTGGTGTTTCCCTCAGACTTACGAGCTTCTAAGTCGCTAGCGACAAATTTCCTCCCTCAATCAATCAAATATATCAGGGTCTGTCCTGAAATTTAACTAATTCAATTGAATTATTCAAAAAATCACATTCTTGCGTACGAGCGATTGGAGATCTTGTAGAATATCCATCATAAAAATTAAAGTAAAAAAGACTTTTGATTTTATTTGCTTTACTTGTTCAAATTCCATTTTTCAAAATAAAGGATAACAATAACAAACTGCTAGATGCAGGCTGTCTGAAGGTTACAGTTGGTTGGGATGTAATCGATTTGCAAACGAATTTTTTTTTTAGTGTAGTTTGTTATTGAAGTGTTTGATTTGTGTTTGTTTGCGATCATCTTTTCAAGGATTGCATTTTTTTTATGATAAAGGTAAATTAGATTGTAAAATAAAAGACGTAATAGAAATTTCCAGCAATTTTGATAATTGGCTTCGTATATATACGCGAGTCATTTTGCACAGATTTTAAATTCTCTAACATATGATAGTCATTTTTATCTTGTAATAAAAGAATTTAAGTTACTTAGATGTCTCTGACTTTAGCATTATAGATGTTAGAGGTTAAAAAATTTTCTCTTTAACGTTTTTTTCTTTTCTCTTAAAAAACAACATTTTGACAAAATAATTCATACATGTCTATTAATAATTATCAACATTCACACATTTTAAAATAGTATAAATTATAATTATTTTTCTTAATTTGTAAAAAACTAAGAATTATCCCAAATTGGAGAATCTTTATAAATTTAATGTTATAAATAGATCTCAAATATTCTAAAACAGCAGAGTCATTATATATTTTATATTAAAACACATATATTCAGTGCCAAACAAAAGTATAAAAATGGGAACCAATTTTATTGAAATTCGATACGGTTCAGGCAATTTTCTGATAACAATACAGATTTCTAAATTGTAGGTAAAAATTCAAATTATAAATTCAAAGTAAGAAAAAAATATCATAATTCATTTAAAAAAATAACCATAAAAAGTAACATTGTTTTCAAAGTTAAGATTTAAAAAAAATATCCTATTTTTAATAAATTACTTAATTTCTTACTTTTTAATTGGAATTTCCATATAGAGCGGCTGAAAAGGATTTTATTAACTTCTTTCCGTTAAAAATGAGATTTCCAGTGTCTACAACAACATGTTTTTTTTATATATATATAATTGAAGAAGAGATTTCTGGGTAGTGTTTTCTTATGAGGTTTCACTTTTACTTGGAAAAAAAAACTTGTTTTCAATTCTCGCACTATTTATATTTTCGATTATATTTGAATTTGATAAATGTGTATTCAATTTCATTTTCAATGTTTGCTAACATTTATTGCTGAAGCGATTTCATTCAGTCGAAATCATTCAAAACTTTTGTAAACAAAATTTCCAAAGCTGTTTTTGTAATTTAAGAAGTACAAAATTGGATTATCTGAAAAATATTCAATTGTGTTTGTATATTTGCTTGAGATGAATTAAAACTTCCGAATTTTTATAGAAATTCCATTTAAGATGATATTACACTTTCATACAAGAAGAGAGTCATTTTAATTTTTAAATTATAACAGCAATAATAATTTTTCCCTGGAAATGAGCATAAAATTCAATCTATTGCCATAAAAAGAGAGAGAATTCCTCAAAACATCAACCAGTTTTTAAATATATGATAAGGAGCAAAAAATTATTCATGTAGAATGCTCAAAACATGAAAAATATGAAAAATGAATGATAATAGGAATATCTCTAGTAAGAGCAAACACAAAGTATAATGGAAAATTTCAAAGTTAATTAGAAATGAAAAATTGCTAAGATTAACATCTATGAGTGGTACTGTTGTGTATAACGAAGGCAAATGAACTCTAATTATTTTTTATTTAATTTAGTCATCAAATATTTTATTACGAAAATGTCTGGTGCGAAATATGTCAAAAAAGAAATAGGAAATGTTTCATAAGAATCGATGAAACTTTATCAAATTGAGCATATATTCCCAATAAAAAATAATTCAGTTATTCGTTTTAGATCATAGCTTGTTTCCTGTAGTCAAAGCATTCCACAATTTAATCAAATTACACTAAATTTATAGTTTAAACATTCATTTATTGTTTTGGTTTATATTTTTACGTAGTTTGTTATAATGAAGTCCTCGTACTGCAAACGAATTGTGTATCAGAGTAAAATAATTATTAAATTTAAATGCAAACGCACTCAGAAATATCTGTTAATTAAATTTTGTCTCCAGCCATTAATATTACAAGATATGCAGTTTTATTAAATTATTATGAGTCTAATAAAATATATGAGTTAACACGATAAATAGGAGGAACAAAGAACGGTAATTAATATCGAATTTCCTAACTAAAACTCATGCCTATAAATCATAACAAATATCTGATAGCTTTTGCCTTTTCCATGGCATTAAAAACAAACAAATTTTCTTTTGAATAATTTAATATGCTGTACGGTCACAAAATAAAACAAAAGACATGCTCATGTCACAAATAATTATTCAGTTCATTTATTGCCAGACTAACTAACTTAAATTGCTAAATTAGATTAATAACAAATATCTATAAAACACTGCTTATTTAAAACGCATTGCGTCTCTTGTTCTTAAATATTTTCAATATATGCAGTGAAAAAATATTCTTTTTCTTTCGTGCAATATGTAAAACTGTCTAGACGTTACATTGAAAATTTATGTGTCATATTAGATTATATGTTTCAGAAGTGGATACTTTTGGTATTTGTTTAAACTCTTATTTTGTATTACAAGACCCAGTTTTTGAAAGAACTTCTTCAAGCCTGTTATCTCAAATTCAGAAAGGTACCAAAAGAGTATTTTAGGCCTGCAGCTAAAGTCACTGGTTGCAAGTAGACACAATAACCCGCCTGCTTTCTTCTCTCAAAGATCTACTGTGGTTCATTTAACTTTAAGAATAATCAATTTGAAAGCGTATCAGCCAGTACAATGTAACATGATTTTTAAACCAGGTTAAACTTTCCTTCTTTCATCGGTTAACCACGATCGGTTTATCACAAGCGGGTGGGAAAAGGGGGACATCGAAAGAAACTGGCACGGAAAATATTGTGGGCCCAACTTCTTTCTCTCAACCGTATATCCATATATTGATTCCCCGGAATTTTCCGTTGGCTTTGTGCTGCCGTTCGGCAACCGGGAACACAAGAAACATATTTCAGAAAGGATAGAGGGGGTTCTCCTTTTCCTTTTACCATTTCAGAGCCGCAGTAGTAAATTGCTCGCCGAGCTAACTTCCGTATTTGCCTTTCCTTTCGCCAGAGCCTGATTGAAGGCTCTTCGAGCGATAGTAACGATAGGACTTTACGTGAGAAAATGACCATGGACAAACACAAATGTTTTCAATCGGGGTTCTTTGTGGATGAGTGCACTTCGAAAGATAAAAAAAGAATTCATGCTAACCCATGGTGGCTGTTGCATTTTCATTTCAAAGACATGTAACGAAGAAATAACTCGTGGGACGTTTTCTCATTACACCAATGAAATGTATTTGACACCATATAATATATAAAAATAATTTTTTATTTGTTTGTATTTTATGCGCAACCGTACTTTTCATCCGATTACGATAAAACTTTGTCAATTTATTGCTTGTACTTGCGCAAAGGTTATAGGCATAGTATAATTATTATATTTATATCTTTTAGTAGGTACTGATTCTTTTAAAATTTTGGTTTTTGAAAAGAACGAAAATATTTCATAACTGTAATCATTCCATATAATCCCATTAATTCAGAGTGGACATGTTAATAATATTATTAAAATATTAATTTTATGTTTGCTTTTTCTGGAAGGAGAAAAAGCAAACTTCTCCTTCAAGAAATTAAGTCTCGTTGATTTCAAAGAGACGCAGCGAAGAAATAACGCGTGGGACGTTTTTTCATTACACTAATGAAATGTATTTGATACCAGCTAAAAAGTAAATTTTTGTTTGCTGATATTTTATGCGCTGTCGTACTGTTCATCGGATTTCGATAAAACTTTGCAGCTTATTGCTTGCACTTGCGCGAAGGTTATAGGCATAGTACAATTATCATATCTAATATTAAACATAGAAAATTCATGTTTTCCACATAGCCGGTTGGATGCTCAAGAGTCGGACAGCCAAGAAATTAATTTGGTTTTGCTAAAGAAAGAAAAACAAAAAAATATTGTCTACCCTAAAGCACTTGAAAAATAAAGTAAAAAAAAATAAAATAAATACTATTTATACTTCTCCTTTATATAGCACCAGATTTCAATGAATGTATTCATTGTTGATTTAAAAAAATATCATTCTTAGTTAAATAAGAGAGTCATTTCAAATTTCAAATGATATTTCCAAAATTATTTCTTCCGTGGTAGCAACACGCCGGGTATCAGCTAGTATGATATAAATATGTGAGTGTTGCGTCAATTTACATGTGAGAGTGTTTATTTATGTATTGAAAAGATATGTAACAACGGAGTACTTAACTGCAGATAAAAATCACTCAAGTGCTAGAAATAAAAATGTCTTAGAAAAAAATTAACGAACCATTTATTATCTTAAAGACATTTTCTTTTAATAAAGTTTTCAGTTATTACCCGTTTAGGGAAAAAAAGTCAGAATATTATATGTTCTACTCATTCGGTTTGTCGACGGAAAAGTTGTGACGCAGAAAACGCAGCTTTATGAAAGTATGTATATCATTGCAAATGCGAATTAAAAAACTACTGGGGAAATAACTTCTGAATTTGTTATTTTTTAGAGTTGATTTTAGTGGTTACTGATTTTTAAAAAAGTTTTTTTTGTTAAACAACGAAAATATTTCAAAACTGTAATCATTCATTAGAAAATTACCCCATTAATTTAGCGTGAACATGTTAATACTATTTTTAAAATATTAATTTTATTAGTTTGCTTTTTCTTTAAAGAGACCAGTTAGAAGGTTATACTAACTTTAACAAAGACAAGATTTTTCTCGTGGAAATGCTCATGAACAAATCCTAACAGGGCTGAACGCTGATCTTATTACCAGTGATATTACAGTGATTCAGGGTATTATTGTGGTGCTGATTCCTAATCTGGCAATGTTTTCGTAATATCGGCTCTAGTTTTTAAGTTAATGCTTATCACAGTGGTAATATGTACGCAGTACACAAATTGCTTTGAAATTGTCTCAAATGTAAGTCAATAATAAAATTAAGTCTGAGCAATAGATAACTTTAATAATGAAGAATAAGTAATATAGAAATTATAGGATAATCAAAATGAAAGTCACATGTAGTCAAATGTAAATTAAAGAATAAAATTAAAAACAACATTATGAAATGAAACAAAGAAATAAATTTTAATAAATTAAAAACGATAAGTAATAATTGAGTAACAAGAGTAATTGTAAGCTAAAAATTACATGACGATATTAAATTAAGTCAAATGAAATGTTTTAAAGAATTTGTTTTGTTGAATTTTTTTTAAAAATAAATTATTGTTATGTGCATCGAAAGATTCGAATTGGAGGCATCAGCAATAATATATTATCATATTAGAACCTCTCTTCTTATCCCCTACTAAAATAAATAGATTTCCCGGAAATTCGTTAAAATAACTAATTAGAAAATGTCGTTTGTGATCATATTAGATTCTAAATTTTCAACATTTTAAAGCATATTTTGTATCTACTTTATGGTTATACAAACTTTCTTAAAACTAAGAGGAAAAGTGGCCAAAAAGAAGACTCCACATAGTCGTATATGCTGGAAATTTTGGAAAAAGATTTTAAGAATTTGAGGACCATAAAAAAATCTTTGCTAGTAACCTTTCATTGCTAAATCTAGAAAACTTTTAAAAAGTAAAAATATATTTAAAGCGAAACAAAATTATATCATCAGCATCTTTATTAAGTAGGCTAAGGAGTTATTTCATGACGTTAAGCTTTATGTGGAATATTGAGAGAATTATTTGATAACTGTCTGATAATATCTCTGGATCAACAGTCATCATTTCTCTTAAAGATCATTTCAGTTTTTCCAGTGATCTTTGTGGTTCCTTCTACTCACAAGCAAATGAAATAGAGTACATTCATGTATGCACTCTGTTGTCCCGATAAAAAGTTAACTATCATTAGACCAACACAAATGGATCATTGATGTTCCTGGTAACTCAGCTTCTGCCAAACTATTTTAACACTTTTATTAAATTCATTAGTTACACAGAATGAACAATTGGCAGGAAAAGATTGTGATTGTGTAGTGCAATACAGTTCGAATTCTTGTGCATTTTCTGAGGATAATGGTTATAGCTGAACTCTAGCAACTGCTGAACCGAATCTTTGTTTTATAATCTTAAAAGTAATGTGCCATGAGCTCTCTGTGAACTGTATTTAATGTAATAGAAGAATATGGTAGTGATAAAGGTCTCGAACAAAAAAGATTCTTTCTTTCAGGATGCTTGGAGTGGTGGTAGATTAATATTAATGAAGTGAAATTTTATAGTTGTAGAATCATTTAACAATTGACTGCTATCCATAAGTATTACAAAAAATATCAACAAAAAAAAGCTCTTCATTTTACTCTTTATTGTGCATGCAGGAGTTATCTGTCATAAAAATCGTTCGAAATAACTTCTTAATTTAGAAATAGTGCTTGCATTCAAATTCCAGCGTTTCAACATTTCAATCATTTTCCGCATCTTCTTATACTAAGTAGCATGAATCCATTTATATGGAGTTATATGAACAATTTATAATAGTAGAAATAAAGAAATCTGAAAGTTTCGGGATACACTGCAATTTTTTTTTATTCTGGAGGACTCATTCGCTTTGTTACTTTTTTCTCTTGAAAAGGGTATTAAAAAGCAAAACGAAGCTAAGACTGCATTTTTGCAATTACCAATTTAAAAAAAAAAAGGATGTGCCGTTGCTCTTCCCCATTACTTCGTTTCCCCAAAAAGAATTTTTCAAATATGATTCGGAATCACTTTCTACTTAAGTGCCTGTTTACAAATTCTGCAACATACTGATAGGTATTATACAATATGCAATAAAATAGATATTTAAATCAAGTTTTCTTTATCTAAATACTAAATCTGCCACACTTAAATTCCATAATTCATTCAAATTCACTTTCCTTTTCAAATAATTCTTTTGTATTCAGCTTTATAAGCATTATAAGACATTTCTTGAAGCCGAATGCGAATCGTGGCGAATGAAAAATATTCGAAATTTTATTTTTAGATCAAGTTGTTTACGAATCATTCTTTGTAGTTGCATCAACTTCGATAGTTAATTCTTTGATGTTTATTTTCTAAGCATTCAGTTTTATTTTTATACTTTAAGGATTTTTTGTTTGTTTTCAGATTCACAATAGGGAAAATATAATTATTTACATTCTACTTAGAATAATTTATCTTAACCTTTCAACGATCTTTATTTCTTATTTTAGAAATCATTTATTCAAGAAAGAACTTGTGGTTTACAGTAGTTTGAAAATACTTTTGTTGTTACACAGCCCTGACAAGCAGAGTAATAAAAATGTAATTTAAAAATATAAGAAAATGAGCATGCATGAAATTGGCTATTATTGGTTGAAATTGGCTATGACAGGAAAATCAATTGGTACACTCTCTTTTTATATAAATAATAGATAAATTGCTCAAAGTAAGCGTGATGTAGCATCAGCTTTGTAAATCAAGTATTTCAGACTTAGCAAACTCTAAATAGTTTCAATTATATGATTAATAAACTACACTGTAAAGCTAATGTATTTGTCTAGTCAATTTTTTTTTAATATTTTGGTTTCTATTAAAAAAAACTAAAGAAAATGAAGCATTTTAAAATAAAATGGAAGGAAGTTTCAAATTAATTCTTCAAAAAATAAAGAACATTTAAAAAATAACGTTAATGATAGCATTTGCTGATTAGCAGAAATAAAGGTTTCTGAATTATTTGACATTGTAAGAAATTAATCGCCTCTACTTAGTGATTTCATGTACATTTTCTTTTACTAAATAACATTCAATTAAAATTTACCATTTTAAAAGCTACATTCAGCTTCTTACTTGAGTCAAACGTTGAAGCAATATGAGAAAAAGGGCAATTAGTTGAAATCATTTTTACATATGTATTCGACCATGAACGAATGAAAAAGTCCGAAATGTACTTTGATAAGTATTATAAATTCTTATCATAACATATTAGGAAGAGTTAAATATCTTTTGAATTTACTTCGATAATACCTTCTTTTTCTTGTAGAAATGGCTACTTTTCATTTGCGTCAGTTTTTGCTGTAGAAGTAAGATTCCATTGGTAAAAAAATTTTTTAAACTAAAGCCATTTTGCTTGTAATTTAGAGATAGTTTAGGCAAAATTCTTCTTATAGATTTTCTGATATGAAAATATAGCAAACTAATCATGAACTACAACGATCAGCCAAATGATGCAATATTTGATTTGAAGGTCTTTGAAAAATGTGTATTATTATGCAACAACTCAAGCAAGGAGGGTCCCCATCCCTTGAAGTGTGACCTTTCAGCAGGAAAATTATTGAATTAGAATTCTTTCTCTGTAAATACTTATACTCTAACATTCATTTATTTTTAAAATGTATAAAAGATAACTCATTTTTATTTTGAATAACTAATAAATAATTTCAGTTAGATGTATGTTTTTATTTTGGTCCAAAAATAATAATTATTATTTGGATCAATAAATTAAATAAATGAATATCAAAAATTATTTAGTGACTTAAGTCTTCATAAGTTTTAACTATTCGGTATTATTTAGATAAGACCTCACTTTATTGACAATGATATAAAGAACAAAATGCAATAGTTAAGTAATTTTCTTGAGTTTTATGGAATTCGTATCTGTTCGCAACAAGTTCTTCTAACTTTCTTAATTTAACCATCGACTTGGATGTTATTTAAAGCTATGAACTTCTTTCAATTTTACTTCAAACTGCTTCCGAGGAAATAGAACAGAACGAATAAGAAATGGATAAGCAACAACCCTGTAACAAGAGACACACAAAGAGTTTACAAACAAGATTTTTTTTTACTTTTCATTTGTTCAGTCAAATCTCGGATTTTCCACTTCAATTAAACAACGAAATGCAAATATTTGCAGTGCCCGACAGGTTGTCAAATGGCTTTTAGGAAATACTTAAACAATTCCTTTTCTCTCCTCTACATACACAACCCTTTTATGCATTGTTTTCTCTGGATATGTTACATTCTTTCAAAGTTTCTATATTTAGAGAAATGCAACTTATAGACAAAAAGGTAGTGTGTTTAAATAGCAATGCTCTTCAAATTTCGATGTGAGGCTTCGCTGCGCATTGCATTCTATGCTTACTTTTTATCAAGAAATGAAACATCTTTCGATTTCCTGATGATAACATTTTTGATTCGGTCTTCGGAAAATGGATTTGCTGCTTTTAAAGCTATTGATCTTTTTTATATGAAGGAACAAAAAGCTGGTTTCAGTTTCAAACAGGCCATTAAATTACAGCATTTTAGTACAAAAATCGTTGAAGCACAAACAACTTACTATTTTAACCAAAGCTTAAAAATATCTTTCTGCATTTAGTACAAAAACAGCATTTTTAGTACAGCATTTTAGTACAAAAATCGTTGAAGCACAAACAACTTACTATTTTAACCAAAGCTTAAAAATATCTTTCTGCAACTAATTAAAAGCGGTACAGATTTAGTACATACCAGTAAAGTCAAGATACAGTAGAAATAAAATTAAAAACATTGTTTAGTTTTTATTTATAAAACCACAAACTTCAGAACTTTTTCAATATAAAGTTATTTTTTACTTGAAATTTTTTAGAGGTTAATTTATATATAAGGAAAAAAAATCAATTCATTATAAATAAATTTAGAATTGTTGCAGTATAGTAAGAAGAAATTATAAATTCGTCTTTTTAAAATGTATAGTAAGGGGTTCTGACAAATAAATACAACTTATTAAGCTAAAAGAAATTCTTAAGGGAACTGCGACATTCTTGACAGTGAAAATTGTCGAAATTTCAGTTGTAAATATAGGGGATTTGTTTTGCATGTGAAATATAATATCTAATTGAAAATTTAGGACATATAAATTAATGATTGATTTTAACTATAAAACAGCTGAAATAGATTTTTTTCTTAAAACATTTGTTTTTTCATGACAAATCGAATATGTGTTGTGATACGATAAATAAGTTCATAACCCCAAATCTGTAAATCCAGAAAAAATAATTCTGAGTAACATTGTTCCAAAATTAACACAGTACATGAATAAAGGTTTAATAATTACAGAGAATTTATTTAACATGATAATAATAATAAAAAGTTTTTAAAAAATCAATGTCATGCAACATATCTAAAAAATATGATATTTTGCTTAATGAATAGCCTCTAAATATTAATACTATTATGCCAAAAAATATAAAAATATGTTTTAAAATATTGTTGCATAAACTATATTGTTGCATTGTAATAAATAAAATGCATTTTATGCATACAGAAATTTAAAGAAAGAGTGCTTCGAAAAAAAAAGGCTAAAACCTCTATCCTTCTATCATAGGAGCTCCTTTTAGATTCATTGTTAAAGAATAATTTATAAACTTTCGACTTTTCAAACCTATAAAAATAATACCTATAAATATAATGATTTAATAATGAAAAAATAACCTATAAATATAATGATTTTTGTAAGCAGTAAAATTCCCTCTATTTTATTAGTCTAAAATTGAAAATGTTATTTTTATGAAGATACAAATGTTGCTAGTTCACTAAGATAAATGTGTGTGCGTATTGGCGCCAAAAGGAAGAATTCGTTATAAAATTATTATTTGCTTCTTTGTTGTTATTTGTTTTTTTATGTATCTTTGAATCGCTTTTAAATAGAAGCGGTGATTCCAGAATTGATATAATATTAATAATTGATCGTTTTAAATTAAGTTCAAATAGAAAAAATGCTAATATTGAAATTGAAAAAATAAAAAAAAAAAAAAATATATCAATTATAGATTTTTAAAGTCACTATTGTTTTAACGAATTTATTTTGAATATTTAAAACTGTTATTTTTACTCTTATCTCCAATCTATGTTTTAGAAGAGTCTATTTATCATTCATGACTCAGAAAGAGAAAAAAAATAAATGAAGTTTTCTTATCCTGGTACCCATATAAATCTAAATACATGCATTTTATATTTTCAAACTCATGTCTAATTCCTGGCAGAAAAAAAGATGTTGAACGTAATTTTCATTGATCCGGAATGCAGAGAGCAGCATACAAGCTACAATAGCTTTTTTATTTTGTTGGAACATTGTTAAAAAAAATTGCAGGAGACAAGATTGGAGAAATATATTTTCCTAAGTAAGCCACACCCAAAAGATGATATTTAAGAAATGTTGTCCTGTTCCGAATGGACAAAAATTGAGCCTTGTGTTTCTATCAAATCCCTGAGTACACATTATTGCAATAAAGGTATCATTAAGATAGCGTAAAGACTTAAAATAATAATTAAGTAAATATTTTAGATCAGCAGAAATCCATATTATGAGTTCTAATTAATTTTGGGGTGTTTTCGTATCCAAGATGATTTATATGTCAATTATTGATATAAAAAAATAATTGTATTCATTAATAAAGCTAAATTTCAAATCCAAATGTAATGAATATCAAAATCTCCTAAAAATAAAAAGGAAATGAAATGTTCTATTAGCAACAAAGCTCTTCTAATTCTATCTATACTTTTAAAATTAAGAGCTTGAGAGAAATGGCTGCATTTTATAATCTTTCAAAGCTAATTAATTGATACACTGCATAAATGTATTAAAGCGTTGATATTTTTTTTGTAATTGTAAAAGCAAGCATTGTGTTTTTTTTTATCTGAATTCAAACGTCTAATGTGTAATTTATTAATAAAGTCCAGTTTTAAGCTTTTCTAAATATTTAACAAACTTCATCGATATTTTCAATTTTTATCTTTACTTAGTAATAAAATGAAATGCCTTTCAGACATTTTATGTTCTTTCTGTTACTTTTAAAAAATCCATTTCCTTTCAAGATCTTCTAATAAGTTCAAACTTTCTTCTTTGAATCTAAAATACTCAGATTGTTATTAGCAATATCTTCTTTTGTCATTAAGAAAGAAACTCTTTCTTAAGTAAAGGAAATCGATCATTTAAAACTTGCATAAAAATTAAAAATCTCTAAATTACCTAAATAATGTATGGATGAAAAATTTACACTTGAAGATATTTCCCATAGAATAACTTAAGTTATTCTCATTGTTTAAAAGAGGCATCCGAAGGAAAGATATATTTTCTATGAGGGAATGCATGTCAAATAATTATTATCGAAAGCTAAATTTAATTTATTAAAATTCCGCGTTTTACAAAAAAAAAAAAAAAAAAAAATCATAAATCATTCTGAACTGCATGATGCTGTAAGTCTTGCTCTCATCAATTAACTATCCTTAAAATTTGTTTCTGTCAAGAGTGTATCATTGATCTTCCCAAGAAAATATTCCTAATATATTAAAGTAGAATACTTTCCTAAGCCAAGCAAACTGTGGACCATCATTTGATAAAAAGCGCTTCTTTTAAGCTGATAATTTACAAAACATAATATGTAAAGGTAAGTAATCTCACAAAGCATGAATCCAGAAAAATTGAATTAATATCTCTGTATTCATAATTGAGAAACTTAAGAATCGGCTTATGTTTCAATTCTGTTCATAAAACTATTTTTGCCTAACTAATTCAGCAGTGTTGTTTGAACACCCCTTATGTTACTTTGGATTATGTGGTGGAGGATCTATGCGATCAAATGTAACAGGTGAAAGCTTCAATCATTCACTTTCAACAATTTTTCGTCATTAAGAAAAATTGTATAGAAATGCAGAATTGCCTATAAGAATCCTAAATTAACATCATATTCAAAAGTTGCATAAAAAAGTCTTATTCAGAGTGTTCTCTTAGCTCATTATCTAAAGATGATTACCTCATTACCTCGAGTAAAAAAAAAAAATCGCATCGGTACGAAAAAAAAAAAAATTATGTGCACGAGGAATCTTCTTCAAAACCCTCTTCAAGCATAAATCGTGAGCTGCGATTTAAAAACTGTGATTTTCCCTCGAAAAACTTATCATAGTTTTGGAAAGTGACTTTTAAGCATTTTGGGAATATATATGTAGCCAGTCAGCTCATTAACCATTTAGTGAATATTCAAAATATAGTAATAATAAACAGCAAAAAAATTATTTATTTGAAAGGTCGAACAGGCACTACTTTCTTCTTTCTCTCTCTCTCTTTTTTTTTTTTTTTTTTTTTTTTTTTTTGCGAAATACCTTGTTGGATAAGTATGAAGAAGAAAAAATTAAATCTCTAGATCACTGTTTTTTCAAGTACTTTTTAGATTAGAATTCGAAATGAGTGACAGTTCTATACGACATTATCTATGATCGGGTTTAAGAGCTCAGAAGAAATTATCTAAAAGATTTCAATTGTCATTCAAGTAGTAATTCATGAAAATATAGGGTAGAATGCATTATCAGTCAAAATTTATTTATCCGATATTTTTCGATAAAATATTTGTAACTTTGATATAAAAGCATAAAATAGACATTTATGAGCGACAAATATCAACTAAAAAATATACATCCTTGAAAATTATTTAGAACACTTTTAAAGTACTGTTTAAATATATTTAACAACTTATTATTTTTCTGCTCTTAGGGTAACGAATTTTTTTTTAAATCAAGGTTTGAAACCACTTGATACAATAAAAAATATTTTTTTTTAAATTCTAATAATAATTAAATATATTTTAATGAGTTTCTACAAACCATTTGCATAACATACATTAAAAACTAATGACACCAAAGAAAAAAAAATCACCTAAAAACAACAATACATGCAAAATGTTCTGTGAGATCTGTATTTTTAATCTGATTTTTTTATACTTTTATTTAACATACATTTCAAGAAAAACATCTTTTCTTAAAAAAAAAAAAAATGACTGAAGTAACTACAGTGTGATATTTTCTAAATGTCCTGCTTGCAGGAATTCAGCGACGATATTTTCTTTTGTTTATTGAAGCTAAATTGAATTATTAAAGTAAAACAACCCTAGAAATATTTAATGTAAAATAATAGGATGGAAAAGCTTTCTTTTCGCACTATTTTTCCGATACATATTTTTACTTTTCGTTGCGCGAAAACATATTTTTTATGAGTTTCAAATTTAATTTTGCTTTTCGCGATCTGTTTCAATTTTTGTCATTTCACCGTTGGGAGAACTTTAAGTTAAGATGCATAATCAGTGGCTCGAGGGGATTGCGAGTTAAATTTTAGATCCGAAATTATTCCTTCATATTTTCATTGTTATTTTTAGCTTTTGATTATTTCTTCGACCTTTTTCTTTTTCTTTCTTTCGAGGCGAGCTTTAATTTACTCATTCGTGAAACACGTTGAATAAAACAGTTCAAAGGAGGAAAAGATTTTGGGAGAAAATATCACCAGCGAAAACGTTGACGAAGGGAAAAAATCCCAACATTGAATTTTCTTTAGCTGATTAGGCTCGGTGATTTTTTCCCCTTCAGGTGCAATAATCAGATAGGGTTGTGCAATTTTGGGGAGGTATGCTTTATATCAAAGTATTTGAGTTCACTGCTAAGGTGTAATAATTTTGAACCAGGCTGTTTCTAACAATGTGCCTACACACGAAAGATTATGCACTTTAATTTTCGATGCTTAAAAGTCAAATAGCAGCTTATTAAAAAGAAACCCAGAGTAAGTCATATCACTGACTCTCCGACCCGCCTCGAAGACATACGGATAAAAAAAACTGAATTACCGGGCCACCGCAACAGTAACTCTAGGGGGATCTGTAATTGAGTCCTAAGGGACATCACGGTCCTCGGTACACCCCTTGATCCGTCTTCTTCGATGGGAGGAGCCAGACCCCCACATTTTCATGTATCATCCAGGGTCACGAGAACCAACCACCATGCCGGAAACTTCTCATCCTCATTTCGAGGTGCCCCACCCCCGATGGACGGAAACCCATAGTATAGAAAAATCTTGTTATTATCATTATTATTTAGTTTCAATTAAACAAGCAAAATATTTTTTTCAAATAATTTTTAATAATTTAATAACTTCTTACTTTGAATGTACATGCAATTTTACAATTCATATTTTACTATAAATGTAATGCCCGTATTTTTTCCGTAATCTTGTTTAATCATTCCCTTTCATAGGGTACAAATATTCTATGCAAAAACGAACAAAACAGATCCAACAGATTATAGTTTCCATACGTCGGAGCAGGCATTCTGTGGAAATCTTTAATCATTTTATAGGTAGTAACAATTCCAGTTCCATTGATTCATTCAAAGGGTGATTAAGAAGAGGTTACCCCAATGACTTTGAAAAAGAACATACGTTTTGTCCATTTTTTTCAATGAAGGTTCTTGTTTCTTGTTTTTCTTTCCATAAACACCCAGTTTAAACAGAAAGCTTGAGAATTTGACTAAACCTTTATCTAAAGATTAATATTTATTAGGATTTGTATTAGTTGTATAGTATTTCCTTTTAAATGTATATATAGAGGGATTAATAAGCAGTCTTTGACTCTGAATGGAACATTAATCAAATATTCAATCAACGTTTACAAGAATAAATATTCTTATTATCCCCCATAGTAAGAAACTTTAACGTATTAAATACGGAATGGTACGTCAAATTTCTTTATGTATCAAATATGCATACAGAAATTTATAGTATATCAAATAGTAGCATTTTCTTTCAATTTATGATCGATTATCGCAAAAGATCGAAGTAGCTAAGTTTTTACCCTAAAACAATTTTTTTAACTTTATCCGTCATATGTTTAGAAATAATGTATCTGAGTACATAAAGTCAATTTATGAACTCATATACATTATTTTAACCATTTTATTAACCATTTAATTAAAATTAAACAATTTAATTAAACTAAACATATTGCATGAGGACGTCAATTATTCTTAGCTCCCTGCTGTAGTAAATTGTTTACTTTACAAGATTAAAATTTCTGAATTGTGTAAAATTCTATAAATTTCAGTGTGAAGTGAAAGATTTTAGCATTCTTTTGATGACAAATTTGAATTTAAAAATGTTTATATTTTTTTAACATTTAGGAATTAATATTTTATTTATGTGTCAAAATAACTAAGAACATTTCTGTTTCCAAAAGATTTTGTAAAGCAATATTACTTCAAATTTCATTATAACAATAATAAGCATTGTTGCAAGCTTTGTCTAAAATCAGTTTTGAAAGAAAAAAAAATGAAGAAGAAAGATATTTTTAGTTTAGTTATATTAACGTTCTGTTTTAAAGCAACACTAGAGCTATTTTGAGATGGACCCCGTAATTTTAAACAGCGGTTAGATGACGAAAACGACACCTGAGCTGGTACCCCCCCCCTCCAAATCTCTACACCACACCAATGGGAGGAAAAGAAAGATGTGAAATTTATGACTTTTAAAACGTAATTTTCTGAATAATAAGATGATGTACAAATAATTTTTGTGCTATAATGCATTTACAAAGAAAAAGTGTTAAATTTCGCAAAATTTGTTATTGATTAAAAATCTAATTAAGGGTTTGTAAAGCCTATATTAATAATATCCTACTCTTCAAGGCCTTGTAAACTCCATTTATAGGCTTCGTAGGCTAGTAGATTTCGTAATGAATCAGCCTCTAAGTTAATGGTATTTGTCGAATCATTTATATATATATAAATATACATAAAATCCCGGTTTAAATTAAAAACCCTTTAAGCGGGTTTAAATTTTGAACGTTTATTATCTTTATAAATCCACATCTATTACAAATATCTATTCAAAAAATTGTTTTAAAACGATTTATTCTGTCATTTTAATGAAGAGTATGCAATATTAAACAAATCGGCCTTCGCAGAAAAGTACTGTGATTTTTAAAAATACTTTAAAAGCGCGAACACTTTAACTAAATCCTTCAGATGTCTAATTGCATTTTAAGGAGAATTATAGCAGATGTAAAGGATCTGTTATTGAACCTGCTTTAATAAGACCTACGAAACGTTAATGAGGTTCTATTGATGCAGAATTACAGAAACAAATTAAAGCTATTGAAGCAGGTAGTTCTACCGAATGCGCTTCCTAGTTTAGGCCAAAGTTTCCAGGGAATGGACGTTGACACCTTGAAAGGCACTTTAGAGGGCTAAAACAAACTTTGAAATAACTCTGAAAATAGTATCAGCCATTGAAATAATTCAGATCGTTAAAAGGGCTATCAGAGTTGTGCGTATGATTCTAACAAAGAATGGCCAGGCCTGATGTTTGCTCCGAATTTTAGAATTTGGATGATAAATTTAATTGAATCTTGGAGTTTCGGTGCAAAATATTAGTTTAAAACTTCATGAAAATTCAAAATGTTTGTGGAATACGTGTTATTCTTTCACATTGATTATAATTAGTTTTGGTAACTCGTTCATTGCTCAAACAATTTTTACAACAAAATACTCTTTTAAAGGATAACATCTTCATACGGAATTGTATATCAAAATTGTTTCAATTATATAATTCCATATATGTATTAAATTTAAATATTTTCTTTAAAACAGCCTTCTCTCACAGAAAATGTTTTAAAATTTATAAATATTAAAAATAATGAAAATGTTCTTATTATTTAAATATTTCATAAAAATTTCTTTTTTTATGAGTTAAAGTTGCATAAATTCAGGATAGGAATAAAATCCCAGATGATAAAATTATAATAGTTACAATTTTAATAATATAATTGTAACACTTATGTTGAATTTAACTGTTATAAAATTTTCGAAAATAGAATTGTAAAGCTAGACTTCAATAATAAATTTTGAGTATTAAGTGATTCAGAAAAGTCACAATGAGTTTGATATAACCGCTAAATTTATCCATTTGGACTTTATTCATTATGTTTCTGTCATGTGAAGAAAGAGAGGTTTTATTGTGATTGGGCGTATACTTATTTCAATGCCTAACCATCTTTAACACATATTACAGAAAAAAAATTCTAAAATAGTTTTACAGATCACATAAAATTATGTTTGATTCAATAATAGTGCTTTATTAGTAATTTAATTAATTATTAATTTCGCCAAGAATAAAGAAATTCTCTTCTCATTAACCGATTTCTGTTCTTATGCCCTTTAACTAATATCCAGATGATTAACAACCCTTTTACAAAGAATTATCTTCGATGAAAACAGTAAATATATTATTATATTTCGACATTTGAAATTCAAAGAACGGCTGCATCCACTTCTGCTTGCTAGGCATGCAAGAAAACAATGTACTCGCATCTCGTCCTTAGCTAAGCATATACATGATAGACCAGTAATGGTACGGGAATCCCTCTAAGCTATATTATATGTGTATTCAGCAAGAAAGTAAATACATTTCCAGAATAAGGAAGAACGTCTTGGGAGAAATGGGGAGGGGCTAATAAATATGGAATTAGTTCGAAGTGAGGGACGCAGTTCTTTTACTTTTTCGCTTTTATTTATTTATTATAAATAAAAATGATGAGATTCTGATAATTTTATAAGAAAAAAGGATCATCTCTCAATATTATTTCATGAATTCAAAGGGAGATTTTAGAAGCCTTTACGAACCTCCAACATCGAATGGTTTAATGTTAAAATTTCATAGTTCAGAATGCTTTTATATTTCCATCAGTTACGGAGCAAGATCAGTTAAACAACTATATTTTTGACAGCTATAATGGATATATATATATATATATTGAGTCAAGAAATTTTATTGGCTATATATACACTTATTTAAACTAATACTTGTTAATATGGTTTTATTTCTGGACAAAAGAGAAAATTGATATTTTTTAAATAAAAACTAAATAATTGTAACGTGCTTGCATTTAGAACTTGGAGCTGAGATTTTTTTCAACCTAAAGTTTAAGATTATGTAAGGTGCGGAATTATATAATGAAGAAAAGCAAAAGCTTTATCAAATCGTAATAAAGATTATGTGTAGATTTTAATTAAGTAAATTTTTGATCCATCTTATGTCAAGTTTAGATACTCATACATGCCTTGGTGCGAAGGATTTTATTGTTATTAACTTCTCACCATGCTTTTCAAATGAATTCATTTTCTGCATTAACAATGATTGTTTTTCTTAAAGACACAAAACAAGAAATAACATAAAATATTATAATTAAAATCCTACTTCCGACAAATATTGTAAAAGACAAAAAAGGGCCTGTTTCTATCTAAAAAGGACTATGTAAATTGGTCTGATGCACATTAAACCCCTTGTAATTAGTCGCCCTCTCTTTGGTGTGGTGCTGAAACTTTGAGAGGGGTTGCCTTTCCAGTTGTTGTTCTCATCATGTGATGGCGGATTAAAATTCCGTTTTTTTGTCTTAAAATAGCCAAACTATCGTTTTAAAATGGGACACTTTAAATAGTGAATTTATTTTAGATTTACTTAAATTGAAATTAATTTCAATATTTCGTCTATTTTATTTACTCTTTGAGTATTTCGTGTCTTAAATCGTAAAAGAGTTTTTTGTGTTAAAAAAGGCATCCTAAAATGGCTTTTATGTCGAGAGTATGTCACAAATGAAAAATAATAAATTAAAAAATATAGTGTAATGCTGATGCCATCGTATCTAATCAAACGTCACCCCTCCGTGTGCTTTTATTTTCCGACAATAAAAACTCTTTTGAAAGAAAGGAGGAAAAAATGTTTTTTAAGTATATTTATTATTAGTGCGCTTCCAGACTCTTTGCACACAAAAAGATATACGTTTTTGACGTCATCCAATGCACTGTATGTATATAAGAAAGCATGTATAGCAAATATAGTGAATAATTTAAAGGAATGTAATTGAACTTTTCAGAAAATTGATTTTAGACCATAATTCTCTTGCCACAACTTTGATATTAATATGTGCTGTTTCTCTGAAATAATAAGGGTTCTAAATCCTAGAAAACTTGAAGAAATCTCCTTTGAAAAGCTATCGCTCTGAAGCATAGAAAGAAGGAAGATCAGTAATTTTGAAACCTTAATATTATCTCCAAAAATATTACCTCAGGCCATTATTATTTAAGGGTTCGATTATGTTTTTGGATGCTTTGCAAATCCTAACTGGAAAGAAATTTTAAGTTTAGCAAATCCAAAAAACTAAGTTTAAAGGAGGACTTATCAACGATCGAAAGAAGAATCAGTTTTAATTTGAGAAGATCCCTTTTACACGCGGTAGATTTCGTTAAGACTATGCCCTGTTATGACATCACAGTAACTTAAATGAACCCCGTGAACATATCCCCAAAGGCAAAAGCTAGATCAACTAGAACGGCCTTTTTTCTTCATCTTCTCCAGTATATGCCCTCATTTTGTATCCGACAGAACCTCATTTGTTTTCAATTATAGGGATTTCATTCGGGAGAAATTTTCCTTTTAAGTTTTTTATCCCATAAAAGTGATTAACATTTTTATTGCATCTGAGGTACGCATGTTTAAATTTTCCATCTGACTTAATATATTTGTTTTGCCTACTGTGAAAAATTTACTTTTTTTAAATGTAAAACTCACTTGTTCAGCAAGAGTAAATTTAGGCTGTTTATTTCCTAGCAGTGTTGTTTAAATTAAGAAACTCTGAGTGAATTATTTGAGAAACGTATTTAAAAATACTTTTATTTAAGAGAAACATTCAATCTACGCATGTCCTAATAAATTGATTCAAATAAATTTTGTAAAGACTACTTTATTCGTAAGCTACTGGTAAACAAAATTAGGTGCTTAATACTTTTTATAAGAACATTCTGCAATTTAAAATTTTACAATATTATCAGAATTTTAATTTTAATTTTATTCAAAAACAATAAATATGTAGTTATTTACGTAATGCTAAAGATAATAATAATGTAAATTTTTATTGATGTAATAATTAATTTAACATTAAAGAATTACTTTCAGTGTCTAAAATTTCTATTTTACTTTGGTTATTTATTCCAGAATTATTTGCCAATCATAATATTGAAGATTTCTGCATAGCTTTTTCCCTTTTTATTTAAATAAATTTACTTTTGTAGATAGGCATTTAACTGATAAAATAATTTTGAAATAAACAAAACATATCCTGAATTTTTATTTAAAGAAATACAACTTTTCTCTATTACTAAGTTTCTGCTACATGTAGACACATTAATAATGACCAAATTAATACTAGTAAGTTGCAATCAAGAGTTCAATGCAAATATTTTACGACCATTCTTTTTTTTTAAAGTGATCCAATTATTTTATTGCAGTATAAATTAATTAAAACTCTCGAAATTAATCTGGAATAAAAAAAAATTGCAAATTTGAGAATGAATAATTGGATATAAATTTCCCTCAAATAGACTTGCTTACTATAATTTCTCATAAGAATTTTTAATACTACTTATATAGCATGTGTTAGTTATAATAGTATTGTGGTGTCTATTTCTGTTTCCTATGCTTACAACGTGCTAAATAACTTCGCATTTATCTTACAATGTTGAATAATTTTTGTATGGTTTTATAAGAAAAACATGAATTAACGTCAATTTGTATGCTAAAATTAAATATTGTAATGTTTTTATTTAATTTCATTGAATTGCTGTAATCAAAATAAATCAAAAGAATATGTAAATTCAATGTAATAGTGCATTTTTCTGTAACCGGAAATAAATAAAATCACATCTATAACAGTAACGGATACTTAATTCGTAAAAATTTCTACTTTTTACAAAACATGCAGAAATAGTACATTTTAATAAGTTAAAATTTTAAAATAGCAACAAATCCTAGATAGAAACGATTATTTAAAAATAATTTACTCAAAGAATTTCGTTCTTCTTACAGAAATTAAATTATATGCAAGCCGTTTTCATATTCTTCGTTAAATTATTAAAGTTTAAATTTATTTATGAAATAAGAATCTTTGTTGCGTCTCTTAGAATAGAAATTTGTTTTTTAATTATTTCATACAGCTTCGAAAGTTATTAAAGATTGAATTATATGTTCTGTATATTATTAAATAGTGTTGAATAGAACAGTATTGTGTTGAACCCTTGTAAGTTTTGAATATAAATAATAATGTGCTTCATTATAACGGTAAAGTACACATATGCAGCTTTAGGTATAACATTTACTTCACTTTAGAAATATCGTCATCTATGCGCAGAATTAAATCTGAATAGCAAATAATAGCTCTATGCTGGAAAGCTAAAGAGAATATATGTGCTTTCAATTATTATTTCACTAGTTATGTTTCTCAACTCAAAAAGTATTTGAAATATTTCATAAATAAATATAGAGTAAAAAAAATCATACACATTAAGTAAAATTTCCTCTTTCAATCAAATAAGGCTTAGTAAAATTCAAATAAAGCTTAGTAAATTTCAAATGAGACTTATAAAGGATTATATTTAATTGTATTAAATTTTCGAATATATTGCAAAAGGGACCTGTCTCTTCTCTAGCTTCCAGTCTTAAGTTATTGGGCGTATTCTTATTAACTGCAAAAGCAAATAAGAATGTCCCCTATCTCAGTTGCGGTTACGGTGAATTAGGATCTGCCTTCAGATGTCATCTGTCTTTCTGTCAAGAAACTCGATAAACAACTGGCCACGGGGTCGGAACTATTTGAAAAGGAGTGAAGACATGCTGAACGAAGTCGAATAACTTTAGAAGACACTCTTAATACAGTGGAGCAATTTCATTATTTCTCTGTGTTTTGAAAGCTTTTCTTGTCAAAAGACGAGACATTTTTGTTGCCCAGTACAGATCAATTATTCAAAACTTCGGTCGATTTTAAGAAAATTGGAAACGAAAACTGGCGCCTCTTGTTTTCGACATCCTTTTCTGCAACGTCCCAAGAATTCCTCGTAGATAAGGACGCCTGAACATGCCAAGAAAGGTGTTACATCTTATTACGTTCCAACCATCAAGATAAAGTGTTTTAAATATAAGGAACGTAAAGAAAAGAACTCCAGAAGAATTATTCATGAAAATGCTTTCCTAAAATTTTCTACCTTTAGTGTTTTAATATGATTAAATTCGTCGATCAATAATACTGACGAGCTATCAACCAGTTTCAGCATTTAAATATACGATTTATATATAATGTGATTTAAATATGAAAACAGAAGCTAAAATTTTGTTGTAGATTCAAGTAGATTAAATTACTGGAAAGGAAAATAAGTAATTACATTTCATAAGTTAAATAGTCCTTAGTGTCATTGAACTCATTTGACTATTTGTATCGAATACGTTTTTGAAAGAAAGCTTTCAGTTTCTGATTTTAAATGTAAAGCCGTCATTTCACTACAAAATAATTAAAATCAAAACAAGTAGTTAAAATTTGGAATATAATGCGTGTATATATAAAGATGTCTTTATATTCAAACATTGTTTGTTTAAATTTTACAATAAAAAAGCATAAAATAGATAATAACATTTATATATGACAATATATATCTCATTCAAATGAATACAATATATATATCAATATGATCTCATACAAAAGAAACCCAGAACACATTATTATCACGAGGTATTGTAGGCTACATCAAAATATGTATCTCTTAAAGAAATCTATTTTATTTGCATTACATATTTCAAACTTTTTAAAATTATTTCCAGTATTTTCCTAAACTAAATTAAAAAACATTTTTTAAATCATAGTAATAGTTTTTTTTTAAATTCTTTGGGTCTTTGTATATTCTTTTTTTCTGAAAAAAAAAGGAAAAAAGAAAAGAAGTAAACCGTAAATGTATCTTTTCAAATAAAAACTAATAAATTCTTCAGCTAATCTTTTGAAAAATTCATTCATTTTAATCAACAGTAACTAATTATTATTAATTAACTTCTTATAGTTAATTAACTTCTCTTAATTATCACTATATACTTATTAACTTCGTATCGTAAACAGATCATTTTCTTTAGAAATTTTCGGTGGTGTGAAACACCAGGCATCTTGCAATAATTAGCTTTTTTATTTAATAGTTGAAACTTTTGACTCACAGGACGCCATCACATATTCTGTATTACACATAATTTAATCAAGGACTCAATCAGAATTTACGAAGTTCCCTATCACTTATGAGAATGTCTTTAAAACAAATGATCGTCGTTGAGTTCCTTCGGCAAAAGCAAAATCTATTATCTTTATATATTTTGGCGTACATTTTAAAACTGTGGAAAAGAACGTTGTTTTCAAATGATATTATTGTGTTCCTATATTTTAAATCATTACTAAATGGATTTAATATTGTTATAAAGAAAAGGTTTAATAATTTCCTTGTAGAAGATTGTTTTGAAACGCAATTACTTTTAGACAAGAAACAGTTCTGGAATTGTATTAACTACCAAAATCAAACATTGATTTTCACATGCATACATACATATACATACACTTATACACGCACACATTATATTTTATATATATATATATATATATATATATATATATATATATATATATATATATATATATATATATACATGAAATTCAAATATTTTTTAAATCAAATTTTGCAAAAGTACTAATATAAATCAACTTCTAAGATTTATTAAAAATTATGCAGGCGTCCTGGCATAGGGGTAGAGCGTCTTCCCCGTGTTCTGGGCGTCCTGGGTTCGAGTCCCGGTACGGGCATGGTTGTTCTTCCTCCGTTCTATCTGTGAGATGTGTGAATGTGCCCCCCTGTCAAAAGGGGTTGTGCAAGCGAATGAGATGACGTACTCTTGGCCCTAGTTGGCGCTACTAAAAACAAGAGACGCTCCCTTGGCTTAAAATCGCTGACTTCGTTAGCGAGCTTGTGCATGGCAAGTGCCATTATAAACAACAACAAAAAAAAAAGTACACTACTATGGAATTACTTTTTCCTGTATGTCGGGTGAAATACTGAATGTTTCAAGAGGTTATGGTATTTAAGCATATGTTGTTTTTTGCCTTATGAAGACTAAGAAATATTGGGTGTGTGCGGGGAGAGATTATTTCCACAGGAAAATCCTGTGTGTTTTTGCACAATCATTTTGCAATCATTTTTTTATATTTTTATCTTCATTTATTCATTTGTTTATTCACTCGTTTCATTTTTGTTGATATATCTTTACTTGGGTTTTCTTTTTTTGCTTGTTTATTATTTTCCGAATATATTTATATATATTTATGTCTTATATATGAAGTTTAACTACTTTTTTTATTTCCATTTGAAATAGATTTAGGATTTAATTTCATAGCTTTCCTAAAATTTCAGCATATTGCTTATTGGTAGAGGGGGTGGTGCATACGCTTGTGTCTATGTGTTTAAATATAAACAGAATTAGAGCAAGAAAAAAATACAATAAAACCTATATTATCCATCTAGGCGCATGCATTTTATAGAACACTTATTTTCAATGATCAGTGATTTTTTTCACTTTATTTTCTTTTTTAAATCTGTAATTTTCTCTTCGGTTCTCTTCTCTTAATGAGTTTATACTGGCTCAGTGTTACTTTTTATTGGCCTTCTACTTTTATTTATCTGTTCTTTGATTTTGGGAAGGAAGAAAATGGGGAATTGGGAGAAAATGCTGGAATTTATGCGAGTTTATATATATATATATATATATATATATATAATATATATATATATATATATATATATATATATATATATATATATATATATATATATATATATAAAGAATAACAATGAGGAATTTCCCCTCCAGAGCAGCAAGTTACTGTGATATTCTTCTCAAAATTTTTCTTTTTTAGTTTTTCATTCCATTTTGTGGTATTTGTGTGTTTATTGTTACATACTTCCATACATTATCATATACATTTATTTGTGTGCCTGTGTATAAATAATTTCAAGTTAATTTTTTCACTCTCACGACATAATGCAAAAAAACACTAGTATTCTTAGTTTTTTTTAAATTTGCTGTAAATGAAAAATGTTCAGTTCCTTAGTGTTCTTATAAAGTCACTATCATCACTGCAGATTCGCTATTAGCAACATAGAAACGATTTTTTGATTATATGAGTCAGAAAAAAAAAAGTATTCTTCTCATTTCAGCGGATTTTTTTCCTTTACCTTATTTATTCATTTTCTGTGTGTTTTTTTAATTTTATTTCAAAGATGAAGGCTCAGGTTTTAGTTTCACTTGTCCTCTCCTCAGAGGCAGTTAAGTCCCTCCTAATACGGTTAAACTGGGTACGAAAACATTGATTCAAAGGGGAAGAAACTTAATTAAGTCAACAGACCCGTCTTGCATTCTACACCCTGAAGCGTACTCTCCTTTCACGCAAAGCAAGTTGAATCCTTTTGTTTACTTTACCAAGCAACACGTAGATTATCTAATAAATCAGATAGCTTCAACAGAGTAACAAAATAAAACTCGCAGGGGGGTGTTTTATTTAACTTTCTTTTTACCTTAATTAATTAGATTTTCATCTTGCAACTCAATCCGCCACCAAAGAAGCATTTTGCAGGCCGACCTCAACTTCGATGCTCAAGTTAAGTACTTTTTCTTCGGTTATCACTTTTGATTACAAAGTTTTCACAAAAATCGAGGAATCGATATATTATTTGTAGAGAAATTCGTTGTCCCTTTTCCGGCCTTTCTAGAGTTATTAGTACTTACCACTTTCGAAGAATTGATTCCGATCCTATTTCAAAGTTTACTGAAAAACTTTGCTATGGAGTAAAGTATCTGTTTCGCTTCTAAAAATCGATAATTCTAGGTTTTTAATGCTTATGGGCCTACAATCAGTTACCTTTTGCAATTAAATTGTGTAAAACTGTTGCTACCTCTCAGACATCTGTTCTTATTAAAGCAACATAATGTGGGTCATTATAGTTCGTTCTTAAAATATTATTTAGAGATGATTTCTTATCTAAAAGATATTTTAGAAAGTTGAAAATATTTTCTTCTAAGATAGAAGCGGCACAAATACTATTCATTTTAAACATTTTTATTGATAACTGAGTTAATTACAATTTTTAAATGTGATTTGGTGACAATTTCAATATTTTCTATATTTAAGATAATTATTAAACAACAATACTCTTCTCTAATATTATGTAATCAATAGAAAATTTATATTCAGGGAATATCAATGCATTTTTGTCAAAAAATGCATTGATATTCCCCGAAATAACAACATCGAAGTTACTGTAATATGTTTATGATCATATCTTCTAGATTTTTAATTACTCGCAATTAATTTGTCTATTATACATGGAAGGACATTAAAAGATTTTACAGTAATAATTAAATTACTATGAAATAAAGCTGTAAATATTATGATTAAGCTAATTTTCAATTTTTTAATTTTTTTTCTGTAAAATACTTTATATTTAATCACTTTTATCCATGCTAAATTTCAGTAAAAACAACTAATTTACAGTCTTATAATAGATAAAAAAAATGTCAAAACACATTTTATTTAAAAATAACTAGTACATTCATATGTAATTAGCATAAAAATTAGGCTATTTTGTTTCTCAGTACATTAAATTAATAGTACAATCTTAGAAATAATTATGTAAAACATGTGGAAATAGCCGGATTATTTTTCAAAAATTAATATTCATTTTCAGGGGCTATTAAATTAAAAATTTGACTACATTTTGAATTGGTTATTTTAATTTGTTCATTATTGCTCCCCTTTTTATTCGGTTATTATTTATTGGAATTGGTAATTTTTAATTTCATTTTTTAATTTAAATTTATTTGTTAGCGATATTTCATGAAAATGATACTATTTACTTCCTATTTTCGCGGTGTTGTAGATGATTTTTTAAAAGGGCAAAATGTTAATTAGATTTCTCTGATGTGGATTCTTATTTAGTTAGAAAATAAATCAAAATAATTTCTTATGAATTAAAACGAAAATGCGCGAAAATTTTATCACTTTTTTTATGTTTACTAATTAATATTTATCTATTAATTAGTTTTTCATCCCTATATTTACTCTACGTTCATTAAAATTATTCTTGTTTGAAAGTAACATAAAAGTCTACATAGTCATCCATTCGTGTTATCAAACAAGAAATTTTCTACCAAATTAATAATTTCGGTTCTTTAGAATTTGTTTTAAAATCGTTTATTTAAAAAGTATTATTTATCATTTCTAACAAATAACGTTTTTGAATCGTTTCAGAGAAACTAAAGAAAAAACTACTTTTAAATGAATTTAATATTCATCATTAAAAGTATTTCAATTTCATTTTATTAAATAACACATGTTAGCAATTGAATTATTTATTTATTCAGAAAATTTCCAAGGAATTTTAATATTTATGTAATATGTATTTGTACTATAATTAGCTATTACATCACAAAGGTTTTAAAATATATACCATTTATTAATACAATCCAGAAGGGCCAATATGCATTCAAACATATGATGCATACTCAAGTCATTTGACGGCGGCTTTCAAAAAGTATGAAAAGAAACTGTATGTAATTTTCCCTCATGACTTGAATGATATCAATTAATGTGACATTCGTTCCCTCCATATAACAAAAGTAATATAAAGCTATATAATATATAATTAATATAATATTAACTGCATTTAACTCATAGAAAAATATTGCATACAGCTTATTACATACATCTTAAAATAATGCATACATCTTACAAAATATTACATATTTTACATCAAGCATATATTAGTAGCTTCTTTAATTTTTGAAGAAAAAAAGTTTTGAAAGAATTAGACTGTAGTCAGAGATTGTACGCTTTCTGAAACTTCCATTCTAATATATTTAGCAGTCCTTCGCAATTCTTATTCTAATTTTCTTTATCTTTAAATAACATTTTTACCAAATACCATTTTTAAAAAAATTAAATTACCATTGTTACCAAAAATTTATTTGTAAATTGTTACTTGTATTAAGAAAGATGCGGCTTGCTAACAATAACGAAGCTCTAGTCCAGACGAAGCGTGTGCGTGCACTGAATGATCAGTCATCGCAGATAAAAGTAAGGATACGGTGATCTGTGTAAAATAACTTATTATAAAGTCTATGTAAGAGCATTAACTAAGAAATATATCGATGATAGGCCAATTAACCAGGCATCTCCATCATTATAGTGTATCTATAGGAATCGAGAACCGGCATATGAACCGTTTCTCATCTTCATATCTTAATTAATTACTGTTGGAATATAAAAACGATGTTGTGATACAGAGTCATCTTAAAGAAAGTATCATATTCAGTATATTTTAATCTCCAATCCTATATGGAATTAATTTTTATTATTTATATATGTTACCGTGAAAGACCGAAATCAGAGAATGTCGACATTCACCGGTGAAT
Organism: Argiope bruennichi; assembly: GCF_947563725.1. Classification (NCBI taxonomy): domain Eukaryota; kingdom Metazoa; phylum Arthropoda; class Arachnida; order Araneae; family Araneidae; genus Argiope; species Argiope bruennichi. Next base: position 71,758,876 of record NC_079163.1, on the reverse strand, counting down.
GTCGACAAACACCAAATACGTCGGTGAAAGATCGAATATTTCATTACATTCTTGTACATTCGGACCCTCACCGATGTATGTCGACAATCACAGATATGCTCTGGTGGAGGTCGAAAAGAGAGGAGCCGACTGGCTGTTTCTCGCCAAATCCGAACGAATACAAGTCCCTGATGCTGACTGTGGTCGTACAGATAACCGAAATGTGTTAGCGGTTGTTGTTGGAATAGAAGACTCCGACTTCTATAAACTTACGAATGAAAATGGTACCCTCAAGCAGCTTTACACACGTAATGAGTTCGAAATTTGTAAAGAAAAGCTTCTTCCCATAGATAAGATTTCTTTTCCAGAAATTTCGCTGAGAGAAGCAACTGCAGCTAATTCGAGAAGCGGTGGGCAAGGCTATACACGCTGTCATTGTAAAAGGAAGTGTTCCACAAATAAATGCAATTGTAAAAGCAAGGGCCTCTTGTGCAATTCAAAGTGTTATAATAGTTTAAGTTGTTGCAATAAATAAGATTTGATTCACATAATTTAGTAAGTTTTTTATTATTATTATTTTATTTTCTCATTTAGAACGTACTGTATAATTAAGTTTTTTACTTCTATTATTTTCCTTTCTCATTTTGAAAGTACTGTGTGTTTTAAGTTCTTAGTTATTCCTCTCAGAAAGAGAGGCAAAAAATTTATCGCGACTGAATTACGGAGAAAAAAATATAAATCTCGGACATGTTCAACATTCACCATTAGTGCATGGTGAATGTCGACATTCACCGGTGAAAGTCAGAAATAAGGGTATTTAGCAAATATTTCGGACATACACCAAGCGACTGTGTGTTTGTCGACATTCACCGGATTTGGGTGTTTCACCGTAACGTATACATATATATCTGGCTTTTATGCTATTCATTAGAGTAAAGCACGTGTTAAAGGGTCGTAATTTTTTTTTCCTTCAACAAGCCCCAATAACTTTTTTAAACATGCACGTATATAATTTATATGAATGTCAATTCATGCTAATTACTTTAACATGCATTACATGTAATATGTATAGCTATCTTCTTAAAAATAATCCATTCAATTCATAATGACCCATTTTCATTTATCTACAATTCATTTCTATTATTACAAAGTATACTGATTTGGTACAGTGGCTGTAAAGTATGAAAGAAACAACATTTTACTTTGTCTTAAAACTCATTTTTTTAAACTTTGTCTCATTTGGAGTTTCCACAAACGAAATGTGTTTTGCATTAAATTACTTTTTTTCTTCAATATTTCAGAAGATTTAGTTATCATAATAACATTTGTTATTAGAAAAATTGAGAAATTCTATCAGTGATTTAATTATATAGAGAAGCCGAATTTTTATTTTACGGTTTTTTCCTTTTATAATGGATGAAGCTGAAGCTCAATTTTTTTCAACGATCTTATGATATAAAAGTATCTTCCATTGAAAGTACCGTGATAAAGAAGGGAAATTAAATTTAGACAAAAGGTTTACCATACCACTGAAATCATCACTTTTTTGCGTCGGAAAAAATCCAATAGTCGGAAAACAATGAAAATTGAATTATCTAAGTTTGCTTTCGAAAGCCTTTATCGATAAGACTGGAAGAGACTTGTTCAAATAGAGAGCGCGTTTCTTGCAGAAGCTTCCATGAGTAAAAGTATGCATGCTATAGATTTATGAATGCTGCGTTCTACCTGCTTTTTTTTAGAAACTTCACCTGTTAGCAATCAAAATATATTTCTTGATCTCACGTCAAAAAAGGTTTTTTAAAGTGATGTTATGTCAATTAAAATGACGGTTGTTGCCTTTTAAAGTCGTTTTATTGCAACTAGAAACCCTTAATGAAGAATTTCGATAATCTTTCTATTACATGATCATGAAATTAATTTCTATTATTTTGTAAAAATGTATTTTTTCGCAGAAATAGACATAAAAACTATATTTTTTTAAAAAAAATCTTGTTTATTTAATTCATTATGTGATATTGTAGCTTTATTGAATAAACGAATTTACCTGCAAATGTTTGAATGTTTTCTTTAGCCTTTGAATAAATTTACAGATAAATAGTAGAGAAACTTTTTCAAATACTTCTGGGAACTTTTGTGAGGAAATTCTACTCATCATATAGATTTCAAAATACTTATATTTCATAATCTTCGCATGAAACATTCAAAATGCTTCCCACAGAAAAAAATACTTAAATAAAACTTATTGTGGCTATGCATGTATGTATGCTTCACATCTCTTAAATAATTCTCCTCCTTCTGGGTGGAATTCAATAAATTACATAAGACATATAAACTTTTCAAAGTATAAAGGTTAAATGAATATTCATTTAAATGAAAATTAACAAAAAGCTTGTCTTTTTTCACTTTGAATTCCTCTATACTATTTTTTGAAATTTGTCTTTAAATTAAATAGACTTTTTTGACGCTTCGTTTAATGGGCATTCGTTGTGTTTAAGTAGTGCTTTAACCATTTTTGAGCTTAAATAAGTTAACATATGTTCAGCATGTGTAAAAAAAATTTGCTATGCCAATACCACATGTATTAACAACTTAAGAAGAAAATAAACTACCGGTGATTTTAAAAGTCCTCCGGTTCAATTGATATTATATTTTTAATTAAACACAGGCAATAAAGAGTGTAGATAAATAAAGGAATTGTATATTATAATACTTTTTATAGTAAAACAGTTTTTACATTAAAATATTATATAACAAATTTCTTTATTACATGAAAGAATTTCAATCTCAAACAAAGTCTAATATATCAATTGGTTTAAATTGATGCTAAACTTGAGTATCTATAACAAGAGGATAAAAATCTGAGAAAAGTATTAATGAAAATATCTTCTGAGATTGAGTGAGTGTTTTCGAAGACATTTGTTCATTCTTTGTTTAGAACAAATTATTAGTAATTTTTCTGTTTTTCTCGGTTAAAAAAATTTTCCTTTTCACTGAATAAATGCACTTTGTGATGCTTATATTTCTTAACTTTGCTGCTGAAGACTTTTTAGAAATAAAAGTTTCTAACTTTAATACAGCTTCTAAGTCATTCAGTCATTTTAATATTTCTTGGTAATAAATTTACTCATATAGAATTTCATAACAATAGGATTACAGATATGTAAATTAGAGATATTCTAATGAATATATTTTATTTTATTACCTACAGAATGCATTATTATTCTGATTCATGTGAAGTTTAAGCCATTAAGCTTCAGTTATTTTCATTTCCAAAAAAAAAAATATCTTTAATTATTTTATTTTTTCCAATTTAAATTTTCATTTACAACATGTATATTATTTACAAATATGTGTTTTAAAATCCAATTATGATTTATTTTACTAAAATATATAAGAAAAAAAAACATGTATTTTCACTTAAATGAAAAATTCTATGTTCTATCATAATATAATTATATAAATATTTCGCTCACAGAAAAACAATCGTTCACTTTAAATCACCAGAATCTGTTCAAGAAGAATCAGAATCTATTAAGATCAAATCCTGTCTAAAAGTTTGTGTGTATTTGGATTAGTATTTATTGATTCATATCCTTTTGATCTTCCTGATCCTTTAGTTAAATCGTTTTCCTCTCAATTTTGTATCACTAAACTCTTGTTTTCATTCCCAATCATGTATTTTTCGTATAGTAAACATAACTTCCGTTTCATTATGTATTCTCCTTAATTATGGGAGTTTCGCAGACTATTGATGCAAGACAAATGCAAAGACAGAATTCTCTATTTGAAATGCTTTGATGTGATGCGCTTAAAATGCTTTTCTCATTCCAAACTGTATATTTAAACTGTGGAATAAATATTTCAGGATTATCATTAGCAATGCATGGTATTGATATTTCTAGTATATTTAATAAAAGAATGGATAAATAATTTTATGCTTAAAATTCACGCATTATGGAAAAAATGCAAAATTTCTTTAAAACAATTTAACCTATATATATTTTTAATAATTTATAATAAATATAAAAATATTTATTATAAATTATTAGATGGATTTGGATCATATTTATTTTTCTTCTGTCAAATATGAACTGCTACACAATAATTTTTTTAATCACAATTTTTTTAATGACGTTTTGAAATTCTAAAATTCTGAAACAAAAACCCTTAAAGGTACCAGTTATGTACGCATAATTGAAAATATTTAAAATGAAACAGTGATTTATTTTGATATGTCAGGCAAATGCTTCTCGATTTTTTTCTGTGACTGATTTTTAATATGCATTTGGCATATATGCGGCATTATAATTATCCATTCAGTAATTTCACTATGTTTGGAACAACAATGATATCAAATAATTTTCCATTTTGATACTTAAATAATCTGTATTTAAATTTTGAGTAATTCAAACTTTGTTTCATAGATATTGATAATAATTATGGAAAATATATCTTTAACATGCAAAGCATTTGGTAATACAATTGCACTGTGGTGCACTAGTTTCATTATTTATCGCTTATATTTCATAACAAATTGCAAGTTCCTCTGTAGAGCAGGAGTTCATTTATGTTCAGATTGTGACAGACTATTTAATGATTATGCATATGTAGATGAAGCTTTATCATGTAATCATTTCATAATCATTACATTTAGCCTCTAATGTTTTAAGTGAGAATCATTAGACATATTAGTAATAAGGTAAGTCCGCTTTTCATGCAATAATGATCAATGCGACAAAGAATGGATCGTGATGTAATAAAGGTAAGTAATAAAGTGACATTTTCATCAATATCAGATCCAATGATTACATATTACTGCAACTCGTTTTAAAATTATACATTTATCAAATAGGGGCTTATAAATTAATTAACGATTATGCATTATATCGATAGTTTAGTTGTATTAGCATCCCGTTTAAAAGCAACACTAGAGCTCTTTTGAGACGAGCCTCGTAACTTTTACACCTGAGCTAGCATCTCCTATCCAAACTTCCACACCACACCACACCACACCATTAACTAGGGGGAGGACGTTTGTCCCAGACGGATTTAACGTGCACCATACTCACTTGCACGACAGTTTTCGGATGAATCGGGTCTCGAACCTGAAACCCACCGATTCCGAAACCAAGCCCTTACCACCAGGCCCTCTTGGTCGTATATGCGTCATGCGAATAGTCATTTAAAATGGAGAGTCTCGTGCAAACTTTAATTTTCTGTTTTAATTCCAAAAATTAGAATATTTATCAAATAAAGAAAAAATGAAGAATTATATTAAATTTTATCACATTTTGAAGCGAATCGTCAAAATAATATTTCTTTCCTGCTCTTCTATTAGGGTTATATTTTTATATACGTTTCAGAAATTATTAGAACTTTTTGCAGTACGAAATGTGAATGCTAAAACTAATACCTCCCCCATTTCAATGTGATATGTGTAATAACCTAATTGTTTACGGCTAAGGAAGCAAAGGTTACATTATTTTGTTAAATAATAACATCCTGTGATCCACCGCTTTAATTTTTATATTAATAGATATTCTAGGTTACCTTAACTTGTTCCGCCTTTGAAATCGTTTCACATAGAATATGCATGAAGACTATACGCAAGTGGATTGGATCACATGATAAAGAGGTAAGTCATAGTTCTTATTCCAGTTATGAAGATTCTTTTAATTTTTTAATATCATATTAACAAAAACTAAAGCGAATGAAACTAATGTGAAATATTTATGTTAAAATATAATACCGCAAAACATTTAATTCTTTGCTTCAAATTAATGTTTCATTTACTTTTGCTTCAGTAAAAAGAGGTTTTAGAAGATTATCATATATTTACTGATAAATTCAATGAAAATAATTGTATTAGCATAAAGTAACTTCACTTATTTTCATTATAAGGAATTTAAATTTTGCCAATAACAATTTAATAAAAAATCAAGCTTCTTTTAATTAGAATTATTAAAGTTTTTTTTGTTAAATCTCATGAACCTTCTTTAAAAAATGAGAATAAAATATCAAAGGCGTATTCAGTTATCCCTTAATTTTAATTAAATAAATTTAATTTTTTTATCAGTATGTTGACACAATTTCCTTATGTAACAAATGGTGTTACAACCTTTCGAGTAAATTGAAAGGTGATTAGATGCATTTTCAAACATTTAAAACTTTGTCTCTAATTTTTTGAATTACTACGAAATATCCATGTTATTTATTCGAACTTTCTTGAGAAAATCTAAACTCACACAATATATTTACTAAGATATATTTCTTTAATGTACGAAAGGTATACTTTCATTTATCCTGTGTAGAATTCATTTGAAATAATGCGCTTTTGATATAATTTCCATATTGCTCATTTTTGAAGTAATACTCGTGATACTATATTTAGAAATAGATAAAACAATCTAATTATTAGGATTTTTTTGGAAATTATATTGTAATGATTGGCGTCAGTTTTGACTAATTATATCAGGATATTTATGGAAACATCAGATATACAATTAACAGAGTGATTCAAAATCCAATGCACAGATTGTTAAAGCAATTAGAAATCACAAAAGCGAGCTAAAATCATAAGAAAGAAAATGTCAGAAACGCTAACCAGATCATGAACTGAAGTTTCCGTCAGCTCTGTTTTTGCATTTTATAGTAAATACTATAAAATCAAAAAAAAAAAAAAGAATTAAAAGTTTACGAAGGCTGAGAACCTTCGACCAATATCCACAAAATTCCGAGGTTTCTATGTGTTGCCATAGTGAAGTGTGTAGAATTTTTTGAGCATTTTCTTTTTCTGTTAAGGAATTAGGCTTTACTGTTGAGCTCACCTAGTTATAAAGTGCATAGAGATTTTAGCTTATTTTTATTTCTTTTATCTCTCTTAACAGTTTGTACGATGAATTTTGAATCACCCCTGTATTCAAGTACAACAAACTTTTTTTAATATAATTTGAATTAAATATCTTGGAATTTTAATAAATATTTAACTCATATAGATTTAAGGCAGGGAGCCATTTTAAATAGAGCCCAGAAATAGAATTATTAACATTTCTACATTCAGGGATTTAACAACTAAATCAAATTGAAAAGATTGTCTCTCAAATGGAAGTCAACCTTCATTAAATTCAGATTTCTGAATCCATTGCAATTTATGTAACTCAGCATTGTATGCAGAAAATATTATCTAAAATTGTATTAATTTATTTGATATTCGTGGAATGAAGCCTAAAACTTTTCGTTCATTGTTACAGGTTTCTTCCAAAGAGACAATCTTTTCATTGAGGAGACAGAAACAGGACATGGTGGGACTATATGCCCAGGAATAGAAGCGCCTCTTCATACCAGAAAACAGGGAATTAAATCAAACTGCCAACAAAAGTAATTATTTTATAAGAAGCACGTGGATTTGAAAGATTTTATTCTTTGTAGATGAGTATTTTAATTTTAAGTTCAGTTAATAAATTATCTGCCACCTTTTATTGCTGATACAATGCGATGTCCTAAATACTGTAAGTAAAATTCAAAGAGTGCTAATCTTTATGAGGAATGTTCTAATTCCGAAAATTGTGAAAAATGCTAGCAAAAAAAGTAGCATTTTACAAAGAATTGAAACTTGAGTTCCGCTACATAATGATTTTTGCGTTGTTACCTAGTTATTACTTACATAACAAATATTTAAAAAGAAAATAGCAACTTATGTAGCACAATTTATAGCAGAAATAGGAATCTTATATTTGCATTTTAATAAAGGAAGGTTTATTGTACTTAAGCTATTATCTAGTTTCAATTTTATCGATTGAAATATTTCGAAAATTTTGATATATGATTGATAAAGTCCTTATTGATAAGTTACTTGTTTGATAACATTTATTTCACGGAATTCTTTCTTTTGCAATATTGAAATATATGGATATTTAAAGCATGCTAATGGAATGACGATGGATATTACTTATAAATTTTGACTTATTTTAAATTTAAGATGGAAAACAGAATTCTTTGGAACAATTTACAAATATTTTGAGATTTTAGTACTAATTATTTATTCTGTAGTACAATTTCTCATTTGTATTTATATTTAATAATTTTGCATTTTTTATTACTTTTACTACGTTTCTAATATTATGGCACTTATGAAATACCATTTATATAATCAATAAACAACTTGTATAATTTCATTGCTTTCAATTAAAGAATATTATTAATTAAATATTTCTCGAAGTATATATTTTTTAAATAAAATATTAAGAAGAAACGTTGAGAACTGCTGTTACTAAGTATAATTATGAAAAAAATGAAAGGGCATTTGTACCTGAACTTTATAAAAACGTTAAATAAAAAATGACGGCTTTTGTGATTTCAGTAGTGAAAAGCTAAAACAATATATAGTATTCAGCTAAAAATTATAAATTTTGCTCTGAAATAAAAATTCCGCGTGTATAATGTGCTTAATTATTTTGCTAGTAAACAAAAGGAAAAAAAAAAGAGCTTATGAAAAAAGTACTCAAAATTAATTTTAGTAATTAGAAATAGGAAAATAATACAAAATCTACGCTATTACAATTTCCAGACTTTAATGAAGACATACATAAAAGGAGAATATTGAAATATTAGTAAATACCATTAATATCAAAGGGAATTAATTATAGGCTATTAAATTGAAAATTTTCAAAAAACGAAAAGTCAGCAGAGGAAAATGATAAAGGTATAACTGAAATAAATTAAACGCATTTTAAGCAACAGATTAAATAAACAACTGCAATCGCTTCAGTCTTGAATTGTTACAATGAAATATTTTTTAAGAATATTAGAAATATTTATTCTAAGTTATTTCATGAGAAATCTGATTTTTAAAAATCATGTTTAGATAAGAATGTTGCTCAAAATAATATTGTTAAGATATTTTTAGATGCTGTAACTAAACAATATCATTAGATTTTAATAAAGTATCATGTTTTAGCTTGAGCTTCAAACTGCCGAGAACAATTCAATTTGCATTCTCTTTACCTACATAATATGAATCTTATGTAGTATCATAAAGTATATCTTTTTTGTGTGTTTCATTCTCGTGTTTTAAGGGGTTAAAATAATATTCACGACTTCATTCAAAATTTTCAAAGCCTTTGTTTATATCGGTCAATATGTTCAAACGATTTTTAGAAGACTCAGAAAATGTACAGTTCCCAAACTGGCTTACTTTCCATTCAGTACCTGTCAGTAATCAATTATTATAGTTGAAACTAATACTAAGAATGCTTTTTTTAAGTGCATTGTCAATCTGAATAAGGGAATGATTAATTATTTGAAGAAAAATTGACAAACAAGTGTTCCATATTTTATTTTATAGAACTAATGTTGACTTGTAGTCCCGACGTCGCCTTTTTTCTTTGCCATTGCTTTAATACATGCATGAAAATAGTCAATTGACTTCGCATTTTGTTTACCAATGCTCCAGATAAAAATGCATCATTTATCATAATCATACGTTTTGATTTATTTAGAAATAATAGTCAGCATTTGCCATTTAAAAACGCTTGTTCAGTGAGAGAAATTTTTCTCTTTGGTTTGAGCATTAATTAAAATTATCTCTCTAGTATTCGGATTAGATTCTGATTAAATTGTTATTTAATCACGTTTCCAAAAATAAGAAGAAAAACATCTCATCCTTTCGAGCTCCCCAAAGTGCTGAAATAATCGTCAACCAAAATAAATTTATGTATGTTTTAAAAATTCTTGACGAAATTTTCAGCGTAAAAATTTGATACTTTCAGTAAAGTAGAGTCAATAATGCAGGATAGTTGTAAATTTAAACATAATTTTAATTTAAAAGTTTCAGAAAAATGACAATGTTTGTTTTTCAAAAACCGTTTCTTTTTTTCCCCTATTTGTTGTTAGAGCCAGTGATATTCAAATTCCTCCAGATCTACTAAATAAATTACAATCCAAAAATTTTAACTACATATTTCCGTTTAGTATTTCATTTTTTTCTCTAAATATAGCATTCGTAAGTAATTTATTAGATACTCGAAAATATTATGTTTCAGAGAATAAAGCAATACAACTATAACGAATTTCATTATACAAAACACTTATTAAATTTTTTTACATCTTTTTTATACTAAGACTATAAGAAAAACTCGTTTTATTTACATCCTTATATTTGATTTAAAAATTGTTAAACATAAAGTTAGGAACATTATAAGAGCATATTGTTAATATAAGAATAATACTAATGCCATATAGAGCATATAATATTCAGTTTTACATAAAATGTATTAAAATATTTATTTTTAGAAATCAAAAAGAGAAAATAATACTTTTCAATCTGAAATTTATATAGCTACTTAGAATATTGATGTAAGGATCAAGAAACCGTTTGATTTGATATAGTAACTTGAGCACCGCATTGCAACGTCACTTTGCCGGGATACAATATCAGGCTAAAGCATGGGTATTTCATCAGAGTAAAAGTCCAATTTTTATTGCCAGGTAACTTGTAAAAGGAAACTGATACCATTTTTGGTCAAGACTAAAAATTCTAAAAATGAAAAACAATAATTTTTTTTCAGAAAAAAAGGAATGAATTTATAAATGCATTTTAAAGGAGTGATTATCGTTTATTAAAAGCCTGGAAGTCAAAACCAAAGCCATAAAAGGATAAAGCGCAGAAAATAAAACAAACTAATTCAAGTATTCCATAAAATTTAAATTGCGCTATAAATGTGATTACGATTTCAATCCATTAAGAGCATTTCAATCTGAACTTCACAATTGTGCGTTCGTTTCTTTTTCTACATTTCAATTTAAAATTTTTTAATAAGTTCTTTTTTTTTATATACTTATGAAAACATTTTTAAATAATGTTTTTACACTTCCTCTTAACAAGTTTACTTGCACTTGAATTTTTTTTTCTTCCTAAATTCCTTCTTAAAAATTGAACATTTAAAACATATTTTCAAAGATTTTATTAAAGCTCATCCAAATTTCATATATTGCTAGTTCTAGAATATTCCTCGAAAAATCGGAGGTTAACGTTAAATGTATCCCGATAAAGTTCTAGCTTCGGTTTCTGGTGAATTTTTCCGCTATTCCTCACCAACAATAACCGAGAGAAAATATCGAACAACGATTTCGAACTACTTAATCTTCCGCACATTATAGAAAAAGCTCTTCGAGGGGCTATTTCGTGATCCAACCCCCTCGCTCGTAAATGGCATTTGAAAGTTCCAAAAAGAGAAAATCACCTCTAAATTGATTTCGCGAGAACTCATTAATTTTATTGAATGACTGGATACGCATATTTACAAGAAAGAGAATATGTCTGTTGGTTATGCAGCCTTTACAAGGAAATGCTCCCTTTTCTAAATCCCAAACACACCTGAGAAAGGTTTCGAAAAAAGAGAAGGGCTGTTTCGAGTAAGAAATTAAAATAAAAAACTTATTTTGTTAAAGACTGCGTTATTGAAAAACCGATTTGGAGCAATTGTTTAACTTCGTTCGCTCTTTATTTATGTTAGTCAGGGCATTTTAAGTTTCGCGTTAAAAGTTTTTATTTATGAAAATGGTTAGATGAGGCTTCGCAGAAAAAATTGATGATGTCCTTTTCTAAGAGCGTTTACACGTGACTTTTAATCGTAACAAACTTTCAAGATGTTTCAAAAATTTAAAAACATACTTTGTTTGTTTGCTTTCATATTTTTTTTTTTTGGCAATGCAATGCATACAATACATTTTTTGCCAACGATGTTTATTTTGTGTTATGTGAAGTTACTAAATTAGACAAAGTAGTTTAAATATGAGATACTATAAAAATTTTAGAAAAATATGAAATTAAAATGATGTAATATTAATTAGTTCATAAGAAGAATTCATTTCATGTGAAGTTATTAAATTAGAGAAAGCACTTTAAATATACCATAAAAGTTTGAGAAAAATAGGAAATTAAAATGATGTTATAGTAATTAGTTCATAATAAGAATTCACTTCATATTCAATTAATTTGAAGAAATCAATATTTTTTTTTATATTAGCACATTTATAAATCCGTGAAAAATCCTTTATAAATTTGGGATTTTCTGAGTTTTTGAAAAAGAAAGTGGAAACATAGGAAAAGGAAAATTGAATAATGATGTTTAATTAATAAATTTCTTACTGGTCATACACTGGTAGAAGGCGAAAGCCATTTCTTATTTTGTTTATTAAATGCAGTTACAATATCCTGTAAATCTGAAGTAACAATAAGGAATTCTGCAGTAATATATTAAAAATAAGCAGCATTTTAATTAACCATTTATTATATTCTGGTTCAAATCTGCTGCAGTAACATCTAGTGTAAATCAGACGATTAAAAGAAGACTGTATATGTTTTGGACAGCAGTCTAAAATATAATGTGTTTAAATCATTAGTTTGCCGATATTTTGCCTCAGAATTTCCTATCATATTTAAAATAAAATTTGGAAATTTCATGTATTAGAAGCAATGAAAATCTGTAATTTGAAATAAAATAATGAAAATTATTTTATTGAAATCTTCCTTCCTATATAATGCATGGCCCTATTTGGTCTCTCTCAAATTTATGCCATAATGGATTTCTTAGTAGAAAAGCTGAAAACGGTATATTTTTTATTGATAAAAGATTTTTTAACTTTATTCGCAAAAATAGTACAAAGAGAATGCTATTTACTCTAAGAATAGAAAGGATAAAATTTTAAAGCTGCATCTTCAATTTTTATCTGACAGAGAGATGTCCTAAATTAAAAAAAAAAAAAAAAATCACGACTCATATTGATGCGAGAGGAACAAAAACCGAAACTGAAGCGAAATGCAAATTGAAAACAGCTGCAACCGACTAGTCAAGAAGTTCATCGTTTCAGACCCGATCCGATAATTAAATTTTGGTTTTTAGTTGAATTAAATTTGCATTCCCGGTCCTTGTATTGAAGCACATCATCCGTTTGGACCATACAAATCTCTAAAGTTTCTTAAGCGTAGAGTCCTATCTTATGAATTAAACGAGAAATGTTCGTTCGATAATTTAACTTGATTTTCCTGTAACTGGTGAGTCGCTCCAAGAATTGCCCTGAGTGTGCGAAAGAAAAGAAGAAAATAGTCACTTTTATTTTGGCATTCTCTTTGCAATTTTTTCATGACAGAAGAAATTACTTTCTTCTACCCTTAGAAACAGTCATGCTTCCCTGCGTAGGGTAACAACCAAAATATAACTTCGAGATGGAAATGATATTGGTTTTGGAAATATTCTACTTAGCTTTTTGGAAATATTCTACTAAGCTTTCAAAAGGCATAATCTGAAGAGTTATTCCTTCACACTGTTTCTTGGAAGTTGTTTTTATGAATTCGAGATGTTTTCTGTTTGTGTAAATTACTTTTCTCGCGCTCTACCGTTTCTTCGGAACAATGTTTTCCTTTTGAAGCTGTTCTACATTCCTGTTAGAGATTATATATTCGATACTTACAACTGCGCATAGTAGATTTTTTAAAGATAAAATGCAATTTAGAAACATACTCGCTATTTAGTTTAAAATTCATTAAATTCAAAGAAATCTGTAGGAATACAATCCTTGAGGGAAAAAAACAATTTTCAGGCAACATGTGCTTATAACATAGATTGAGGGGCAACTGCAAAATATGGATGAGTCATGAAAACAATCATCAATCATCTAAAGTTTACTCTGGAATTGTTTATCATACAGTCATATAAAAGGCATAATTTGAAAGGGAATTAACTTCCTCTTTAGGATTTTTTGTCAAAACATTTATTGAAATTGCAAAAATTTTCAAATTCTCCAATAATTGCAGCCATTTTCGCTTCAAAATTTTTTTACTACATCAAAATGGTTTTTTGAAAATTTTGATGAAATTTGTAGATTTTTTGAATTCAAAAATTATTGATTGATTATTGATTTCAAAAATTAATGGACGAAACTTATAATTATTTAATGTCAAATTAAAAAATTCTATTCATACATTGAAAATTAATCTTGTTTTGAACTGATATATTTTTATTATAAAAATATGCGATGCTCTACTTACATTCACTGTTACTTATCATCTATTACATTTAGTTACATTTTTATCTATATCTTTATTGCTCAAATGTTTCTTCAATGTTCACACGCTTCTCTTACCCATTTAATTATAAAAGTATCATTTAATACTTGCAATATTTATTACCTTCTTTATTCTTTCAGTTTTGATCAATAGGGTAATACATTCTTTTAGCATGCAGATAAAATTTATTAGATTGTGCAGATTATAAACAAAATAAATGAGGCAAATATTTTATGAATTAAAAACATTACTTGGTATAAAATTTCGTTCTGGTCTTCCCATATTCCTTAACAAAAGAAAAATAACATTTTCAATCTAAACAGGAGGTTGAAATTTGTATCATTTTACTCTACTGTTTTCTTATTGCAGTTTTAGTACTTTGCACTACAAAAAGTTGAATGCAGAAACGATAAACATCTAAATATACTATAAATTAGTATGGCGAATCAGCATTAATGAACAAAGTAACAAAGCCTAAATAAAATCCTCATCGTATATTATAAACTATTTAAAATGTTAATAGTCATTTTGAAATCATAATTCTCCAGAATGCTACAGAAATACCCCAGTTCTTATGAAGCAATACGTAGCAGTATCGGAATAAATGAGTTACAACAAGGAGAAATTGATTACCTCAAGTTACTCATTTCCTGGATAGATTAGTCATCATTTTAGAGATATAGGATGACCACGAAGAACTCCAGTTAAATGCCGGTCAATGACATATTCAGTTTTAGAGAGGGGGATACTATATCCATGCATAATTGTGTATCGACCGTTTATAGAGCTATAAAAATAGATTGTCCTTTTTTCTGAAATTTATCGCATTCAATAAAAAGAAACGGTTTTAAAAATATGGGCATGCTTGATTGCCACATTTTATTATTTTGTTTGTTTCTCATTTTAGAAATAGCTCCTTAGCTGGCTAAAACAAAAATAATTTATGCTTTTTTTTAGCAAGCCAGATTTCTTGTAGAATTAAAATTCTTTTTTAACTGTAATCACAATGATTGCAGGAAAATACTTATGTTAGCTGGAAAACTATTAATTATAGCTTTGAGATAAAGATAAAGCAATTGGTTCATGCCGCTTCACTCATTCCATCAATTGCAAAATTGATGGAATGTGTTTACCATGTGTTTTTCCATCTTTTTTTACTGACATTAAAAAATGAAAAATTTTCTTTTACAGAAAAAGAAATACGGCATACTTGTAAAAGAAACCTGGTTCTTATTGCATATGATGGCATTTTTAGAAAAAATCATCTGAAAGTATAAAAACTATAAATAATTAACGAAAAATAAAAAAAGAAATAAATTTGTCTAAGAAACATTTATTATTTCTGGTTTTATAATGAAGAAAAAAGAAGTTAATGGGAAACTAAAATTTTAAAAAAGCCTCTCAGTTTACACTCGTTTGGGCTATATATATTAAAGGGTTCTTGTAAATTGAGAAAAAACATTTATTAATAATAAACATGTTAGTGTTAAAATTAAATTACATTTTTAAAAAATGTAATTTATTTTATTCATTTTATTTAAACTCATTTTATTGCGTTTATTCTTAACTCGGTTCTGTAGGTTTTCTGCAGTATTAGGATCTAAAACCATTCCTATTGTTCTCTAGCATTACAAATAGTTATTTATAAGTCATTTTTATGCACAATTGCAAAATGGCTTGGTTCTTATAGATGCCTGAATATGAATGCTTCATTTTTACAAATAATTACTAAAATCAAAACTTTAGCTTGGACTGATACATGCAAATTGTTCACTTTTGAGCGTTAATATTTCGATAATGTCTTCGGCTTTTAATATAAGATAGTTCTAAATTAGAACATTATGCTTCTCACTGTAGATGTTATTCAGCACGAAAGCAACTTTTCCACTGATTTTTCTGATTTCATATTTCGTACCCTCATTAGAAAATAAAAAGACTGTAGCGATACACAAAACATTGCAGTCGAATTGTTTTCCCATACATTTAAAATGATTTCCCAACTTTATTTGAAGAATGAAAATGGGCATTGTGTTTTATTATGTGGCTTGAATAAAATTCTTTCATTCTGAAACAAATAACCTACGTATTGAATTTTGCATCGCATTATTTCCTTTCTTCCTGTACAAAGGGGTGGATTAAGCTTGTTGGAGGCTTTATGCCGAATTTCTTCTTCTTTCCTTTCTTTGAATGTATCACATATTTGCGCATACTCATTTTGACTTGTCAGTCACTATGCGTTTAATATGGCAATATTTGGAATATTTTTAATCATCGTAATTGCATTTTGTAATAGTAAATTTAATATCATATACTTAAAATATGTTAATAATAATTAAAACTCTTTGAATTCAATATTTTTATATCTTAAATATGATCAGCTTAATTTTATCGGAAAAAGTTTCTTTATAATTCGTTGCCTAAAAGAAAATCTAACTGTTTCTTTCATAGCAAAATTAATTTATATATTACTATTGATTAAATAATTATTCAACACATTATTTAATGTGTGTAATCATAACAAGGCTTTAAAGGAGAATAGATTTAATTATAAATATGGAAATATGATGAAATAAAAAAATGCCTTGTGGTATACTTATTGGCACACAAGGAGCTTATACATCGAGAATCAAAAATAAATGAAAATGAGATAAATACATAAAAAAAATCCGATTCCACGGCCCTCTTTCAGTCCTTGGCCCCCGACATTACTTTGCCTTCTCTTTGATCCATCCTAATCTATATATACATAAATGAATTTTATACAGTGACTTACACACATTTTCTGAATATTTTGTCATATTTTGCCTTAGTATAATTTTTCGGACCTTTAGCAAACTGATTTTATTTTGTCCTTATGTCCTTGTATGAAATATACAAACAATTGTAAGCGTTAAAAAATTCGGCAGCAAAATTTTGATGAATTCTCCCGTTTAGGCTCGCTTGCACCCGAAACAAATATTTTATGAATTATCATTTTTTCTGCGAATGCGATAACTCAAAGCTTCAAAGGAAAATTTTGATGCTTTTTCAGCACCAAAATTGTCGATTAATTAAATTTCGATGTATACAGAAAGTATATTTGTTAGATCAGAGATCAACAAGAGATCAGGAAAATGTAACGAACATTAAATTCGGGATCTGATTTGAATATCAGAATTATAGACTTGTATCAAATTTTAGACGAAATCATCCAATGTTGCGTCTATTAATATTCCTATTAATGTTGATTTGAACTTGATAATTCACACACGCACCAAGTAAAAGAAAAAAAATCATGTCATCTTTACATTAAAATTACAGATTTTAAAATTTTCGAGTCTAACTGAACAAAGGGAAGAATAAGAAATCTCATATTTGATTCCCTTTAATGTACCATGAATTTAAATGCAAAAAGCTCATCTCAATGAGGTATAAAGAGAAGAAATGATATTATGGAAGTTCAGGAGAAAAAACAAAACACTCTTGCTAATCATAATTATTAACTTCGTGCTACTTCAAAAATTTAAAAATTCCTCTTTTTTATTTTTGCATCAATTTTTCTCCTTATTTTTATGCACCTGTGATCTTTTTATTCAAATATTATTATTTTATTTTGGTTCAATTGATCAATCTTCTTATATGCGATGTGATTTTTCTTTTTGTAGATTTTTATGAGTTATCTGAAAGAGATAGCACAAAAATATCAGCGTTTTTTGAAATCACATAATGCAAAGACAATTTTTCTTCTTTCAACTTCCATGTAAGGAATTTCTAGCTGAAGCAAATTAAAACATTTAGAAGAAGTAAATGTACATTATATCAGATTAAACAATTTATAATGACATTTTCTTTTATTTAATCATGTCTAAAACGATCAACAGATAAATTATTATTTTAATGGGATATATCATTAATAAAATTATCTTTCCATTCATATGTAATTTTATAACATTAAGTGAAAAACGCGATGAGTTAAAAATCATTAAAGTTTAAAAAATGCGTTTTGCCCCCCAAATATTTATCCTAATTTCTTAGTACAATATATAGTAAAAAGATATGCTAATATTATCACTATAATTGTATAATTAACATATAAAATATTGAAAGATTTATTACTAAGCCGAATGCATTTATAAAAGCAAAATCCAGATATTTTGCATTTTTACAATAAGCGTTGAAAATCTGTTTTGTTTTCTGGAAACTTAGAAGGAGTCACGTGTCCATGTAGATCCAAGTACTCTCATGGACAAAGAATAGTTTGTCCCAAGAGAATCACGGAGCCACAGAGAAGTACGTGAGTGTTCCCTCAACTCTTGTTTCAATTTTATTTTGTTGGATCGTTTCTTCAGCATCATATAACACACGGTGATTTCTGAAAAGCCCCTTTTTTCTGGTAAATACACATCCCAATGTCGAGTTTGGCCAAGTTTGGAGAAATATATTTGTGAAGAAATGCTAGAGAAAAATAAGTTCTTCCTGACGTTGAGCATGATTCAATAAATGGAAAACAAAATAAATTCGGTGTGAAAAAAATTGTAAAGTGCAATATTTAATCTTACAAGTTTATTAATATGTTGTCAAAACTGATGATAAATTTCGAGTTAATAATTCCAAGTCTGAAAAGTTTTGAATTTTTAATCTGAATATTTTAAAGTCGTTAAACTTGTTATTGTAGAATTGTCCTCTTTTTTATTCATCTGCTAATGGAAATGAAATACGCCATCCATAATTTCCTGATAGAGTCTCAGTTTTTTTCTAATTTACGTTTACATGTCCAAGCCGGGATTCTATCAGAAAATCGTATTGTGTGCAAGGAATCGGTGTGCATTAAATTTCTACAACCTCAAAACTTTTTCACTTTGAAGTGATGCAAAAAATCCCGAAGGTAATGATCTGATATAGGGTCATAATTATGATATCTATTTAATATTCAATAATGGTAAAACTGCTATAGTAGGTCGTAAACTAAAAGGAAAAAAAAACTTACATTTTAATTCCTTATAAAAAAGGTAAAAGTACAAAATAATTCAATTTTAAACAATCAAAATGAATAATGAGATTTCAGGAATTTGAAAATAGACGAGAATATAGAATTTTCTAAAATTTAAAATTCGTTATTTTTAAAACATTTTTCTTTATAAAATCTTTTGAATTTTGTTTCTGGGTTCATTCTTCGAAAAATAACATCGATTTATATATTTTGTTAATGGAAGCTTTAGTGCTAATTATGTCATTAAACGTTTTTTTCTCGAATTCTACATTTTAGTGCAATCTTCTTACAAAAAGCCTCCTAAATGGAAACACCATGCATGTTCTTTACTTAAATTTCCATGTTTCTATGCTTTCTATAATTCCTGAACTACAGAAAAAAATCTTTTGAATTAAATAGACTTTGACTTATTATAGTTTCACAATGTGAAAAATTTAAGTTTTTACTTTATTAAGAAGTCGAATTTAGTATTTAATGACAAAATAAAAATACCGCTCATTCTTAGTACAGAAACTAAGTAACATGTTTCTTAATTTATTTGTAAGGTTTTAAACAAATCATTTGACGAACTTCTAAAGTAAAAAGCTTTTCCTTTATACTTGTTTTCCTTATTTCTTAAAATTTTCTAAACACTTTTGACTTTTAATTGATTTAATTTTGCTTCATAAATATTTTTTTCAATCTATTTCATGCAAAAATCCATAAATAAAATTATTTTATAACATTGTTTAAAAACGTAATCCCGAACTCAGTTGCATAACTTGAAATTCTCAAAAAATAAAAACTTTATTATTTAACATTTAAAAAATAAGTCATTAAATCTAAGTAAGAATCTATAAATATGCTAAAACGTTGTTGCGTTTTTTTAAAGAATTATATCATGAACATTTTTTAATAAATAAACATGCCATTAATTCTAACTTGCGTTATTACTTTAAACGTATTTACTTTAGCTTCTGAATTTTATCTTTTTTTCTGAAGTAAGTAAATATATATATATATATATCGTTTTTATTTTATAATTCATACAATAATGTAAAATCTTATTTTAAGTTTTTATTGTAATTACGAATTTAACAACCTGAATTTGTACGAAAGGGGAGATTATTTCTTGAGATAATTCATGAATAAATATTATTGTATGCATTGCATGATGGTGTGCATGAAACAGTGCATTAATTTTATAATTCTAAAATTTGTCTTTTTTGACAATTTTATCAATTGCGCATCTAAACTACGATTTCTTGAATGACAATGTTTTGTTTTTGCTTTTTTCATCGAATATTCAGTGAATTTATCTTTGGACTTAAATGGACGCTGCACTTACATATATATGATGTACTTTAATATAATATGCTGTACTTACTTCGTTTGGTGAAAGCGATTAAAAGTCTTAGTTCTGCGAAACAATCCGCTCAAAATGTATCTCGAATTGTATACGTTTTGTGTCCATGCGTTCTTATGCTATGTTATATTTTTGTCAGTTGTTTAAATTATAAGTCTAAGTTATTTGGTTTTGGTTTTGTGAACTATTCCACTGGTAAGTTCTCCTGATGAAATTCAACCTAGAGCAGTTAGAAATCCACCTAATTAAACCTGTATTGCATTTTGAATTTAGTGACCGTAAAGTGTTAAGTGTCATCGAACGCTTTAAAGATTCCTGGAAAACTGAGTAGTTCTCGTTGGTTTGAGATGAATTTTCTCAAACCAATTCAATTCAACCGGCGATTCTAAGATGAATTTTCAGGAAGATTACCGGTACCCGAAGAATTTTATATCAAGGACTTGCATCATTTAAATCAGGTGAAAATTATGTAGAATTTAATTTTTATTACCTGCATAAGGCTAGCTGACAGTGATAATTTTATGAATTGAAACAAGTGCACAATATATCAAAGAATATTTAAATTCTGTGCTTACGCAAAGTTTGGATACCGGTATTTTTAGTAGCATCCGCGAATCGTTTAGGTGAACTACAATTTTTCGTTCATTTTTTCACAAAGCCTACTATACCATTGATAGTTACTAATCTCAATAAAGTTATTATTTTCAATAAATTATTAGTCCTTAAAATTCATGCATTATTTCGTAAAAAGCAATTAAAGCTTCATTAAATAATCAATGTATTTTAAAACACTTGTTTAGATGTTTCATTCAATAATTGAGTTTTACTCACTTACCTAAAATTATTTATTAAAGCATTCTTGACTGCAAATTCCAAAATTTACTTCAAATGCTATTAAAATAGTTTCAATAAAGTTGTAGTAAATATGAAATCGAACCATAGGTTTTAACACGATTTTTAAAGGACCATTTCTTTTCATTTTGCTGATCTAACAACACAGTTAAAATTTTAAAATCTCCACAAGTTTAATATGTAATATTTTCTTTCTTGATATTTTCTTTTTGATATAAAAAAAATAAAGGTTTTTAAAAGTTTGTTCTAAAATTACTGAATGAGCTCCAAGAATTAAAGCAAGAACATTACAATTACGCAGTAAAATGCATTTTAAGCTCAGCTTACTTGTATCAATAAATAACCTCAACTCAAGATGGATCATGATTAAGGGAAAAGACAAATGAGCTTTAAAACCAAGGATATTTGTAGACTTAAAAGCATTTCTTAGGGAAAACCTTAAAAATTCTTTTTCTCGATTTCTCTACCAAGAAAATAGTTTTCCTGTGGAAAGTAAATTTTTATTTTTAACTTAAAGGTCGAAAACTTGAGCACATTCATTTGAAAAATTTAAATCGCTTACTAAATCAATTACCTATTTATTTTTATAGTTTCACTTCGTTTTGTGTAATATTGAATTTCTTATTTATTATTGTCATTTTACATAGATACTAATTTTAAATTTTAATAACGAAATATATCCTTATTCATTTTACATTATTAAGAAACAAACCATAGACTTTTTTGTTTGCAAAGTCTATTTTTCTGATTAATATGTCGGATTCTCGGAAAAACATCTGATTATATGTATGTGCGTGTGTTTGTGTGTTTGTGTGTTTATGTGTGTGCGTGTGTGTGTGTGTGTGCGTGTGCGTGTGCGTGTGTTTATGTGTGTGCGTGTGAGTTTGTGTGTAATAGATATAAAATATTGCATTTACAAATTAATTTTGTGTGCCTCCACTCAAATTATTCACAATTAAAACGCATTTTAACTTTGACTTCTGAATTGCATTGGCTTCTCATGTCTTTCAAAAACTAAATTGTAACTTGAACTGCCTTAAGCTGTTCCGCAAAACAATTCTTTTCTTTTAGTTTCAGTTTCACTTACGAAACGAGAAATCTCTCTTCTGAGTTGTAAATGTTTCGAACTTCTTCTGTCACTCGTTTGATTTTTGAGAATCTCCGGTGAAGTATGCGTTACGTTTCACTCTGATGGCCGTGGTTAGGAATAACAAAAATAATATCTGAAGAGTAAATTCATTTTTAATTCAGCAAGCTTCAAGTATAAAGAAAACTGAATTATTGCTTTCTAAGAGGACTGCATTTTCTTCATAATGACTTTAAAGCACAGCATCATTATTGTTTTAAATTTTATTTTTGAGTTACGGTATATGGAGTTATAATGCATAAGAAGTCACCCAATTTTTTTTAATTGTGACAAAAAAGAAACTTTAAAAAATGCCCTAAAGAGGCTTAGTTTGCATTATAAAAGTGTTATTAGTTTGTTCATCACCATATTTCCCTGATAAAGGGCATAACTGGACTCTTAGGAGTCCTAAGACAGCAACTGATAGTGCCTGACCCTCCTCTTTGATGTTTCCCCCAACCTTAACTGCTTTTTTCCAGTTATGGTTGATGAATTTCTTTATACTTAAAGTGGCTTTATACACTTTACCGAATGAGAAAATTTTCTATAAAAGTCTCCTTGATGTTTGGTACGATATGTCTTTTTTTATCTTATATAATCCTGTTTTTAAAAAAAATATTATAGTCGATTCTATTTGAATTTATCTAATCTGATTGGTCGTCGATGTACCAATAAATATAATTTTTATATAATTGGAAATAAATATCATTTTTTTTCATGAGAGGAATAATTTATAGGTTGGAAAAGCGAAAGTAAAAATATAATTGGAGAAGCTTAGTTACTCAATTTTTTAAACTAAAATATTCTAGTATAATTAAACGATATTGTTTTCGTCTTACTCGGTAGGTTCCTTAAAGTAAGTAGGTAACTCTTTCTTTTCTGGGAGATTTCGCTACTTGCTTACAAATTATTGGTTTCACCTTAAACAGGATATACATTTATGCATAATTTCGCTAAAATGGTTCGACCATTTAAATTCCAGAATTTTTGTCATAAAACAACAGTATGCAACATACAAATTGATTTTGTGATAATACTGCAACATCAAATGGATGGCATTGCTTTCTGAAGGTAATAAAATTGGATATTTCCAATCAATCCTTAACTCGCTATTATCTATTCTTCCACGGAATTGCATAAGACCGTCATCATCAAGAAAGGGAGAAAAATTTCTGACTCTACTATCTTTAGTTCCCCTCGTTTTTCACTCAAGAAAAATTATATCTGTTGCAAAGTATTCATTTTGTATTTGCTTTAATATACACAATTCGATTATTTTATTTCAGTAGAATTTAATGCAACTCTTGTTCGATAGTTCTTAATTTTATATTTCCCGATGGACTCATATGTATAATTTAAAATACGGATTATTTTACAATAGGAATTACTTCGATCAATTGAATAATATACAAAAATTATTAACACCGTCATTAATTTTAGAAAAACAATTAGAATCACTTGAGCACTGAAGTCCGCTAGAAAAGTCATTTTGAATGAATACTGCAAAACGTTTTCTCTTTGGATCGCTCCTAGAGATTACAAGTTCAGGATCATTAAACCAGTGAGAGCTGTCGGAAAGCTTATCCTAATTCTCTTGAGATCAAATCAAATAGATTCTCTGGGTTTATGCATTATGTGATGACACACGATTAGGAACTCCCTGAACACAATGGCATTGACTTTTACATAATTAATCAAATCTTCATCAAGCATATACGTATTACATTAAAGGAATTATTTTCTAAAAAATCATAGAAATCTCTTATTTATGTTTTTATTGGATATTTTTTGAGTTAAAAACTCTTTTTAAGATCGAAATGAGAAAAATCCATTTCTTTTGTTTAATAGGCAATTTAACAACAAGGATATTTAAATTCAAACAAAAAAAATTGGTAGATAACCTATTTAAGGCTATAGGAGTACACAGGTTAAATTTCTTGACGATTGTACTTATCGTTTTAATGTTGGGGGTGTTCCATTTGCTGTAACACTGCGTCGCCAAAGGCTCAGAAAAGTGCGACTGAGCGAGCATTGCAGTGAAATGCGAAAATGAATAAAATCCCTAGCATTTGAATTAAAGAAGAGTACTTTATGCCTGTGTAGCATATTTAGCATGGTCCAATATATACCACAAGGAGGCATGCTGAGATTCGCTATTGAAGGGTAATGTTTGAAATATTTTTAGTGCCATTCGAAAAGTCTGAATTTGTCTCTCCGCACCCTTTTCAATACAATTAATTTACATCTGTATTTAAAATAAAAAACAAGCTATAATATATAAGAACAAAAAACTCTGTGCAGCCGTAAGTTAAGATTACCAAAGGTACGGATTAAAAAAAAAGTAAAACCAAAAGACTTCAGGCGCACAGTAAGGATAGGTCAGTTGCAAGAATTCTGTCTCTCCCAAATTATATGCTTTGATCTGAGTTCATTTTCCACGAAAAAGGGAAGACAGAAAATGAAGACACACTTCTACTCTTTCCGGCATAGCGCCCCGCTGACTAACATGATCGGCGCAGTGTTTCAGAGGATGGAACACTGCTCTATAAAAAAAAAATGTAAATATATAAAATAAATAGTTTAATATGCATCCAATAAAATGACATTGAAATTATTTTTTATTAGAAAAAATTAACAGAATTCATTGAAAAAACAAGCTTTTACAAAACGTGTTATAACTGAAAATGATGGACTAACTTGATTTAAATTGTCATTTAATATTAATAAAGAAGGTTATAACATAATATTTATCTTTTTTTCATTTATAGTTGAATTTAATGATGTTAGAAGCGAATGAAGTTAGGTGCTTCATGTTGTAGATCACTGCGCCATAAAGGGTTACTCATATTCACAGTTGATAATTTTAATGGGAACCTTCGCTGATTCCAATTTCAATTTTAATTTTCTGACTCTGCTTGAGATTAATCGTGTTTCTTTTTCTCCTGAATTATTATATAACCATTTCTTTTACTCTCCTCGATTATTAACTCAATAATTTCCATTACTGACTCATTATATTTCTTTGTGTATTTTAGATTTTTAATTAAGTCGATAATGTCCAGCAAAATGTCTTTTTCGTCAACATTTAGATTAATGTTTAGAGAAATTAATCTTTAAACCTTTTTGACCTCATTTAAATATTTTTTAAAAAAAATATGATGAAAAAAAATTTTAACTCTGATTCACGCAAAAAAAGTCCCTTCACGCAATTAAAATCACGTCTCTAAGAGCATTCCCACATCAATTGTAGTGATGTAGCAGTTTTGTTTGAAATTTGGTGATAATCCTTCAAGAAAAAGAAAAAAGTGAAATCCTACCAAATATTATTTCGATATCTCTTAAATATATATATCATTAGACTTATTTTAATAGACTCAGAAAAATACGCATTTAAATGAATGAAAATTTATTAACTCAAAAGGAACGACTTCTTGCAACATAGGGAGTTGAATAAAAATCTCCAGACATCCACAAATATAAAAGAACAGCAAACAAAATTTGCAACAAATACTCCTTTGGCTTATCACACGAGTCCAGTACCCCATTTCTAGATTCACGAAAAGGGTTTGAAAAAACTGGATATTCTATGATGGAGAATCACACGCCATTTGATGTCATCACTAAAAAGTACATCTATTGGAATATTCAGTATAAATATCTATAGTGTGGATCTATAGTTCGATACTTAAGATTTAATACTAACTGTCTAAAAATGGATATCCAGATTTATATACTAAAAATTATAATAAATGCGAACAATAACTAAAAATAATTAAATATAATAAAGAATAATTACAATATTATTTTTTTGCTGCGATTTTACTTTTACAAGTTCTTTTTTAAATTCCAATTTTTTTTATGATAACGCATTATTTTTCTCGAAATAATTTTGTGAAGTTAAAAGCAGCGCAAATTGAGATGATAATTTCCCCCCATTACTGTATAACGTCTCTTCAGAAAGTCATTTATAGACATCTTTTTTCCAAATATAACCCGTCTCCCATTACAAAACTAGCAGAAAAACGATTTTATGAATAAATATAAAAATACATTTATTGAGTCGCCACTATGATTATTATACTTAAACATTATCCATATTATCCGTCCACTTTTGACTTCGCGACATTTCACATCTCCATCGACTGAAAATCTTCATTTGATTCGATTAAGTAAAAAAAATGAATAAGTCAAAAATGATCCTTCTGAACGACTCTATCATTAAGCATTCTCCTTTCATAAATGCAATTTGCTCGCGAATGAAAGCACCTTATCGTTAACATCATTTTAAATCAAGTTTTCTAATGACATCTTATAGAAATTCCCTTCGCTTAATAATGAGCTTTTCTCATTCAAATAATGAAGGCTTGCGAAATCCCT
The DNA here is from genome assembly GCF_947563725.1 of Argiope bruennichi. Lineage (NCBI taxonomy): Eukaryota > Metazoa > Arthropoda > Arachnida > Araneae > Araneidae > Argiope > Argiope bruennichi. The sequence goes on along the minus strand of NC_079163.1, from coordinate 71,732,163 downwards.
TATCTGTTTAGATTTCCTCGCCTTTCTGGGTTTTTTACTCAATTACCATAAAACAGCGGCCTAATAATGCGCTTTTTATAAGAGTAATAAATGTTTAATTGGATTGTTAAGTAAAATTAGGCGGCAAATGAAAGGAACGGCTGCGTATCTCTACAGTAGTTCGTAAAGAAAATGCGACTTTTTTTGTTAATCTTTTATTCTTTTATTTGACAAGTCACATCGATGATGACTTTCTTCTTTTGAAGATCAAATTTCAAATCCACAAATAAGAGAGATTTTTTTGATGCAATTTGATTGAGTTTTTTTCCTCCTTTCGTTTTTACACTATGCTTTGGGTTCTAAAATTGATGAATGCATTTCAATGTTTGCGACATAATAATAATGTATTTTTACAATTAATCTTTATTAAAAACTATTCAATAGGGCTTTCAAAATAAAATCACATCTTTTTTTAATTTGAAAACAGACTTAATAAGTTTACAAGATCAATTTTCATCTATTTTAAAAGTAATTAGATGAAATATAATGTCAATGATTTTCGTTCTATGATATCGCATTTTAATTTAATCTTTAATTTGTTTAGAATCCTATTTCCAAATTACTTCTTAATTTAATAATATTTAAGACGTTTCTAACTAAATTAAATTCTTCACAGTGTTGGTTTGGAAGAGAAACTCATTATTTGTCATTTTTGACATTTTTTTCCTCTAAAAAAAGGATTTCAAGACAAGAAATATTTATAATTTCTTCTGTTGGTTTTGTTTATTAAATAAGTTAACAGTTTTATTATTTCTTTTTTCCTTCCTAAATGTTGAAAAATATTTTATCCAATCTGACATATTTTTTAAATTTAATTTCTAACAGAAGATATAAAGACATATTTGTAGATAACTGCTGCCACTCCAAAAATTTTAATTCAACAAAGGATAGAAAATATCTTTTTTGAAAGCTAGGCAATGATGGATAAAGACGATAAATCAATCATCGAGTATATTTTCGTTTCTCTTTAGATAGAATCTTACAGATTTGTTATTTTATAATCTTCAGGTTAGATTACTTCAACCGTTGAAATTCCTTGGGTAATATTTCTTATTGTTTGTATTCTTCAATAGTTAAGCACCCTGACAGCCTTCTTCAGAGATAAGAAGTTTCTGTTTTATATTAATTGCTGAAATTTTCTTAGATACATCATTTATATGGATTACAATTCAGATATATATAAAGGAAATCTAAGCATTTCAACCTCATTAACTTTTTAACAAATGTTTGAGAAATCGTTTTTATCTCTTTTGCATTACTATGAGTATCATTTTTTTAAATCTATGACTGCATAATACTATGCCCTGCAAGCAACTTATTTTTATTTTTTCATAAAAATGTTATCCAAGCTCTGTAATGGCACGACAAGTTTCAAATATTTCATATTCGAGTTCAGTGGATCATTGGATTCGATTTCAGTGGGGTATAAATAACTTGGGCTCTTTTGACACATGATTGAATTATCATCAAAATCTGTAAAAAGCTTAGTAAAAAGAAAAAAAAATTAGGATTTAGACTACTTTAAAAAGAAAATAATTTTATTTTAATTATTTTTTATTTTTTAGTCTTTAACCCCTTGTATTGAAAGGAAAAGCCAGACTCGTGCATCCATTTATTAAAATTTCTATATTTAAGTCTGTATTTAAAGTAAAATTACAATTATTTTAACATACAAATATCACCAGGACATGCTTAAAAATTTAACGTGCCCCTTGCAATCTTGTATTGAAAGGAATAACACTAAATGTTTGAAACAAAATGTGACATCTCACTAGGAATTTTTTTTTTAATTTGTAGCACAAGGGATTAATTTTTATAAGAATGCGGTAGTCTGGTTTAAAATCATGCTTTCAGGCCCGGTGAGTTTAAGCTTTGAATGTCCCGAATCTCATGCGAAAAAGTAAATTTATAATTAAAATCAATATCTTCGAATTTAAACTATTTACATTAAGCCTATGAAATAAAGATTAGTTAAAGAGCATTTAAGCATCTAACTATTAGCTTTTTTTTTTAATTTATTTATTTCAAGATGATAGAGAGTACCTAGAAATTGGTTAGTGATCCAAAACTCACAACATCCAATTTACAATAGTCTCCTTAAACCTACTGAATTTCTTTTTATTATTTATCAATTACACAATTGAATCAATTTGTTTAATTGTACTTGACATTCTATACATAACATATAGCTAATATATGATTATTTCACAATGCATTGAATCTTAGAAGACCAAAAATATCTTTGCCGAATAAAATTGTTAAAAATAACAAAGTCTTTTTAGCACTTTACTTGGATAAATTAAATGCAATTTTGATGCAAAATGTAAACTGGTTAATTTTTAAAATCCTTATACGTTATACTATTCAAGTTAATGCTGTTTGGCTTGAGTCTTTGTACTGTGTTTTATTCCTACATAATTTTTCATTCGTATGCAAAAGTGTAGTTCCTCAACTTCTAGGCAGCAATGCGGGAGTCAGATTCCGAAGGCTTTTTCCAAATTCTCATCCACATGATATGAATACGTAAAAAAACCTTGCGAAGTTTAATCTCGAGTTCCTGGTCAGGAATCAAATAAGACGTGACTCAGGCAAGAGGCATTCAAAAAATAATTCGACATGACGCATTGGATTGTGAGACTCATGCTTCAGATCTGGTTGCGGCCTCGCTTCTCCTCGTTTAAATGCGAACTAATGACTCCTCATAAAAAGTTCATTTAGTTGCGCTTTTCAACGTTTTTAATGAAATTTTCATAAGAAAAATGCGATGCTTTTAATAAAAGCTCCCTCTTCAACATAAATAAAGCAGCGGATTCTTTAAAAGTGAGTCATTTTTATAGCCTGCGGTCTCTGTAATTAAAATCCATTAATACGAAAGCATCGCTTTAATATAAAGCCGCCGCTAAAGGTTCCCTTCAATTTGTTGAGCTTTCTTGCTTTGCTAGTCTCAGTCCCACATCTATTGTTAGTTAAAAAATAAAACAGTAATTGTTTCAACGCAGCGCGGGGGAGTATTTCTTGGAGAATCTATGCAACCAGGTTAATAGGAATGCATGCTCTCCAAATTAGGAAAGGAAACTGAAGCCCTTAAATTTTATTCTCCATCCTTTTAATTCTTCTCGATGTTTTATAACGATGAATAGCTGCAAAAGATACACTTTTGTGGTTGGCAGGAGTTTTTACCAGTATCAACAGCGGAAAGAATTACGACGGATTTAATTAGTTTTATTTTGTTTAATTTCATTAGATTTTTCAGCACGTGTGCTTCTGCTTGCATCCCATGAATTTAAGCTTGCGGAGAGTCATTTTTGAAATTACTAATTAATCTCATTATTCCATTGTTTCTGCATTTTTGTTTTCCGTGATCGTTTACACAACTGTGCAAAATCGTTCACTTCATAGTTCACTATACATGTTTTTTTATGCTTCCATATTTTAATTAGTATTTATAGACCGAATACAATTAACTCGTAATAAATTGATGCACATTCTTCTTGTAATTATTCCCAGGAATTATTCTTTTCTGTAATATATTTTATTATAGAAAATTCTTAGCTTCATCTTCTATTTTAAGATTTTTTTAAAACCTATTTCATGTAAATTGTCTTTATCATCTGCATTTATGCCTAATGTGATAGATGGTGAATATTCTGTAATTTAAAGTAAATTTTTGAATTTATAATTTTGAATTTATTTCTTATTCAAAATTATAAATGATTATTGTAATCTCTTATACGGGCCACATGAGCTCTAGAAACGGAGGTGTGGTATGGTGTTAAGATGTAAATCTCTTATATATTATAATCTTATTATTATTTATAAGATTATATATATTATGTGTAATATATATAATATATTGTAATCTTTTTATAATAAATTATTATTAAATAATTAAAAGTTTACCATCCCCTTTTGACATTCTTAAATTATTTTTTTTAATGGAAAGAAGTTAAATACGAACAAATGGGGAAATTTCTGTTAAAAGTTCTTTTTAAGTAATTTTAAGCATTTCTTTAACAGATGTTTGTTTAAATGTCTCTGGCATTTTGTTAATTACCAAAAATGCTATTGAATTTCCCATAAAGTTGTGTAACGCATTTATAACATTTAAAAATAAAGATGATATAATTTTTGTACTTATTGTTGAATAGAAAATTTGCGTTTTTGTTGCTGGCTGGACTTTCTATTACTATTAACAAATGAATTTCAGCAGATTCTTTTAGTTTGTAGGGTTTTATTTAAATTTTAAGCCTTTCTGCTTTCGTTTATATCCAAGGTCTATCTGAAAATGAGTATTGGCTCAAATAGAGAGATGCACTCTTTAAATATTACTGGTTAATTTTATTATTTCATTGTTTCCTTTTTGATGTTCTACATGACTTTAAAACCCATGCAAAACTGATCATAATATGTTTCATTTTATACATTTATAAAGCTGTTTAAAGTCTTTAGGAAATATTCAAATATAGCGACAGAAACATTTTCTTACTTTAAATATTTCGAATAATTATCAGCAATTAAATCGTCATACATAATTCTCAATGCATAAAATTTAATAAATTATTAATAATTCATAAATTGAAATATCTTAATTCTAACTTTATTATTCTTATCTAATTTCATTTTCAATACAATTTTTAGTAACATCTGAAAGAATTCACCTTTAGCTGGGGATATGTAGAAAAAAAAAGTTGAATAAAACGAATTTTGATAAAAATGTATACGGAATATCTCATTTTAGTTATTCTTATAATTATACTCTTTCTAACAAGTGAAATAAATAAAGTATTGCTATGGAAGATATTTTAAAACAAAAACATTTCAACATGAATAAATCATTTTCTAATATTTTCATTAACTATGCTTAGTGGAATTATTCTTCATGAAAAAATTAAGTAAAAAACATCAATATAAAGCAATTACTAAAGAAGAGATGGTTTAATAGTGTATCGGTTACAAATTAAAGCTTATTAGTATATAATGTTTTAAAGATAATTATAGAATAATATAAAACAATAAAGATTTCACATGTCATGCCGCGATCTAACTAAACCAGTTTTAATCTTCATTACTGGTTTTATTTTTAACTATTTCGTATTACATATACGCAACTAACATCAACTAAGTTGTTATATATTTAAAATCAGACCATACATACATACTACATAATGAAACTATAGTAAATAGTTTTTTTGTTTATAATTTTAAGCATAATACAAATGGTAAATAAGAATTTAAAATTTCTGTTTTGTATTCTTCTTAGCGTTACAACACGTGTAAATGCAAGTTATTTAAAAAGAAATTATTGTCGAAATATTTGATTTCGGAATGAATCTGCACGTGAAAGAATTTCCGGATTTCATGAAAATCACTTTTTTAGCCTTTCTTTTCTGCCTTTCTATATGTCTGTCTACCTATGAACTCCATAACTCAAAACACATAGTACTGTATAGATGAAATTTTGAGCATAGCCTTATTATCAGATTTATAGGTATGGATCTATGGACCATAACTCTGAAAGGATTTGATATATGCGATCCGTCTTTTCGTATAAATGTGAACGTTATCCGTACGAACTGAAAAATGCAATGATCTATGCAAATAAAACTTGGTAAATGATTTTTTTAGCAAAATTGTAGTACGTTTTGAGTGTAGCCGCAATGCATAAAAGAGAAGAGAAACACGGTTTTTCCTGTTAATGCTACGGAACGTGTTTCAGTGAACATAGTTTAGCTCAAAACGTGTTTCAATGTATAAGTATACGAGACTGCAGAGGAAAAATATTCACACAGGTTTAATAAGCACAAAAACAAACACTTTCTGCTAGTCTATCTACAACTTCTCAACATAATTCCGAACGGAAAGTAAATATCTTGCATGGATTAAAATTATTTTACTTATATTTATGTTTTACTTAAAATAACGTTAATAAGCATTACACCTCTTTGTTTCACAATTTTCTTTATTTTTCAAGGAATTTAAATCCACTTCTCGAAAATTGTTGTTAGTGTTTAGAAATTTTCGATTCTATAATTTTTCTTCATAGTGACATAATATTTACGGTACTGAGAAAAAAGAGAGCAAAAGTATTATTTTTTTTATTAAAAACAGGACAGAAACTATGCAACATTTCTAACACAAATTTGAAATGTTGCATAGTCCCCTGTATAAAATTCTAAAACAGTAAACATGCATATTTTTTAAATCCTACAAAGGCAAACATAGAAATATTTAGCAGTTGTGTATTTTCTAATCCTTTGATGTTAAGAAAAACACCACCGTTCCTTTTGAATCTTGCTTCTCTTTAATGAACAGAGGGAAAAAATGACTTTTTTCTTCTAAAGTCTACTCGCCCTAGAAAATGTGTTTTTAAAATGTCGGTTGTATCATCAAAATAACTGCTAAAGAACATATGGAATGTGCCTACAGCTATTTAGATAGAAAAATATAAGTACATAAGTGGTTCAAAGAAAAACATCTAATAAATTGCTGATATCTAGAATTTCAGTTTCTTATATCATTCAATAAAAAAATAAAGATTCTCCTAAAAATCATAAATATATGACATTATATCTGCAATTTCTCTCCAAAGTTTATTTCTGAAGTTCGTTTATGATCGACCTAAAACATAACGAGAGTTTGGTTTATCTGGGATTTTTTTTCCTTCTTTCTTATTAAAATCGGAATACAATTATATATATATATATATATATATATATATATATATATATATATATATATATATATATATATATATATTACGTTTGAATTCCAGTATTAAAATATTTTTCAAGAAGATCACGAATTATCAATCATTTAATTACTTTATAGTGCAAGTGAATTTCATGTTCAACTACTTCTTTGCTTATATCTTCATTTAGAAAGATTTTAATGATTTTCTGAAAATAATTCTCGTTCGTTTATTCAATCTTTTGGTCAGATATAAGCACGGCTGGATGAGAAAATAAACATTATTTTGCGCTTGACTTTTCTAAGCATTCGTTTCTAGAATTCTTGGAGCCTATAAATGAATTTATGAATTACTGTACCAAAATATTTCCTTTTGAATTCAAATTGAAATCAATATTTTTCTTCTGAAATGAAAATTTTCATTTCAACTCCAGAAACTTACAGCAAAAAATTTCAATCGATTTGAAATTGTTATGTTTAAGAGAAATAATTATCATGTTGTTCGAGCTAAACGGCTTAACGTTATTTGCTTCATTTTATTTTAACTAGAAATGATTTAAAGTTATTTATATCTGTCTAAAATATATGAGAAATGCTTTGAAATAAGAAAACTACTATAGAATATATGAAAATCTCATCAGTTTAGTAATTAATTGTATGTTTTATACTTGAAAATAATCATTGTATTCATCAGTCTTTCAAGAAAACAAAAATCTAATGATTATTGGGGGAATTTTGAAATTTGAGCATTTTTTTTTTCTGATAATAATAATTCTATATATGCTTTGCTTATTCGTAATGCGCTGAAAATATTTCCTAGAAATTCTGGGTTTTTTCCCTTCAAAATTTATCTTAAAAGAACGTTTAGAGTACTTTTACATATTAATATAACTTAACTTTTATATTTTGCAGCTCAACAACAAAATCTAAAGCAACGTAAATAATCAGAGTATAATGATAGATATTTTAATAATACAAATGATTGTATTTGAATTTTAACGAGAAATATAAAAATTTCAAGCCTTCAAAGCTAACTGCAATCTTAAATTAAAACTATGTAATTATAAAAAAAAATTGCGGTATTTATTTTAAATAAGCATTTTGTGTTTTACATGTATTTAATAAACACTTAAGTTTAAGCTGTTTATACTTAAGCTTATATAGATAAATGCAAATTTGTATGGCAGACAGAAAATCAAATAAGAAAGTGCCTGTATGCTTAAAGGTTATTAAAGTAACTTCCTTTTAATCTTTTTTCATTAAAGAATGGGAAAGTAATTTGGCCTTCTAATCACTTAATAAATAATTCTCATAAAATAAAGTAGTGGAAATACAAGAAATTACTATTCAAAGTAATCAATCTGTCAATTTTTAAAATAAAAATTATTCATTTTGCAGCAGTTGTAATAAATATATTTAATACTTCATTTTTAAAGATCAATAATAAAGTGTTGTAAACGAAATCTAAATTGTTAGGATAATGGAATTGCAATTTGTTAAATCAAAATAATAGCACATTTGATTTCAAGGATTTATTATAAATTAATTTCTGAATACAATTAGCTTATCATAGATAAATTCGTAAAATATCAAACAGTTCGCCATGGATAAACACAGTTGGTTGTACTTTAGCAGTATTATAAGCGCCATATACGGCTATGCTGTACCAGCCTTATAATGATATCGAGAAAAGAAACAATTGGCATAAATACAGGATGCAATTTTTGATTTCTTACTATTATCTCTAAATGGATGCATTGTATTAGGACTGAAAGAAAAATTTATAATGCTGTCATTTTTTTTTTTAAATCTGAAGGCGAGTTTACAATATCAAATAAAAATATTTGTTTATTAAAATGAAATGGCACTTTTTAAGATGTTAATAAAAGCTTTCAAAATTCACAGAATTTTTAGGATAGTTAATTATTTTGAAATGAAAGTAGAAAATGACTGTGAAACCTCAAATTTACCACAGAGCTTAGCATATGACCAGATACAATCAATATGATATGCCTAGTTACGCATTTTGAATAGTACAATATTTTTTAAAACCTAATGCAAGAGATTATTTTTATGATGGAACAGCTGTATTTCACCTCATTCAAACAGATTTTCTAAGAAATTCTACCGTTGAAATTCGGATTTACTTGCAATGAAAGTGTATAACTTCATAGATTCAGATTTCTACGAGAATATACTGGGAAGCAATAGTTTTATTCCTCATAGTAAAGTGAAGTCATGGTTAAGTATTCGTTTTACACGTCACATAACTAATAAAATTTTGGACACTATTTCCTTTCCCTGTAGGTTAAAGCAAGATTCATTGTTTTAAACTTGTTTGGTTTTGTAAAAATATTTTTCGAGCATCCTAAGAATTTTTGAAATGTAAAATAATCGGCAATTACAAAAATTATTCCGTTTTCTTAAGCATATCCAGAATTATTTACTTTCGTCAACATATCAGCAAAAAATATTTTTAGAGAAAGCATTACTTGTAATAAATAAAGGGATAATCAGCATTTCCGAGATTTAATTAATTTCTCATGTTACTAATATGATTTTTCTAAGGAAAATGGAGATAACCTTAAATAAAGTTGTTTAAAAATATGATTTTTAGCATAAACCAAATAAAATAAATAGCCATATAGAAAAGGAAAATATTTATTACTGACATACAAATCAAAAATATGGTAAATCTACCACATTCTAATTCTTGTACTTATGTCTCCTCATCAAAAATATTTTTCGGAATTCTTTGAAGGCAAGCATTCTTGAGGTATTGTAAGCCGCGAGCATCATATAGAGTTAAAGAGTTTAAATAATAGTAGGCGAAATGCAATATATGCAAATTAGCATGCAATAAGCGATATTTCTAATTTTTTAATATTTTGAGATAAGGAGAAATGCCACTATTTCTCTTATTCGAAAGAACACGTTTTCTGTTTTAATAATATTTATACTTTAAAATAATCATACTATCTACAAAATCAAACATCACTGTATCATGCTTACATCTTTTTACTTGTTGAGGAGAAAAATGAAAAGAACACTGACACTTAGAATATTAGGCAATATTAATACATTTGGCAGCATCGACTTATGGAGCAATTACAAATTAAATGGACATTAGAAAGTAAGCCAGGTTATTAATTAATAGAATTTAGAAAATAATCTCACAAAAAATGTTTTTTTCTTTTTCTTTTCGTAAATGTCGATGATTCACACGTGGAACTTGCATGCCCTGTCATTTTTAAATTACGAGTACACCTTTCTTTCTTCCAAAAGAAAGAAGAATCTTCTGAAAATTTACGAAGTGGTGTATCCAATGAAATATTATCGTTAAGAATCGATATGCCCTTTGTGTGGTTGTGGCATATTTTCCTTCAGAAACAAGTTTCACAATTTTAGAAAGGCACTGTTCATTTCTGAGTGTGTGAAGGCTTGCAGCTGGAATGTGTTGTTGGTAGCGACCTCTTTATTTCTTGCCGGCGATCCCAAAAAACGGCGTCTCCTCAAGAGAGGGCCGTTTTTCTTGTATATTTTTTTTGTGTGGTTCTCACTCTCCAAGGGCCCTCGTGAGCAACGGGGGGCTTTCCGAGGTTCGTTAGGAAGAAGATTAGCAGGGCAACGGAGGTGGCCCGGACTATGATGTGCTTGAAAGAGTTCTCGTATTGGCATTCGTTTTATTAGAAGCTCATTTACGAAATCGATCGCTTAGGCTTGGAAAAGAGAAGGATCCCAGCAGTGATTTGTTTTACTTACTCTTTCAATACCATGGGAAGAAGAAGAAGAAAAACTTACGGAGATTCAATGGTCTGCTCCGGAAAAGATTTATTCATTCCTGTTACAAAGTTAGTTGAGCTTGACCTTGCTATGAAAGAATGGGCATTCTGAGATTTGGAATTAGGGGTTAATTTTACATTATTATATTTTGCATAATAGCTGGGTTTTTTTTTATTGCTACAACCCAAGTAAAACAGTTTTAAAGATTAAGTATACATTTGCCTCCCCTATATGCCATAATTATCGCACTAATATTGTTTTCAGTGCGTTTCATCTAGTGTTACTCTAGTTTCAGTGCGTTTCATCTTAAAATTCAAAAATAAAATTTTTATGTAAGTTTTAATCTCACAAAGAAATGAAATGAAAGTTGTTTAATTATTGACAGGGTCGGATGAAGTCATTTCGGCAATGCAAATTTCGAGACCCCTTTTATCATTAATTAAATTATTATTTTAATTAAATTACTATATAATGGCACATTTTGATAAACTCAAATAGCAAAGACCACTTCTAAAAAGTTGGTTTTAATATATCGCGTATAAAAAAAATGTGAAACTAAAATTAAAAAGAAAAAAAATGGCAACATGTTTGTCATCACAAATTAAATAAAATTCAATAGCAAGATCGGTTATTTTTTAAATTATAAAGCGCCAGATTTTTTAGATAAAATATTATAATATGAAACTTGAAAATATAATTAATTAGGAATGTTATAAAAATGTTCCAAAATTACTTTAAAAATACTGAGTTTTAATTTGAATAAGCTCGATTGCCCGGCCTTTATATTTAAATGAAAGTACAAAATTAAATGACTTTCAAAATGCTGCAAAAATATTTCTGCAATTAATAAAGTATTATGACTTCCTAGACAATGGTCAATGCTTTTTATTTCATATTCCGTTTCTAACTATTGATAATTCTCTTCAAATTTCACCATTAATGTTTTACATTGATATCCTCATCATTAAGTAGCATATTTTTCAGTAAACAAACCAAAAAAGTTTTTTTTATAGTACGATTTAACTTCAATTTTTTGTCAGTTAAAATAAAAACTTAAAATAATCATTCTTACAGTCAAATCTTTAATCCTAAAAACATCCAGTGATCGTTGGTTGTCTATTAATATTCAGCATAAAAAAATTTGAAATATAGCATGAATTGTATATATAGCGTCCTTTATTATGCTCACTTCGTTTTTCAAATTGATTTATGGTAGATCTAAATATTGATAAACGCCACCTGACTTTATGCTTTTAACACACAATGATACGATCCATTTCTTAGTATAGACAAGGCTACAGCTCATATGTCACAATCGAAAGTTTACAGAATTAAGAATAAGAATGAATTCAGTCAGAATCCTAAGCGATTGCTTTTCAAAATTAACTAAAAATCACTAAAATTAAATAAGATTTTACAATACTTACAAACGGAATAAAACAAGTTTTAAATGAAAGAAATAAATGGAAGAGAGAAGAAGCGTGAATTAAATGACATTTTAAATATCCATGATTAAAAGAAATAATACTTCACAAAAGAGATAAGAGATTTTCTTACACACACACATATTATATAACGAAATTACTAAAAATACCAAGTTAATATTAGCAAAAAGAATAGAAATAGAATCAAAAAGGAAGAAATTAAGAATCTGGCCTGAAGACTTTCTCAAGGAGATTCAAACATTATATTATATATATATACAAACATTAAAAAAACTTAATAATGTGAATTTATGTATGGCATTAACAAAGAAAAAACACTTAAAATAACATTTAAGTGTTTAACATTAAAATAACATTAACATAAAACATTTTAAAATAATATTAGAAAAACTTAAGCAATGGAGATGCAATATATTTATAATTAAAAGTTGCAAGAGTTAAAGAATAGTAAAGATATTAAGTATAATTAAACAAAGCTAACCTTCCAAATTCATGTTAAAATTTTAAAGAGTAATTTTATGAAGAATTTGATATATCCTTGCTTGATAATAATCTTAAAGAGAACTCTAGACGAATGAATATTTTACTGTTCGAGGAACGAATAGAATCGGCAAAGGAAATTTAAGGGTAGTTTTAAGCTATGTCGTCGTCTTCCGTTGTCCCGATTTTATATATATACATATATATATATATCATAGAAGTTAGTTTATTTTCACTTCCTTCCTGCAGCAAAAAATACTAAGCTCCACAAGAAAGTACGGAAGTAGAGGCAGCTAAGTGATTGATTGATACGTCTTTTTGACTATATCTAGGGATCGAGGTGCGAAAAAGCTTAGAGAGTAGAATCATTTTATTTCCTCTAATGGTATTCAGTCTGAAACGAGTCCCTTGTTGTGATTTACTGCGTAAACCGATGATGACATCCTTTGCCATTAAATAATCAATCTTTGAAATTTGTAAGGAAAGTTGAAAAGGAATTGCATTTTTACACTATTTAAATGCAATGCTTCTCTGTATTTCTTAAGGATTATAAACATCTTGCAAAGATTTTATTAAACTAAAATATGTTGTGTTTTATGTATAAAATAAACAGATTATGCATAAACAATAAATATCCATTAAACAATAATTGTACATATGTCGAAATACAATTTATTTTTTTCGCAGTAGATTGATCCTTTTAAACCGCTTCATGTAAATGCTTTTGAAAATATACATTTATCTTTTAAATCTTTTATAGTTATCTCTGGTACAATTATCATTTGAAAAGAATTCGCTTATTGGCGCAAATAACGCATTGTAAAATGATACTACGCATTCGTAAAAGTGATAATAATAACTTTGAAAAATATTAATTTTGATGCTTAATCGTGTAAAAGTGGAAATTATACTTTGCACTGTCCGTTCACAGCCCCAGAGTTTGTCATTTAATTTTTCACGAAACTATTCTCAGAAACAGAGCGTGTTTATATTGTGCTCATGCTGTCTAAAATATTATTATATTTACTTACTGGAATCATTTAATTTAAATTCAGATTTAAGTTTTCAAACGTGATAAAAATTTATTCAATAAGCGTTTCACCAAATTCGAAATCACCCTATGAATATTCTTACGCATATTTAGATTAAGTTTTTATTGAATATTTTGGCATATTGAATATTTAAATTCTGTAGTTTATAATTTTTTGTAGTTTGTTTCTTAACAAAATGTTGTTAAGATGTTATTAGTAAAATTATATTAAACAGTAACTTTTGTTTTTACGCAACATAGCAGTTTTCGTAGCCTTCATAATGTAACATGAAATCCAGAACTCAATTTAATTAAACATTCGCTTTCAATCCAAAGAAATTTCATGGAATTGAGCTAAAAAATTACAACATATTCTTTTAAATTCCCTAAAATTAAGTGGTAAATGAACATCCAGTGAACCTTCTTTTACCCTTCACACACATGATAAATATGCTTACCACTTTTCAGTTCTCCGGAATGATCTCAGGTGAATATGGTTATCACATCTTATTTCATAAATTAAATGGTAAACTGGCTATATTTTGATGCTTTTCTCTCAGTTTATCATAATGTAACCCAAAACAATTCTATTGTTCCGGAATTATATCCTATAACAGGTTAAATTTATTTATTTTATTCATTTTATATTGAATCCTACTATAAAACAAGGAATACTGAAATTTGATCAGTCGCATTTTCCTTTAAAAGGACACTCATTAGAAGGAAGATTAAACATAAGTTTATTTTTTAATGTTTTGTAAATTATTAGCAATTCCCTTCCCCATTTAACAGAATATTATTGTAATTTCGCTTTTATTTTAATATGAGCTTACAGCTACAAATTATTAAATGCTAATTAAAAATACTGAAATTTATCAATAGCTTAGGAATATCTTATTTATTGTAGTACGTTTAGTGCCTGTTTTGTAGTTACCTCATTTTGATTCCATTGATTTTTCGTTTATTATTCATATCAAAAAAAGAGAATAGAATTAGAATTTCCTACATTTTGATATAAATTATTGAGTCTTAATTATTAGAAATAACAATTTTTCCACTTTTCGGCTCTTTTCTGAAACCTTATCCTCTTCATTGTCTTTTTGCCTAGTGAAAAATGAATTGTTCAAAATAAATCTTGATATAATTGAATATTCACTCTCATTCTAATATTAAATTACTCAACTTCTTTGTAATTATCATTAAATAATTAGCATTTCGGCAAAATTGTTTCAGCGAAGAATTTATAGAAGCACTTTTATAGGAAGGAAACCTTTACTACAGGAAAGTTCAAAGTGAACTTCGAACACAACGGGTGTTTAACAAGTGGAGCACAATTGCGGAGCAGCGAAACTGCTTTTTAAATGTGAAAATATGTTCTGTTGTTTACACAGAAAGTACTGTGGCGGGAATGCAAGCAATTTTTGTACATTCCCGAGCTGCCATTAAGAAACAACACATTTGATAAGCGGCACTAAATCCTTTTAGGCAAATTACCCTCGGTGTAATTAAATGCCCCGGTTTATAAGGGATAAGACTCTCCGATATAATTATCGCCAGAGCAGGACTGAGCTTGAACAAAAGGCACCCAAACGAATCCCGTGCAATGCCGTTTGAAGACATGGCCAAGGTTCAACTCCGAGTTTATCGAGCATTAGAAATTCTGGTCTAAGACCCTTTCTCATTTAGGACATTAAGATTATTTACTCCCCTCTCCCTCTTCCTTCGCCTATTTATTCTCGCTTTAAAGTTCTTTCGTTTTCGAACACCTTTCCCCCGTCTTCTTTCATGCCTCGAGCGATTTCGACAAATTACCGAGTTTGCCAAGTGTTTGGATTGCATTGCTGGCGAAAATTAAATTCGCTTTTCTTCAAATGGACCTACTTAATATCCTTTATTTTCGCTCTGTTCGTTTGTCGAATAACTCTTTTCTTCAAAGACAATGTAATTCGCCTGCAGCTTCTGTCAATATCGATGTCTTTATTGGTATAGATAGTTCAGTGATAGTTGAGAACAAGAAGAGCTAAACAGACCATCACACGAGGCAAAATAATACTACGATGTTCACGGGAGATTTCAGTGTTTTGGGAACTGCTTTGAGCCCATCGAAGATATTCAATAGCAGATGTTATAGCAATTAATTTAATGATATATTTAATATTGCATTATAGCAATTTTTTAAACTAGTTTTCAATATAAGCTTGTTGATAGAGTTTTCTCCTATTTGTATTTAATTTTTTCTTATTATTACTTTAACTGCATTGCCTTTTAAGATCCAAACTTTTATCAAGATCCACGTTTAAATACCGAGTATTATTTCAATAAAATGCGATTTTGTGTTTGTTAGTTTGAGGTTGAATAGGATTTTCGGTTCATAAATAATACAATTGCCATGACGAATTGACTAAATCTTTATTTCTTTTATATTTTGATCTTTTGAGTGATAATGAAATAAATTATGCAGGTGTACGTTATAAATAATTACAGCAGATACAACATAATGTATTACAGCATAAATATATACAGCAGATAAATTACAACTTTTAAATTAAAATTACTTCTTTTCTGAGAAACATTTCCCCAGACTTTATTGCAATTGAGACTACGGATTAAAAATGATTTTTTTATGTTCTTTTAAGTTCTTATTTTACGCATATTTTATTCAGATAAGCTCAAAAGATTGAGTTAATTTTGTTCTGAAGTAATAGTTAAAATTTTTATGATTTTTTCCAGCATTCAAGATAAATTTAATTAAGTTAATCATTGGCAAAGGATAAAAACTCTCCAATAAGCATTACCTAATTTGGTATGACATATTCAATACTATAAGATCTCATTAAATTTCAATTTCTTGTTTTCAAAATGAACTGTTTTTGCTGCAGTAAAAGCAAATGAGAAAGAAACCAAGCATCCTTTCTGAAGTTGTAAATTTAACTGTGCATAATATAAGTAACGTTAACAATATAATTCCTAAAAAAAGAGAGTTTTTTTATGCTAATTTTTTTCTTTCTTTGCAAAGAAAATGTCTTTATCGTTGATAATCAATTTACTTTACACGCAATTTTTTTTTTATGAAATAATGCTTTTATACCCAACCGTATTATAATTTATATTTTACATTTAAAACTTTCTCAAGCATCAATTCTAAATAGAGATAGATTTCTTAATTTATTAGAAAATTTAGCTATGTAGTTACATTAAATGAATGGCATCATAAACCAAACGCCTTGAATCTCTTTGATATCCTCTTCTTTGCTTTATGATACACTTGAAAAGTAATTAATGATACTGCATAAACAGATTTTTCAATTGGATCTTAATAATGACCTTTTCTTAACACGAATCGGAAAATTGCAATTACTAAAATATAGTAATTACTAAAATAGAGAAAGTCATAAGACGATAAAATAAATTATTAAAACACAAATGAATTCGGTAACACGAGAATCGTAAAACACAAGCGCTTAAACGAATAATTAAAACAATGAATCATTAGCGATATAATATTTAACGTATTTAATAAATGCACGCTGAAAATAAGGCAACCCTTTAACTGATAAATTGATATAGCAATTAATCAAGTCCAGTCAATTGAGGCAAGAAAATACTTATTTATTATTGAAGTGCATTAGTTATCCTATTTATCAATATTGCATGAAAATGACAATTTCTCTGATCACACGAGGTGCCTAACTTGTATTTCTTTCTATAGATATTTCGCTGCTAAGATTTGATTGAGAACGTATTCACATAATATTCTTTGAATGTTTTCGAAATCAGGATGATTTAAAATGCGTATCTGATATGCAGCACTATTAGTCTGTGGATAGAAAGTAACTATGTATTAGAAATCCTCAAATATGCAGCGTTCTTTTTCAAAACTAATGAAAAAAAGCATCACTAAAAAGTTGAAATCTCCCTTCAAGATATCAACTTAACGAGTTGCAAACATCTAAGAATGTGCACAAACAAATTTTCCATTGCATACGATGGGGAAGGAAATAAAAAAGATTTCGTTCAAATAGCTTTTTCTAAATATATCTCAAAATAGAAAAAGCATTAAATTAATGTGTAAATTTCCAAGTACATTATACTTTTTAGAGTGGTCTTAAGATTTCGCCGAATCCATGTGAAAAATATTTTTAATAAAACCATAGAGAAACTTCATTTGTCGAGATTTCTTGGCTTGCAATGATAATTATATTGTGGTGCCGCACGGTGGTTGCCTATTTTTGTGCTTCAAGCATTTGTTAAACTTGTGGCAAAACCACCATTTTCCATTATGAAATGCTCGCACCAACATTTCCACGGCACTCCGCACCACCAGGCTCCTAGAGGATTCTTGTTTTATTAAGGTGTAATTTTAAGTTTTTTTTTTTTTTTTTAATAAACTTGTTGTTGTTAAACTTTTAGCGCTTTATTTAATTTGAACACGTTTAAGCCACAATATGAAAAAGACCCAGCTCTGATCGTTAAAGCATTAATTGAAATATTTGTTCATTTTATAGAAGTTAATACAATATGATTTCATAAATAAGTGTATGGTTGCTGTTAATATCTTCCGGATTTGTTTATTCCCAGCATGAGACATAATTTGGTTAAAGGGACAACGGCTTGAAAATGATGATAGCCAGGAATTATTGTCAATCTTTGTTTGGCATTTGATCTCTTTGTAAGCTTTAGATTATTTCTCGCTTTTGGTTAACATTGACACATCATCATGTCCTCCTAGAGAATTCAACTTCTGAACGAAAGATTTTATTAAAGGGAAGAAAGAAGTCTAGCATTTTTTGTTCGCGGCAAGTATAAACAAATCTGAAGGAAAGACAAAATATAAAAAGAAGAAAGTAAGAAAAATATGGATCGAATATAAATTCCTCTTAATTTATTATGAAATCTTAAGGAAAGACAAAATATAAAAAGAAGAAAGTAAGAAAAATATGGATCGAATATAAATTCCTCTTAATTTATTATGAAAATTTTTAATGACCTTTAACAATATTGCAAGTAATACAAGAAATGTTATTGACAGGATCAGATTAATCCCATGAAGGCCCCTAGACAAATCAATCTTCAGGGCCCCACTTTCACAACCTTGAAGACCCGATACATTTTTAACTATAATTTCATATTTAAGTGATATATAGTTAATATATATTAAGTGATATGATTTCATATTTAATTTTTTAAGTAAAAATTATGATGTAAAAAATTAAAATTACTATTATTATTTTATTTAAATAATCAATAATTAATTATTTTAAATTTAGATTATAAAATTCATCATTATTAAAAATGATAATGTAAATTTTATTTTTAATTAATTTAAGTATTTATTTTAAAATTATTGACTGCCTTAGATATCTATCAAAATAAAAGCTTTTTAAACAAAAAAAAATTATTTCAAGCCGCAATAACAAATATTTAATATTAATATTTTTTACAATTAAAATATTTAATTTTAAGCAAAATAGTAAAAAGATGTCAAAACTTTTTAACACATTCTATATATTCGTTAATTTTTAGATCAGAATTTTTAACATAAAAAACAGCATTATTTCATAAAAAACTCATATTATGCACAATTCCATATTTCAACTTTATGCAATTTTTTATATGCAAATTCTATTAAAATCTCTCTGAAATCAATTTTTTTTCCATCATGTTCACTATTCATAATAACCGGACAATTCAGGTATTCTTAATTTCTTGACAATATATAACAGCTTTTAAATAGCTTCAATTTTGGAAAACTTCGTTCCCCACTTGCCTTTGTGACTGTAAGGAATCTGTAGATTTTCAGCACAGTCATTATTGTCGGAAAAGCTCATTGTATTATTTTATCACACATCAGTTTATAAGAATCCACTGCATGCCTTTTTTTTGTTTGTTTGTTTATTCCGAGAATGTACTGTCTCATCTCTAGATTCAATATCCTCTGAATAATATTCTCTAAATATTTGAGCACCTCTTTATTCTCAACGTGGGTTCTTTTTCGATAATCAACCAAAAATCCAATTAATTTTACTATACTTCTACTGTGTGTTTTATTAGTGGTATTTAAAATCACCAGGTTCAGTTGTCATTCTCATTTTAACTAAGAACATTTCAGACAATAAAGGGAATTTGTGTAATACAGTATTTTATGAAGAAGTATTTTAACATTATATATATATATATATATATATATATATATATATATATATATATATATATATATTACATGTGAAAGCATTTTAATTCCGAACAACGCCGGGTATATAAGGTACTGGTTTAATAAATAAGAGCAGAGAAAAAATGAAAATATGCAGAAATCTCTGCAACACAATGCCAACCCCTCTAAATAAAATCGAAGTGGGAGGTAAATGCCACTATTTTTTCTCCCTGAAGGATTTCTTGTAAAAAAAAATGGCAAAACATGAGCCCTTAAACTGCTTAAGCAATTTTTTTCTCTTTATTTTATGATATCAGTGAAAGCTGTTTCCTCGCTCTTTAACTTGTGACAGAAGATAAACTGTTGATTCAGTTAGCAGAATGAAACAAACAAAACCCCACTGATCTGCAAGCAAATTTGAGGAACTTGAAATAAATACTAAAGATATATTTTGTAATTTAGACGAATGTTGATTTTAATTAGAATATGTTCGAGGACGATGTCCTTTTAAATTAAACTGAATAAATAAATGAAAATTTCCTTGTATGCCCTTCAAAAAAAATTTCGGTACCCCCTAAAGTTGCGGGACACTTGAGAAATCTTGATGCAGAACAATCCTAATTAACTCAGAATGTATTTAATACTATCACACGAATAATGAAAAGTTTTATATGAAGAAATATACTGGGTTATCTTTGTTTATTTAGTTGAAAAGTTTTATTAGCCCTAAAATTCATTTCAAATTTAGAGTTTTTCTTCTATATTTTCTTGTGCAGTGTATAAATAAAATCCTTCCAATATAGATAGTGAGTCTCTGACTATATGGTTTGACCTGAGAGTAGGGAATATCATTGTAGCAATATTGTGGTTTGACAAAAATAAATAAATCATATGAGGTAAGAGTTTTCAACAATTCATTCTTTCCTGAAAATTCTGAATCCTTTTGGTTAAGTGGTTTTTCTATTATATCATTGGTTATACTTGAAAAAAAAAAAAGAAACTTCTATGACCTATTCACATAAGAAAGTAAACGAAGCAAATCAACAGGAGATAAAAGGAACAAAAAAAGACCCTTCCTTCTTTACTAGATTTGCGAACTCTAATTTTGAGTTCGGTCAGGTCTTTTATTTTTCCAAAGATGTGTCGGAGTGAGAGAATAAGAAGAATCAAAAATGTAGAGCGAGTGGTAGGAAGAACCGAAATTTCAGTTGAAAAACAAATTGCATTTGTATGCCCTAGGGCTCTTTTCCTAGTTTCTTTCACTTTTTATAAAGGACCGAACAAAAATCATGATGTGGCGTTTATTTGATCATCAAAGAGAGCAGGAGGTTCGAGAAATCTACTAAAAATCGAGCCGTTTTGGAGTTCCCCCTTTTTATAGTTCAGTAATCGCTCGAACCGGTGGAGAACAAACATTTTAAAAGAGCACAGCCATATGCAGTGAGACTTCCCCCTCCCAAAAAAGATAGTGGAAAATATTATATAAAAATGAAAAATATTTGCTTTTGCTGGCAAGGGATTTATTGCCGAAACTTCGTGCGTGCAAGGAGTAAATTTTCAAATTTATTTTATGCATTAAACTGAAAATAAAAAATGTAGGTATTGGAAAGGAAGGAGCCGACGTCTTCTAAGAAATAAGAGAACGACTCCCAGGAGTGCTGTACGGACGAGTCGTAAAGTTACGCTTGTAATAATCAAGATACCGTGCTGGGCGATTGAAGGAACGGAATCGTTTAACGCCGGATAACGTTGTTCGTTGGGTTTTAAACTAACGACTCGAAATAAAAATGAAGCTTTTTCTATTTAGAGAAGTCAAAATGAGTCGATTGTGTGTGAATTGTAATTTTACTTTTTCTTCATGCCATCTAAAGAAAAGAAACCCTATAACAAAATTAAGTAAATTATACATTTCTGAAAATCAATACTTAGACTTTTTTGCTTTCAACAGAGTCTAGTCATATTAATTAATTTATGACGATTTTGAGAAAGAATATTTTATTATTGTCATTGAGTTTAAAATATTATTATTTTGTTACATTAATCGTTATATTATATACTCGTTTTTATAAAAAAAAAAATTAGTGATGCAGAATTCAATCAGAAATTTCCTTTGTAATTCATCTATTCATGATTTAGACTCCCTTTTATTGAATTTATTTTACTTTTAATGATATATTCTTTGAAATTAATCGCACTTTTATAGTTTTTTTTGTTTTATCAAGAAAAGAAATCCCTAATTAAAAAAATAATATATAAAAAAACTTTTCTTAATGAAACTCAAACAAGTTTCAGATTATAAAGACAAAAAATATATATTTTCTTTGTACCTGATCTTTTCACTCTAAAAGCGGATTCACTTCTTTTCTATTGTGATGGTTCATCTATTCTAATAATTTAATATAAATAATAATACTTTAATTCAAATTTTTAATAGCATATGAGGAATATAACATTTATCTTTTATTTTTAAAGATATTAAAAAAAATGCTTGACTTTTTACACCTTCTAGTCAAATCGGATAAAATCAGTCTAGATAAAAATTGGCCTGTAAATTTTAAACGGATCGTCATCATTTCAGCTTATTTCAATTTAAAAGATTTCTAAGATAATTCTGCAAAATTTGTCATAATGTAATTGTAAGAAACGAAAGTGTAAATTTATTATAATTTATAGTTATTGTGGTAAAATTAAATTAAAATAAATTTTTAAAAATTATTTTTATCAAGTTTTACTTATTAAATTAAAACTGAAGAATACGAATTTATTTTTATTGATAAAAAAAACGATATATTGGAAGGTTAGACTGAAATATTTTGAAGGAAATAAATTTGTTAATCTTTTAAAATGCATATAATTTTAGTTATTTTCAATAAAACGAAAAGCATTTGAGACAATATTTTAGAGAAAACAATTAGAATCATTAATTAAGTATATATTTGTTGTTAATTTAATTTAAGCAACCGATTTCCCACAGAATCCAAATGTTAGCAATGTGGTATTGAAGCTTTTGAGAATTATACACTACTTTAAAATATCAGCAAGATGGAAAGGAATAAAAGCTTTCATTCTTCTTTAAAGCTTATTTCAAAAATACTTCAAGTAGTATCTTGTCTATAAACATCTTCCATCTTACAGGAAAGTGTATAACATTCGTAGCGCATAGTTAAATATATTTAAGAATGTATTGAACTCATTAACTTGTATTTGAAATAAAAAAAAGAATTAGTGGTATATTTTATAGGTGAGAAGCAGGCAGAAATTATCGTTTAACGGGATCAAATTGCATTAAAATTAATATGCGATTAATTCTAAATTATATTTATACAAAGTTAGAAATATTTTATCTTCATTTTGTTCCATAATTATTTTATAAATACGATTTACTTTCAGGATAATGAAATCCATACTTGCCAAAGTTCATGAGATAAATTGCTTTGCTAGTTTTAAAATTTATTTAAAATTATTATTGAACGAAATTCTCAAGAATATATATACAATGAAATTTATTGTATTTAATATCCAGATAGTTTCCACTTTTTTTGTCGTCTATCATTACGTGGAGACATAATCATTTAAAGACGAGTTATATTGTGGTGGGTAAGAAGGAATTTACTTTGAAAACTTTAAGGAATTATTTAGTATAATTGTTAATCATTAATGAAAATACATAAATACTTCTGAAAATACCTATCAATATATGATAATTCGTTTTTCTTATTTCAACTCTTCGAATTTATGAAAACTTGCCGAGACAGATGTTTCCCAGAAAATATTTTGGTAATGCTTAACGAATAAACTCTCTACTACTAAGGCTGTGAAGATGTGTGTATCGATTAAGTAAATAAATCATGATAAGGTATTCTTTTGAGCCTTCATGAACAAAAATGTATTGATAAGGATAAAAGAAAGTTATACATGCTTAAATGTTTTCTAAATTATTCCTGGAGACGTTCATAAGTATATGAAAATAATAGTTCGTCCGTCGGGGAAGCAGTTCTCTCTGTTTGCAAGGTGACATGAACTGTCTCCAGCAGATTTGGAAGAATAGCTCGCACTAATTAGTTTTCCTGAAGGTAATGGCTTTCTAAAGTTCGCCCATTATTCTTGATTCCATCTGCATTCGATGTTTTACCATAGTTCAATGAATCGGAAAAATCATGTGGATCTATATTTTGATGTTTACTCTAAAAGTGTCAATAAATTTTTCTTCTTTGCGAATTTTGGCTACTTAAAAATATATATAATACGAAACTATCCGAATAAATGATGTCAGGATCATCGATATATCATGTTTATAGTTATGGAATCATCATATAAGAAAAATAAACATATCTAAGTTACTTCAAAGTTATTTGATCAAACCTTTTAGCATAATTCTTTCAATATATCTTTGTATTCATTCAGCACTAGTATTGCAAAATCACTTCAATTGTTCTTTAATTTAAAATAATAATTATGTCTTTTATCTCTGTCAATAATTTATATAAATGGAATAATAAATAATATTAATTTATTAATAGTACAACTTTTTGAATATACTGGTTGTGAAAATTACCCTCTTGACAACAATGAAAAAATAATAAGATAAATAATTTCTTCCAGAATCTTATTAAAAAATACATAACAGTTTTGTATTATATAATAGAAAAAAAACTCCATATATGGCAATTAATTCTTTTTTGAAAGAAAGCCTAAATGCATGTTGTTAAGTCAACTATATGCAAAAACGTCATCAAGCCATCTAAGCGTATTCCTTCAAAGCAACAATTTTATTGCTTTCCCATCAAAAATGATGAACAGCCAGCAGCAGTAATTGAAAGAAAAACTTTTTCCAATGGAAGTAGGCAGGGAAAGGAAAGAATAGGGTCTTCCTATAACCAACATTTTTACACCAATCGTGATGAAATTTTCCGTTCACATGAGCTCCCTTCAAAAACATTTTAACACCTTTTAGTGGAAATTAAATTTAATCAATAGATAATGGAATGTGAACCAGCGGCCATGTTTTCCAGACCACAGGTTCAATAGCGGGCTTTTATTTTTACTTTTTGTCAAATTCTTACCACGAAAACATTTGGAGCAGCGCCAAACCGCTGCTTCGAGCAATTTTTCGACCTGACATACCACACCGAAGAACACGCTCTGGTAAAAAGTCATCTTTTCTCTTTTACCACCTATCTATTCTTACAGCCCGAGAAAAACATGCAGCTCAGTCCGTTTGTCTGAAATATCTCATATTTTCTTCTGAAAATGTCTGCGATTTGATTTCTCAATTTCAGAGACTTTCAGTTTTTGCAAAAAAATTACCTTCTGGTACCAAGCGTTTATTGGCATCTGGATTTTAATAATGTTCTCAAGAAATGAAACTTTTATGATCAGACTTTTTTACGATAGCAGATACAGACAAAAGATAGGTTTTTTTCTGACTAAAAAAAGTAATCAATATGTTCTGTAAGCAGAATTCAAAGTGAAATTTTTTGTGAAACGCTGTTTAAAGAAGTAAAATTCAACAGGCAATCATACCTGTTATAAGTGAGAGAGAAAATATGGATGTTTAAGTTTAGAATAAATGCTTTTGTAAAATTAAACCAGAAAGTCTTATTTAGATAATTCCGTTTGTTTGTTTTTTTAGATTGATTTTAAGAATCATAATGTTTTGTGAAATTTCATTTTATGCATCTTAAGGACATTTATAATTTTGTTAAAAATACAGATTTCCAAAGCCAAATTTTATTCCTGATGGTAATGTAGTTCGCTAAAACAGAAATACAGAACACATAGAAAAAAAAGTATGAAACCTTAAGCCAAACTGGTCATAACTCTAAATTAGTAAAGCTTCAATAAGAAAAGTTGATACGTTCATTACTGTCACAGTGATCTAATAATGATCGCTAAGTTATTCTTGTTTGTCTTTTTACATTCGTTAGTTTCTTGGGGTTGTCTCTCTTTTATTAAAATATTTTAATTTAACATAGTTAATTGTAATTGAAAAAACATTTGCTGTTAATTTAACATCTTTGAACCATTTGATTACAAATCTAGCAATTTTCCGCACTAAATTAAGATGTTCTTAATATTTATGTCATTTTTACTTAACTGTAAAAAAGCTATTATTTGGTCTAAAAAAAATTCAAACAAATTTTAGGAAGTTTTATAAAGAAATAAATTTTTCAAGAATCATCCTTTATATAAGATTACACAGAACAATGCATTCGTCTTCAAATTTGTATAAAGAAATCCTTTTAAAAAAATAGAAGCTAAATAGGGAACAAAAAGCTGTTGACAGTTTCTTGTCATTTTGATTTGGATATTTTGCTTACCATTTGTTTCTAATCAATAAAATAAAAATTAATAAATAACTTGATCGATCATCTTGCATTTTTAAATTGTGTGATTTTCTCTAAGGTTTGAGAAGAAATATTCTAAAATAGAGTAAGCATTGCAACAGTGAATCATGTCCTAATTTTTCTTAATTAACAAGTCAACTTAAGTTTTCATGTATCACTTCCTATTCTTCTTTGACTCTCATAACTCTTTAATTATTGCTATTCAAGCCTTCTATGTTATTGGCTGTGATTCTCTTTGTAGTGAAACTACCGTGAAAGATAAGTTATATACCCATATTCAAAATTACTTTACTTTCTGCTTTCTTTCATGATATTTCATATGGTTATGCAATGAAAAATCGACAGCAAAATATAGTTACTCGGATTTGGTTGCGACTTAATTTTCTTCGACAATTATCTTAAAGTTCTTATAATATACTGTACCAAGTATTAAATTTTGAAAATGAGTTTGGATCTTGCTTAATTCATAACAAGAAATGTTTTTAAAAATTCATATGTAGACATATTTTAACCAGAAACGATTTGAGGATCCTTTTACGTTGAAAGTTTCTTTCAGAGCAAATTTGAATATGAAGTAATCCCCTTAAAACACAACCAGGAATTATTTAACCCTTCTATTCATGATGATGGAAATTTCCATCATACATTTAGTGAATAAAACTATATACTGAAAAAAGGTGTATTGTAAATTGGTTGTTGCTGGCAACTATTGCGCAATAAGGAACGTAGCTGTAAAAAAAAATCAAATGTTATAATCATTATAGCAGGTTTGAATTTGTCATTTCGCTGTTTGTTGTGGTGGGAAGAAAAGTGCGATTTCTTGAATATTTTTATATCTAATCTGGAATTTTTTTTTGTTAATAAAAATGATAATGAGCGGAGAAATTTAGAAGAGAGGGACATTTTGTACTGAGCTTAACTTGTAAATTTGCATGATGATGGATATTTCAATCATATTGTTTTTTAATTATTTTATATATTTATACTAGTATTCTTTTAAACATTTTTCCTTTAATCTAGAGCATGAATTGTATTGTCCCGATTTATATCACAAAAAAAAAGTCGTGCAAAGAAAGGATAGTACCAATTTGAACTGCTGGAGCTTGAAGGTTCCTCTTGCAACACTTTCGTTTCAAATGGACACCACCTTATTCAAAATGATTGAGCATTACATTTGTAACCTCAACGTCCCATTTTGAGGTAATTGCAGAGCTATTAGGGACCAACGCCGCAATTTTGAATTCTGAGGAAATAAATGAAGACGGCATTTATAAGCCTGTAAATCCGCTCTTTTCTCTTTCACATTTTTAATTGAGGTCTTTGACCTTTTAAGACAGATTTAACGTGCATCAGGCCAGATACGTTTATTCGCTGCCAGGCCGTATGAAGTCCTACGTTGCGGTTATTCCTGGAATAGTCCGTTTAGTATGCAAATTTGTTTTAATGTATTTAAACTAATACGTGAATAAAAACAATACAGAAAAGATTGCCACTCCTAATTGAGTAAATACATAGAGTAAACCATCTCTTCTTCTGTAATCTAGGAGCGGAATCAAACTGCCATTTTAATCACTCGACCATGAAAGAAAAATTATAGTGTAAGTAATTATTGTCTCGCGAAGGAAGCGATAAATTCTGAAAAGTAAAGCTACAAACAAATCCCTGTGGCTAAATTGATGAATGATCTCCCCACTTTGCGTGCTTCTCCAAAACTGTGTATCGACGCTTAAACTTTGTTGCTTCAAACTGGCGGCCTTCTTAAAATCGGATAAAGAGGATTCGGCTGTCAAAGGAAATAAATGCGCTACAAGGAAATTTTGTAATTAAGAAAAGCTGTAAAAGTTCAAGAAAAACGTTTGCGTCTTTTATTTTCTTACGAGGACGTTAACACGTTAGCGCAAGAGCAATTAAATATTTTCTCTCGAGTACAGTTTGCTTCTGTTTCGACCTCCTTTTTTCCTTCCTTCCTCTGTGATAAAAGCGGTGATTACCGTATTTATTTTAGAGTACATAAAGATTTTAATTTAAAATACACTCATAAAGCGTACTTTTATTCTAATGGAATGTTAATTAAAAGCTTTTATTTTTTCTGATCTCAAAAAGGGGGGAAATTTTTACATCGAGGGCATATTGAATAGAAATAAATTCCAGATTGACAATAATTTAAGTTTCCTTTTCAACAAACCTAAAACTAGAAATTATATTGTTTTAGTAATATAGATGGTTTAAATACAAATATATTTTATTAATGTTCGTCGTTTATGACTGAAATGTTATTTTAATATTCCTTAAAAGTATTATTCAGGTTAATAAGGCTTATTTGTGTACGTAGAAACTAAATAATAACTGATTTGATAATACGTTTCACATTACTAACTGTTAAATATTATCGAATTTAAACTGAGTTACTTTATTTTTGTGTCTCGCAAATCAATTATTTATCATATTATAACTTTGTCTTTAATTTGATTTTTAAAATCTATGTCAGTTTAATTAAAAATATGCCACGAATCACCAGCGTAAATTCTTCAAAAATAATTTAAGATTCATACTTTAATAATCCCTTTTAGGAAGGACTAAGGTTTAAGAGAAAAATATTTTTTTTAATTTAAAATTGCAGGAATCCAAATTCGTCGCAAATCATTTCGTCGATAATCTTTTTTCATTGAAATATATATTTGAACTGTTTGCTGGACATTTTTGCGTTATATATTTTGTATGTTAAACAGATAACTCTATTTGATTTCCTATTTGATTTTTTTGTTACAATGAAGGAATGTAAACCATGAAAATTATTATTCTCAAAACGTGTTAAGCGCTATAATTTGCAAAATATATACACATATTGTGATTATACATAGTCCTGATGTTGAATATTATGTTAAAATAAGGTTAATAAATAAGTAATAAAGGCAGAATAAGTAATAAATGCAGAATTAAATCGGAATATATACTTGCACTATAATAAAACGAGTAAGAAATTCAATTGCGAAATTTCTTCTTGAAAATTTTATGAAAAGTTCAGAAAAAAAAAGTTAGATCGAAAGTTTAGGAAAAAAAATATATCAAACTCCATTAGAATTTCCCACACTCAAACTTATTGAGCATTTCAACAGTATGTATTCGCACGAAACTGAATGACTTTCCCTCTCTCTTCCTGTAAGACGAGGATAAGAAGTGCGAGATCAAAAAATTACTTGCATTTATTTTCTCTTGGAATGTTTCCGATAGATTTCATTGGAGCTACGGAAAAAATATAACTGCGGCAACTATGTAATCCAATAATATTGATAAAAGCATTAAACAGAGAAATAAAGAGCTACTTTCGTTCTTAATGTCTTATAATGCTACAAGTAAAATGTTTCTGATATTTGAAGTATGGTAATTCCAATATCTATCTATTGATTTAGGCAATGTGTATAATATCTATTTAGAGAGCAATTAAATGTAATGGCTCGCAAAAAATACATGAATGGATGAGCTTTTTCTAATTTAATAAATAAATTAATTACGCTTGTTATATTAAAGAACCTTTCTTATACTAGAGGTTCCGACTTTAAATGCCGTTGCGTGCAATAATATTGGTCCATTAAGACACCAACGACAACTGTATTTGTAACTATACATTACTATACATAACTATACATTATATACTGTATTATAACTCTCAGCAAGCAAAATTAATACAAAGCTTCACTTTAATTTCAAATATTTTATAAAAACGTAAAAGAAAACGTACTCCAAACACTATTTTTCGTACTATGAATTCTTCCCCTTGCTATTAAGCCATTTATATCTGGCATCTTAAGTCTAATTTCCATTCATAGATGGCGAACACGAATAAAAATAGCATAAGAATTTAGCTATTAAAATGCTGGTTATCAGTTCCAATTTCGATGGAAAGAAAGACATGAGGATTGGGAAAATTAATTAAAAATAAATCTACTAATGTAAAATTCTTTTCTTAAAAGTAAGTAAATAAATGTAAATTAAAGTACATGGTACAGATTGGATAATATAAAACTGATAGCACAATAAAAATTTGACTTATCCATTAGTATTCAGTTTGCAAATATAATGAATTCAAAAATAAACAAAACAAAAAGAAAATGAAATTTTTAAGCTAGTAATAACGGTGATCATTTATATTTAACATTGATAACATTTTAATAGATGAATGCAATTAACAAATAAATTTTTTTAAACAAGTTATATTCGTGGTAATTTAAAAGATTTGTATAATTTTAAAAATAATAATTTTTATAATGAAATCTATTATTTTAATCAGTAAACAGCTGTTTGAATGCAACTATTGTATAATACAACTTAAAAATGACCTGCCATCCAATGAGCGACATCACTTAAAATAAACTGTTATGGTGAACGCCAAGAAATTAGTGTAGTTAAGTTCTTATAACTATTCACAAATAAAACAATTTGCGGTGCTGATTTTTTATTAGATAAAATAAATTCGAATAATATGCAATACTTCAGTATTCTTTTATCATGAAGCTAAAACGACAATAGGAAAACAAACAATTATTGATTTTACAAATTTAGATTTAAGGCTATGGAGTCAGCTTGGTTTCATTCATTTAAAATTCCAAATTCGAAAGATTACAGAAAACAAAAAATGACATAATAAAAACTGATATATTTAGGTTCCAAAGACAAATAGGTTGTAAACCTTTGAGTAAATATGGCTTTAATGCACCATTAAAAAAATGAAAAGTTAGTTTTCTAAATCTTCAAGCAAGTTGAACTACTAAGAGCAGAAAGCAACAAAAGTTGCTACGAAGTTTTCAACAGGCGATATAAGAAAAATATTAGCTTTATACGTAAACAAGGATAAGAGGCCATTTTTATTTATCACCTTACAACGTTTTTTCGCCCTTTTAATGATTCTGTATAATAAAACAGCTATCTAATTATTTCGCACCATACGCTTAGGACTTTAATGATTAAGCAATTCTTACAAGGATTTTTACAACTACAGAGAACGTAATTTTACTTCTAAGTTCTTTAAACGCTTGGACGAATCATTCTGCAGAAAAAAAAAATGAAAGAAAACTGTGTACCTGGTTAAACATCCAGTAAAGTACATGGAATAAGGCAACCAAGCAAGAAAGAGTTTTCACATAATCACCCACTTCAAGTATGCACAGAACTTCGTAATTATTTTGCAGTGGAAATTTTCTTAAAAGAAAGTTTGTAAATTCTAAAATTTCAATTAGGAAAATGCTCAAAGCTGTAAATTTTCCTAATAATTCAAGCAAGAATAAAAGAATAAGAAAGGAAACATATATTCGAAATTTGTTTTAAGTGAGCGAACATCCTCGCAATTTCATTTCTATTCAAATAAATTTAGAGACCAATACTAGAGTGTACTTGTGCTGAAAACAAAGTAGATATGCCTTCTTTTATTCATTTTTTTTTCTCTTAAGGGAGCACATTTTCAGATAGAAAGAAGCTATCAAAATCGATTAAAGAAAATTCCGTGAAACTCTTTGAATGATAATTACTGTCAGGTATTCTCTAAGGAATTGAGCTGAACTATCTATCATGGAAATTTTTGTTCGGGTCTGCATAGGGAAAAAACTGCATTTTAATGAGTTTGCAATTGAACTCTTTGTTCTGACTTTGACTTCGAAGCAGACGCAAAAACCTGTTAATGTTATTCTTTTCAAAATTAATTCTTTGCATTAGGTGAAATCACTTAAAATAATATGATATTTTTTCCTCAACTAAGATCCATGTCTATCAAATTCATGATTACATTCGATTAAATTTTGCAAAGCGTTTTAATTGTCTACTTGAATGTTATTTTCTTCAAATTTAGTGCTATTTGTTTGCTTTAAATTATTTCCTTAGCCTTTATAAGCTTATAATTTTAAGCTTCTAATTTGATTTTCTGTTTTATTAAAATTTTGTATGACTTTAATCGATAGACTTACGAAATATTTTATTCCGCAATTTTAGTTTTGTTCCCGTAATACTTATATGTCTACACAATTTTAAAAAATCAATATATAAAAATAATGCATTTTAACTATTAAAAAATATTAGATGCCAGTAGAATATAAAATATTAACTTGAACCATTAAATTAAGAAAGTTCTAAAAAGTAAATGAAAATTATGAATTATGTTGGTAATTACATTATGTTGGTAATTTTAGTATTTGCTTGAACTGGTGTCATTAGAAATAAATGATTCGAAGGGACCGCTATAATACAATTGGCACACTAATTTACCTATATAATAAATATGATTAATTACTATTTTGGAGACAGAGGTTTTTCAATATTCGATCTGGAATGCCTTTTTCTATATATGTATCAAAATAGTACATCCAGCTATTGAAATAATTCTTGAAATAAAATAAATCTTGTTTGTTCAAAACACATCCAAGTATAGATAGCCCACTAGAGATTGTGTATTAAGCAAATCTCGTCTTGTAAATAACCAAAAAAATCCCTTCATTTCTATTTACTAAAATTTCTGAAAAATAATCAAACATAATTTAGATTCATCTTTATATTTTTTTAATTCTAGGAAATTCCTTCACTTTTCCAATTCTTTTATCATCCATTCTTATCAACTGGTCAGGGATGGTCAGTTAACGTATGTTAATTTTTAATGCAGTATAAAAACTTTGTTTACTCCATTTTTAAACGAAATTCACTGACTGGTGTGAAAGGAATCATTATTGATATTTGAAAACAATAAATTTTCTAGTACTCATTAAATGGGTATTTTTTATTTTCAGAAGGAATAATTGTGAATTAGATAGAAACTTATTAAGCTGAATAGAATTTACTATAATAAAAATTTGATTTTTACATAGAGTTCAAATAATTTAATTAGACCAAAAGAATAAATGTTAAAATCAATTTATCTAGTTGAAGGAAATGCATGCCGTGGTATTCATTTAACGGAATGAAATTTATTATGTAGTCTTTACTTCAAAACTGTAGATTTAAATCAAAAGTTAGATCCCTTTTTTTAAATCTGTATGTCTGCCTATCCACATCTCCGATATCATGATAGTTAAAAAAGTGGGAGATGTGAAATTTCTTGTTTATCACCAAACTTTTAAATTCTGCGGGGATGCGATGGCCTGGTGGTAAGGCTTCGGCTTCGGAACCGGAAGGCTTCAGTTTCGAGAACCGATTCCACCGAAAATCTGGCGTATAAGTGGGTCCGGTGCACGTTAAATCCGTTGAGTCCAAACTCTCTACCGCTGGTGTGGTGTGGGAGCTTGCAGCTTAGGCATCGCCCTCGTCATCCGGCCACGGTTCAAAATTAGGTGGTCTGTTCCAAATTAGCTCCAGTATTGCTTTAAAACGGAACGTTCCTGTAACTGAACTAATTTAAACTCTGCGTTAAATTTTGAAGTAGGTATGTCAAAGGGATGAATGATGTCAATACATCTATTCTTGTACTTTCAAATACGATTACCCGATTCCACCTAAGAACCATCGTGTGAGCGGGTCTAATGCACGTTAAATCAGTCCGGGCTAAATGTCCTCCCGCTGATGTAGTGTGGTGTGGTGTGGTGTGGAGAGGGGGTGCCAGCTCAGATGTCGTCCTCGTCATCTGACCGCTGTTCAAAATTACGAGGTTCGTCCCAAAATAGCCCTAGTGTTACTTTACAACGCGACGTTAACATAACTATAACTAAAACCAAAACACGATTATTCGGAAACGCAATATGCTCGATATGTTTATTTATAAGCGTAGACTAACCTCAGCGTTTGATTTATTTTGCAGCTAAAAAAATCGAATTATATAAACTTTATTTCAGTGGTCACGATCAATTGATCGCTATAAAAATTAATCCCATTAATTAGCATTTTTGTTGCGCAAAAAGATCTTTCATAAAACATTTAATCATATTTAAAGAACATGGGACAAATGATTCCAAATAATTTGGATATTTTGCATAAATATATATTACTCCCCCCCTTTTAGTTCTGTACTCAAAAATTTGCGTTAAGGCATGATTTTCAAGACAAGATTTTCATTTATAAATAGTTCTGTGTTCAACATCTTAGTTTGATCCGTTAAATGAAATCTAAATTATTTAAATTATATAACTGACCGTTATATTTATAGAAATTAAAATAACTTCGTAATATATCATTTGCACAGCTGATCGTTGATAATGAAATTTTATTCACAAAATAATTAGCCTTTAACTGTAAAGTTCGCTGATCCATTTCATTTATCATTAGTTTCTAAGTATTATATCGTATCCTCTTTCATTTAAAGAGAAATTATACTAAAATGTAAACATCAAGTTATATACTATTTGGGAAAAAGAATATTGAACTTATTGAAAAGAAAGGAAAACTTTTTTTTTTTACAATAAAATCTTCCTATCTTAAAATTAATATTATCTAAATCGGATTTATTATGACCGTTAAAATTCATGTTTCACGTAGTCGATAAATACAAAGAAATATAACATACGATCCCTCTCAAAACCATGGCTTTATTGACGGACTGAGACAATTTTTTAAATTGTAGGGTTTTTTTTTTTTTATTAATATTTCGGATATTCTTACATATGTGTCCCCAGTAGTTTGGACTTTAACATTTCAGCTCTGCTCTCATGTAAAAAGTTTGCTTGTTACAATTTTACTATTTTTCACATTCATGCTTAAAACTCTATGTATAACTCTCAAAACCTGCCTCAAAAACTCCATAAAATTTTATTGGCAAGTTAATTTCACGATGGTGAATTTTTTTTAGTGAATAAAATTGATATTTAATGGAAAAGTTTCGATGTAACATTTAATTACTAAGACTTATTAACTCAGTTATTATATGTTGATTAGAATAAACATGTTCCCTCGAGTTATTTCCATTGAAGCACATTTTGAAAAGATGAGATAAAAAAATACAATTATGACCCATTTTCGAAGTAGCACATTATATAAGAATACTTTGAAGAAATATCGATCGTCATCTCAATTTAATCTCTCTACTAAGCATTTAAATTGACGCTGTTCAGGTTCTACAGGTATTACTCATTTAATAATTACCTGTTCCTCTAATAATCAAATATTTAATATTTAGCATCCGTCTAAAGAATTAATTGAATATTTTTGAGATTTCTGCATGATTAGCACAATAACTTTCAACATACAGAGCTTGATTGGATTTCAAAAATTTAATTGCTTACGTTTAATTTTACACATCAGTGATAACCATTAAATATTATATTCATAAAATATTCAAGTTTCTGAGCTACCAATTGTTCTTTCTCTTATAAACAAACAAATAATACATGAATATCATGAATTTAACTGAGTGTTTTGATAAAACTTTCATCAATAATGCATTTGTTTAACTACACGAGTTTAATTAAGACTGCTTCTAATCTAGAAAAGTTTTATTTGATCTTTTATGAAAGGTTATATAAATTAGAAGGGATTTATATGAACGAAATAAGCTATAAAAATAAATTGCATCAATAATATACACCTCATCTCGAGTTTTTGCATTCCGAACAGCTATATAGCAATAATTTAATATCAAGCGAAAATGAAATGTCTGTCGTGTTAATAGGTGTACACACCCTTATATCCCCAAAGCATTTAAATGATCTCAGTTCATATCCCATGGCATTTATATTTAATAACATGATGAATAAATTTCAGAGTTCCAATTTAATTACCTTATTAGGTGACAAAGTTCGTGAATTACTCACGACAGTGCAAATTAAAAGCTGTCCAACTTTAGAATGAATATTTGGCTTTTGAACTAAATATAAACTGTTTTTCCAACACTCTTATTATGACATTGCATTAAAATCGTTTAAATATAGACAGGAGGAAATAAATTAGCATGTATTGTAGACAATGACTGGCAAAGCAGACATGTTTTTGATATATTCTAATTATGTTCCATAAATACTGATATCGCACCTGATTAAATTCTGTATATAATGTCAAAGTTGAACTCAAATACTTTCATGACTGAATATTTTACCTAATGATGACATTTGATCTAAAAGCAATTAATAAATTTAATCTGATCTAACCCATATTAAAATGTTGAAAATTATTATTCTTACAGTCTGCAGAAATGTGTCTTGCTAAAGTTTAAATTTTCAGAAAAAATAATGAAATAAAATATTTTTTCCCATTTGCTAATAAATAGATGAAAGAGTAAAATGGCGTGCCATTTTTTTTCTTAGTGCAAAATGAGCAAATAATTTCAAATTTAAACTGCAGCTGTACATTTTAACAAGTATCGTATTTGTGGTGCATAAATTGACTCCATTTCATGATATAATGTTATTGTTTCGTTAAGTAAATTTTATCTACAAAAAAGAATTATACATTCCTTTTAATCGCATTTACAATTTTGATGCAATAGTAACCTATTTGCTATTCTTTCAATAAAAGTTGTTTCTGAAAAAAATTATTTCCACTGTCCACTTGAATATTCCGAAGTGCATGAAACTTTTCCTAATAACTCAATTCAACATTTCCTTAATTTGTATACATCCATTTGTATACAGTTTGTATATACAATATTTCCTTAATTTGTATACCATACATTATTCACCCAGTTGTATTTTATTTCAGCACATTCATATATTCTAATTGTAAATAGTACATCTCAAACATTTAAATGCTTATAATCTTTATTCATTTAACTATTAGAAATAAAAAAAAACATATGGCTAAAACATATTTTACACATTGAGAAACATCAATAATTCTTTAAAATTCAAAATTTTTAGCAGACCAGTTTTAGTGAATATTTTTATTCTGAGGTAGATATTGAAAGATATTTTTAAAGTTTATGGAATTAATTCTAAAACATGCATAATTAATTTATGATAGAGATTTCTTCTCCAATCATGAAGAAAATAGAAAAGGAAGTAATTTGCTATGAAACTGCATCATCTTATGTAATTTTTAAGTGGGAAAATGATAGATTCTTTTTTAATAATATTTGGCTTAAGTTAAATGGAGAACAATTTCAAGCTGGAATGTATTTTAAAATATACATGGAAAATAAGAATTTATTTACTGACAAGGAAAAACAAAACAAAATTATAAACAAATGAACTTATTGTAAGCACTCACGCCGATTAGTTTTAAATAGTCCATTCTCTAAGTGTAGAAAGAATTTTATTATTCAGTGTCTAATTTTTAAAAACCGATTTTGAAATTGAAAAAGAAATGCGATAGGATAAAAGCATACTAGTAATTTCAAATTCTGAAAAGTTTCCTTTTTAAGAAACAGCTTTTTCTTGAGAAATTTAATACCTTATTCCTATTTTATTCCTTTGTTTTATCTTAAAGATAAAATAAATACGAAGTATTTGAATACATATTTTTGTTTAAAAGAATACAAATATTTTTAAAATTGATTTTTTTATTTCTTTTTCTCTTGATGATTGTGCACGGTTCAAGGAAATCAATTATTTTTTGCACTTAAAGAGGAAAACTGATTGGATTTCTCTGTTAAACAGCAATTTATATTTCTCCAATTTTTTTTAATATTGATTTATATGAACTGTTTTAATCCTTATTAAATGTATAGCTATAATCAATTTTCGAAGTCTAAAAATGTATATATTTAGTTTTATATGATGTTAAATAACTGACTACACAAACAGATTTTATCATCAAATTAAAGCTTCCTATTCAAACTTAAAAAGGTAGTAAGGCATTTATACTTTCTTTTCAAGTGAACTTATCCGAAGCTTTAAAATAAATATTTTGAAAAAAAAATTCTACATTTTGAATACTGAAAATTAGAAATTAATTTTTCGCCCAGGATTGCCAATGTTTACCTTTTTTCCCACGAAAGCTTACATATACATTTGCATGTTATATTTTCAAATCATTAAAGATGTTAACGAAATGTTAAAGATGTTGACATTCAAATTATAGCTACAATTGTAGATCTCGGTGACTCTTTTATGGCCAAATCATTTAGGCTACAAAAGAGTCACCAAGACCGTCAATAAATTATTTAGCACAGACGAATTATTTAGTACGGACCAATTATTTACTATTATATTGACTTCGAAGTATTTTGAACTAATCTATATAGGATTAACAAATTAATTTCGTCACCGACTGTTAAGTACATTTACGACTGCAGTTGGATTTCTCATTGAATAAGTAAATTTCCTTACTCGAAAGTAATCCCGTTATCTTTGGAAACAAGATTTTGAAAATGTACTGCTAAGAAATATTTGTCTCAAAAATGGAAAGACTGGATGTTGAAGCATTTATTATTGCATAGAAAGGAGCAATTTACTCAACTGAGCAATTTGCTTAAATTTATCTTAGAACATCAAGCATACTCACTGAATAGGTAAGATTTCTGACTGAAATATGAAAAAAAGGCCATTCTTTATGAAGGTAGCGCAAAATTAAAAATGTAGTGAAATCTAGAACTCTATTTAAATCTAAAACAAGTAATGGTTATAATATATTATTAACATATGGTAAAAATGACAAATTATTTGAATTTATAAAAGGGATGCTCAAAGCAAGATAGTAACTTCACATTAAATTCCAATTTGAAGGAGGCAAAAAGCAATAGAAAAGATGGAATCATAATTAGTATCTCCTACGAAGAAGCCGTAGACAATTTTATAGAAGAATTTTAAAAAAATAAAATACATAAGAACAACTACACGTAACTTTTCGAACAAAGCATTACCATAACCATTTCAAAACAAAATATCACAAATAATGAATTCATAAACAGTTTCAAGTCATAGAGCAAAGCATTAGAAAGTTTATCCCTTGTAAATAAGAACGTCATATAAATCAAGGAAAGGAAGGAATTGGGTTTCTCAATGGACAGAAGATTTATTCAACAATATCATGATAAAAAGTAAAATAAATTTGCTCTGAAGCCAATTAGACTCTTATAAGAATATTCCATTGTTTTAACTGTGCAAATTATGAGTTTTTGGTAATACAGACTTCAAGGACAGATCTGGATTTTCTAACAGATGTGGGAAAAAGGAACACAAAAGAATGCGAAAATGTAGAATGATGTTGTGTTAACTGTCAGAGCTGCAACAATAAATTTAAGACACAGCTTGGTGTTAAGCACTCTGTAAGTCATAAAGAGAGATTAGAGTGAAAGAAATGAAACTTCAAATCACCAGTAATAATTAAAGTTCAAGTTAAGTAAAACATATATATTTTGGGCTCGCATTTGATCATTTATCATATAAAATGAACATACAATAATTCCAAATCATCCTGAAGTACAAGTATGACTAAAAATTATTAACGATCCATATTACTTAAACTCCAAAATAAATAAATAAATTCTAAAAATAAAGATAGGAAATTCTTTTCTCCAAATAAACTTGTAAGTTTTATTATCTTTAATCCCAATTTTAAAGTTGTGCCTATTCAATTCGCCAGGAAAACGGTTACTTTATTACTAACAATTAACCACCCATCTTTAGTGATTTAATCCCTGTTTATACGGCTTCGTTTTGTGGCAATAGGGTAATTGTCTGTAATTTAAAAAAAAAAATCTTTGGTGATTATTTCAGTCTACTGCTTGCCGAGAAAAAACATCGAGAATGATATAAATTACTTCAAATAAAAACTAGCAAATCTGATACTAGGTTATCTCAAGGCAAAAAATTTTTATAGGTTCGTAAAGTGACAGAAAAAAGAGGGAAATGTGTGTTAGAAATGGATATTCATCCTAATATAACAATAATAAACAAGGATTATATTTATCTAAATTACTTTTCGAATGAAAGTTCCTGCTAAATTGATTTGATTTTTGTAAAAAAAAAGTATCGAATCAAATATATATGATAAAATAATGACGTTCGATTATCACGTAACAGAATTCGAATTTATCTGATGTTGAGACACGAAGAATACAAAGATAAAAAAAATGAATAACTTCTTATTTAAATATCATTAAATAATGTAATTAACAGAATTTGTGGGGAAAAGTATGAAAAAGAGTGATGATTAAGGACATTATAACCGGATTCAATATGGAATCAGAAAGCCTTGAAAGCATATATTTTATAAAATATTGGTGGTCGCGAACAATTAAATAGCCTAAAAGACTCTACAATATGAAATGAACAATAACATTAGTCATGAATTAACTGTTATAGAGAGAAATTTTATATCCTCAGAAATAAATAAAAAGACTGATAAACAAGGCAAGTGTGTATTTGGCGGAAGCCACTGCCATCCTGAAAGCAGTTGGATGTAAAAGAATGAACAGAAAGAAAAGCAAATTTTTTTATAGGATAATCTTACTCTATGTCTGTACTTGTCTCTAAAATCATAATGTGTTCAGGAAATTGTACACAAACTAAAATCACTATTCCATATTAAAATTTGGATCCGCTTACACTTGGCTAAAGCTCATGTAGAGTACTTGTAGAGCTCATTCTAAGAAAATGAATTTGTTGATTCTTTGGCTAAACAAGCAATGGAGAAAATCTTTATACACCTTTAATCATACTTTGACTATCCCTAAATCTTGAGTCAAATTCAAATTAAAGTAGTCGATGATAAATAAACGGCAAAGTAGATGGTGAACTTTACTTAAAGATTTGTCAATGGAATTTTCCAACAAGTGTGTATTAATCACCGTTTGGACGATTTCATTTTGAACCAAGTACTCATCTCATATCTAGTTTTCTCGCTCTACCAACCATCCATATTAGAACGTTCAGTGATTGAAGCACTAATGGCATTGTTGTTATGCTTCAATATTAAATGTATTTGTTATATCTGTGAAGAAGAGTTGGCTTGTCTGCCTGTGCGTCTTGAGCAGAGTCAATTTTCATTCGACATATCGCTCAGTAAAACTGGGTGTCTTGACAAGAAGGAACTCTTTTAGTTCTTAAAGATTTGTTTAAAGCTTATTATTAAGATGGAAGTTACACAATTGAACTCAGTAAATGCTTCCTTAAAGAGGAAAAAATTTAAGGAAGGAAACTGCAATGCTAATAGGACATTTCAATAAACTTATTTCCAGTGTATACATTTAACTGCATAAAGTATTTACTAAGCTAATATTTGTAAAAGCATTTCCGTCAAAATTTCCCATTGAAGAAAATAGAAAAAAAAATAACTGAATTGGAATGAAACGTGAGTTTCCTCACATTTCAATACGCTGCTCTGCCTCAGTAATTATCAATTATTTGACGGTCCACAGCTTCTGATCGCTGTCATTAAGTAATAAATAGTAACGATTTGATGTTGTCATCGAATTCACGGTCGCCCATTAACACGATCGAGATTTTGTTCAATTTAAGGTAGTGATTTTTGTGTCATTAAGCGTTGAAGCACATTATCCAACTTCTTTATTTATTCATCGACGAATCTGGATTTGTGATAGAAGCGAAACTCCACTGATTAATGAGATAAAGCTTTTATTTATGACGCAGGAGGAAGCAATTCTTTATGGGGATCGTATACAAATTTCCTGCTTTGTAATCTGAAACCACAAGGTGATTTAATTAAGCAAACAGACAGATCTATTAAGTTATGCATTAAGATTCGGATTTCCAACCTTCCATCCAAACTTTTGAAGAAACTGAAATAATTAAAAGCTTTGCAGACCTGAAAAGGTTTCACATTCATATATTCTTAATACAGTTTTATAGGTGTTATCCATATTAATTTATAAACATTAATGCCTATTATTTAGCAAACACGTATTCCCCTAAATAATTTTATCAGCTTATTCCTTTTATTTAACAGTATTCTGTTTTTTCTAAAGCAACTATTCTAAATATAATGCGTATAAATTTCAAAAATAATACCCGATAATTAGCTCTGAAATTATATCAAATGAACTAGCTATTTAGAAGATATAAAGTTAGAATAATAGAAGATAATTTATATAGTAATTTCTACATACTCTTATATAATAGATTAATTAATTGTATTAAAAGTCTATCAAATATTGATTGATTTGAAATTGCTGTTTATTTTTTCCCTCTTGAGGAAGGATTTAACTGCCAGAGCAATAATTCGATGATAATCTATATAATAGGTTTTAATAGTATTTTAATTTATTAGATTAAGGCCTTATTTTAAGAGCTTCTAGTGGCAGCACTTGTAATCTTAAATGATGGTTAGATGTTGAGAAGGAAACCTTATTTATACAATTACCTTCTCATTTGATAGTTCATCACCATGAGTAATTTATTTCTCTTAAATTTATTTGTAAATCGATTAAATTCAAGCTAAAGTTCTTCTTAAACCAAATAGGAGTTCTATATTAAGTCCATCTAAAGCATCTTAAGGAAATAAAAGAAAATGAATTTCATAAAATTTAGGGGATCAGACTAAATTCATTACCGCAAGTAGACAATGTATTCATGCCATCAATTCAGCGTTTTACCTACTTACGGATAGGGCACATTTGCTGACAATAACAAATGAATATTACACTCCATAATTTAGTTGTTGAATTGACAAATATTTTCCACTTTTTATCAGGATGACTATTTGCAACATATTGATAAGCATGTTTCATTACAAAATTTGCAATCAACAGTTTTAAATAACTCATGCCACATATTTCTAAGTTGTTACAACAAAATTTAGACATAGTTTATCGATAGAGGTGATTTTCTAATTATTGTATTTTCAGCTTGAGGTCAAGCCGCAACTGTTTTTTGGGAAGATTCCCGATTTGAATTAAGAGGCTTCCAGATTCAGAAAAGCACTATTCAAATATCAGATGTCTAAGTGGGTGTATTCCTTCTATACTAAAGAATATTGTTAATGCGAATTACAATATTAAATGCTTAGGTGCGTATTTATTCTTCGAAATCAAGAATATTAATAGAAGGTAATTTACTTTAAGATAAAATTTTCGATAATAATTTCTAAAGA
This sequence comes from Argiope bruennichi, assembly GCF_947563725.1. Taxonomy (NCBI): domain Eukaryota; kingdom Metazoa; phylum Arthropoda; class Arachnida; order Araneae; family Araneidae; genus Argiope; species Argiope bruennichi. The sequence continues at coordinate 71,689,311 of NC_079163.1, read as the reverse complement.
TCACAAAAGCCGGGAGCTGTCCACGATGTTCCAACCACGAAGTAAAAGAACTTTCGATTCACGGCGAAGGTTTCGGTGCTTGATTTCTGCTATTTGGTAACTCGAAAAAGGAAAGCGGCAATGAATTTCGAGATTGTTACTTCATTAATAAATAGAATAGTAAAAGCTAGGAAATAATAAATATAAAAGAAATTTTTTTGCAAACGTATCTGTGGATTGTAAATGAAAAGTAACTCATTTATCAAAAATATGGAAGTCAAAATAAGAAATGCAAAACCATGAGAAGCAGAAATCAATAGGATAAAGATATAAAGAGGGGTAAGAAAAATCAGGTATATCAGGGTAAGAAAAAATTTCGTGATATATTATACAAAATATTTATTTCATTAACAAATTAAATTGTTGCTTCTTTATTATTTATTCCCCTTTGATTAAACACCAATTCAAACCAAGTCCAAAGGATCAGGGAAAGAGGGCCGCAGTAGATAAGACCCCGAAGCACCCGAAGGCAGAAATCTGATTTTAGCTCATATAAAGATGACGCTTGCATGCACAACACCTTTTACAGGGAGGCTCTTTCACACATCTCACAGATAGAATATAGGTTAAAGAACAACCATGCCCGAACCGAGATTCAAACCCTGGACGTCCAGATCATGGGGAAGACGTGCTACCCCTAGGCCAGGACGCCATTGTAAATTGAATGGTAAAAACTAGAAAATAATAAATATAAAAGAACATTTTTCTTAGCCATATTGTAAGGAAATGGCTGTAAATTGTAAAAGAAAAGTAATTCATATATCAAAAATCTGGAAGTCAAAATTAGAAATGCAAAACCATGATAAGCAGCAATCAATGGGATAAGGATATAAAGAAGGAATATCAGGGTAAGAAAAAATTTACCGAATATTTATTATAGAAAATATTCATTTCGTTAATAAATTGAATGGTAAAAGCTAAAAAATAATAAATATAAAAGACGCTTTTCTTAGACGTATCGGTGAATTTTAAAGGAAAAATAAATCATTTATCAAAAATATGGGAGTCAATATAAGAAATGCAAAACCATGAGAAGCAGAAATCAATAGGGTAAGGATATAAAGAATAAATATCAGCGAAGAAAAAAATTCTGAATATTTATTATACACAAATTAAAATGCTTTATAAATGTGATTGCAGTTTCAATTAACTACATTTCTGCTTGAACGTCTGTTTCCACAATTGTTTTGATTTTCAGATTTTTGATTAAAAATTCATTTTTCACTTACAATACACAGATAAACCTGTTTTAATTATTATTTTGCTTTTTAAATTAATTCTTTTACTATGAATTCCAAGAATCACATAATGTAAATCAAAATTTTAATAAAGCACTATAGAATCTTTTTCTAACGTTTTATCATCAAAGAATAATGAAATATAAATAGTTTGCAATTTTCCTGCCTGTTTTTATGAATAATATGAGAAAAAATAAGCAATAATTCCAAAACTATAATCTTCTGCTATGAATTATTAATTTCATAAATGTCTTCTGCCCATTACCTAGAGAATAATGGACAAAATAGATGTATAGAATCTAATTAAGAAGTCGAGCGAATGCAAAATAAATGCAAGATTAAAAAAATCTAATTTCCTTTTCAGCATATTTCAAATATGATTTAAGGAATCTTGATATTCCTATCACCTTAGTTAATTGTATTGTCCCCTTATAAGACAAGTGTTTTTATTTATTCGCTTTAAAAATCAATATTTCATTTACTTCATTTGCAATTGCTAAGAATAAAAATATCGCCTGAAATTTTACCAAACAAATATGTTTCTGTGTCGATTCATTTAGGGTCTAATCTTTCTGAGAAATTATGTGATATCTCTATACAACAGCTTTTGTCTTGAAACGGTGAAAAATATTTTTAATGAACATATATTTAAAATTATTTCAGTGTTTTTGTCTGGAGTTCGATGAGGAATATGACGACACAATTAAAGCCTTCCTTATTGGAACCAAATATATAATTGAGATCGTTTAAAAAAGACATGGCATTAAACTGCTATTTTAATATAAAAGAATCTGTGAATACTTATGTTTTAAAGATTTAAAAATGAGCTTTAATGACTAGTATATGAATCAATTCGAAATGCAGACAATTAATATTTTTATTTAACTAAATTTGTTGAGTGGTGGAACAGATTCATATTTGACTTATATTATTATCCATAAGAGAGAATTCACTACTTCAAATACTATATATGGTAATTATAATAATGGGAATATAGTTTTTTATTGAAACTTATTAACGCAATTAATGCTTAATGTCTTTTTAAAATTAAGTAAAATGGTTCAATTTTTTTATTAAAACGCCAATTTTTTATATTGAAATTTAAATGCTTATAATAAATATAATTACATATAAATTTTATAATTATTCCTAGTAATAAGAAATATTTCGATGTTTCAAAAATAATAAACATTTTTCATTATATGTTTTTCTAAGGAATATTAAGATGTGTCCCTTTTTAATACATAAAAATAATATTAAGGCTTAACGCATATTTCTACAAAAAATTAGAAAAATGCTAAAACTGGCCAGCTAAGATGCAAAAAATAATTTCTGACTTTAAGTAGAATTTCATACTAAACTATTATAAATCTTGATGTTTTACTATTATTACTAAACTATTATTAAACTTTGAATAAACAAGAAATATGTACCAAAACACCAAACACGTAACTCAATTATTTTCATCCTATAAGAACTCTTTAAGAAACACTTTATTTAAGAAAATGTTCAAAAACGAAAAAAATAGGTGCAAGGACCAAATTTTAACTTTCACTCATTTTTATGATTTAATGAATACTACTTCTTTTATAATGAGTGAATTTCAAGCATTCATTTCCCTTGAATATACATAGAAGCATACTCAAATATCTATTACAACCATTCTAATGAAACCATAAGATTCGTTAACAGGAAAACCCTTTTCAAAACGATATTGATAAACTTCAATAAGGCATGCATCTAAGGATACATCCATATTGATGCAAATGGAGGTAAGGTTTCCCCTCCCCCATCCCCCCCTCTTTCGGTTTCCGGAACACCTGTCATTTAAGAGATGGTTCTAAATAGGGATCAGGCGGTCAATGCAAGCTCATTTCTAACATGGTGGGGTTTCATTAGTTTGCCACCATTTTAACCTCTTCAATGCATATAACCAGTGAATAATATTAGCACACATTCGGGAGAGATTCGTATCATATCCTAAAGATTTATATTGTTCTTTTTATATTATTTGTATTTTATTTTATTTTGTATTTTTTTATAATGTAAAAGATAGAAAACTACTGATTGTGGAATGAAATATAAATTATGCAAATATATATTTTCAATAATAAGTACAGATAATTTTTTTTTCGAATTCATCCAAAAATTATAAAATGTAAATAGAGAAATTTCCTTTTCTACTATTCACCTGAATAAATATAAAGAATATCGTCGATTTAATGGAGATTCGAGAAATTCGTAACATCAGAATGGATTCATGTCCATGATTTATGTTGTTGTTATTTACGGCACTTTACCAGCCCGCTGACAGATCCTAAGACGAGTCCGCGCCTCTTGTTTTTTCAGTAGCGCCAACTTGGGCCAAAAGTACGACTTAGCTACTTCACGCGTCACATTCGCTTGCACAACCCCTTTTTACAGCACCTCACCGATAGAACACAAAATAGGAACAACCATTCCCGAACTGGGACTCGAACCCAGGACGCCCAGATCACGGGGAAAACACGCTACCCCTATGCCAGGACGCCGGCACCAAGATCTATTGCACACTTAAAAGCATTTCTTTAAGTTTCACATATTTTTTTATAATTCAATAATGTTTTATAATAGTGTTTTCTAAGTAATTTCAATAACAATATAAAAGGCAACTTCCATTCAAATTTCAAAAATTAGCTTATAAAAATACAGTAAAAATAAATGAGATTGTGAAGTTTTAATGTCAAAATAATTAAATTCTGCTTTCGATTGCTTAATATATATATTGAAGTTTTCAAGTGATAGTGTAGCTTAAAATTAGACAGTAAAAATTAATGAACTGCGATTCTGGATAGAGTTGAAAACACAGGTCTGTGCAACTGTCTAGAAGTTGTTTTTTTTTTTAAGTCTGAATGTAAGTGGTTAAAATAAAATCGTTTTTTTAAGAGAGGAGACGAAGTGAATTTATTGCACACTAGCCGCCTTTGGCGACCAGCCGGTTCGCCAGTATTACCACTCGCTACAATTTTCAATTAAATTTTTCAAACAACTTGTCTCTTAATATCTTCTTCTCAAACAAAACATTTTTAATCTTCAAATTTTGATAGTCATACCAAACTTATACTGTTGTTTTGATCGTTTCGTTCAATTTACTATATATATTTTCCTAATGTGTTGTCATTTCCGGTAAAACTTCAACTTTAATTTAAAGTGGAAATGATGAAATTGCAATTAATGTAAAGATATTTTTTAATGAAACCAAGCGTTTTATTTTATTTATCATCTTTATTGTTATTTATTTATTATTATTAATATTGAATATGAGTACTGCAAACAGAATCGTTTGGTATTTAAGTCTTATGTGAACTACAAAATATTTTTCATAATTTATGTAATATCTCAAAGAATAATTCAACAAAAAATTTCTCAGATTCAGCATATAATTCAGTTTTTAGTTTTTCTTTTAAAAGGATTGAAATGAAATCAATATTAATATTTTGTTTCGACCTATAAATATATTTACAAAAATTATGAAGTCTAAATTTAATGCAGTAAGGTATATTCTGAGAAATATTCTGGACACACCAAATTTGAAATAAATGAATGAATGTTTATATTTTCCACGATCAACTAAGACTGATTTATGAAACTTTAAATGTTAAAAATTTAGAAAAACTCAACATTTTCCTAATCTTAGGTCAATTAATCTTGAGAAACCTGCGCGCTGATTGGCGTATTTTCTTTGAAACGGTCGATGGAAAATCTAAAATTATCTTTTTTTATTGAATAGTGATATTCAAATTTTCATAAATCAGTCAGTTTAAGTGATTGATTTAGTTGATTGGAAATTAACTCTTTTTATTTAAAATATTAGTGATTGAAGAACATTTTGTAAAACGTGATTTCCACAGCAGAAGCTTTATGTAAAATCAAGAATTCGTTATTTATTAGAGCATTTATTGAATCCATTTACATAAAATATAATCATTTTCCATTTAGACCATTTAGCAGATCTGTGTATTACTAAAGGTTTACAAATTAGCTGTGTGGCCCAGATTTGAATGGATATCCTGTTCATATTCAACAAAACTTGCCTTAAAATAAAACTGATTTATTGGGTTAATAATATAGAGAGTGTAAAAGAACATAGAATAATTTTTGTTAAATTTATTTCTTAGAAAAATAAATATTTTATATTTGTTTCATTTCCTACAGACACGTGCTGAAAATTATATTTTTGCAGATTTCATTTCCAAAAAGATTTAATTTATTTTTAATTGGAGATTTAATCAATGTGATGGCAACACTTTGAAAAAAGCTAATTTTCCCACATGAATGCGAAACGTGCTCTTGCAGCTTAAATTTTATTTTTATTTTGTACGAAAAAATTGTTGAAAAATATAGTTAAAATATTTATTTAAAAATACATTAAAAATAGAAACTTAATTTTAAAATTAAAATATTGGTATCATTTAAAAGATAAATTTTTGATCTTTAACTTGATGTAAAAATCTTTTTTGTGCGGTAATATTTTCGGAAGTTATAGTAGAAACATGCCAAAATTTCGCTTAATTCTAATTAAAAATTCGAAAAAATAACCCCGAGGTGCACATTCCCGGCCTCCAAGGTATACACGTGCCAAATTTGGTAGCTGTAGGTTGAATGGTCTGGCCTGTAGAGAGCCAACACACACACACACACACACACACTGAGCTTTATTATAAGTACTAGCCGCCTTTGGCGACCAGTCGGTTCGCCAATTTTAATGTTCGTTAAAATTTTAATAATTAAATATTTTATGCAATTTCTACTTTAATAGCTTCTTCATCAAAATATTTTAAAACTTCAAATTTTGATTATCATATAATTCATTCATAATATTATAAAGGCCTTCAGTCATAACGTAATATGTATCTCTCTCATTTTCTGTTAGCACCCGTAGAATTTATGCTTTAAATTAAAGTGGAAAGAATTTATCTTCAATTAATATAATAATATTTTTTATTGAAACAAAGCATTTTTTTATAATCTGATTACAGAAAATAGAGTCACTCAGCGTTTAAACTTTATGGGCACTAAAGAATATCTTTTTTAATTTATGTAATATCTCAAGAGTTGGTCAACAAAATTTGCTTAGATTCATTATGAGCAGATCGATTCATTAACAATGTTTAAATTTAAATGCATCAAACACTAAGAAAATAAAACGAATCGTTTAAAATAAACGGTTGAAAACAGGTTTTAAAAAAACTACTTAAAAAACGATGTACTTAAAACTATAAGCATATACAAAAAATATATAACTAACATAAATACAATTTACTTACAAAAGCATGCAACTAACCCAAAAATAATTTAAATCATCCATTGATAACGTTGTCATGGCAACAATCAGAACAGAATGCGCATGCGTGAATTTTCTTCGCCGGTTACGTAACTCAAATACGTGATTTTTCCTACGCCAGTTGGGGTAACGCTATGCGGATTAGAAATTTTTAATTTCCTTTATTCTGTTTTATTTTAATTCAAAAGTACTTCAGAATGAATCTGAAAGATTGATTCATTAACAATGTTTAATTTTAAATGCATCAAACATTAAGAAAATAAACATAACCGATTGAAATAATCCGCCGAAAAATTTTAACCCTAGCCTCATTACTGTTGGGAGAAAAAAAACTGAAGCCTTTCTCGTTTGGCGCTGGGGATAATGGAAGATTTTTTTTGGCGGGAAGGTTAGTTTTTAATTAATAATTAAAATTCTAATTAAAAATTCGAAAAAAGAAACCCCAGGTGCACATTCCCAACCTCCAAGGTATACATGTACCAAATTTGGTAGCTGTATGTCAAACGATCTGGCCTGTAGAGCGCCAACACACACACACACACACACACACACACACACACACACACACACACACATTGAGCTTTATTATAAGTATAGATAGATAAATATAATGGATTTGGTGTATTTAATGGATAAAAGTGGAAAAGAAATGCGGAATTCATTATCCTTAATTCCCTATCATGGTAATCTTTTATATTATATGGTGTAAATAATAACCTAGTAAAAACTAAAAATATATTGTAAAGGAAATTTATTAGCATTTTATTTGGTAGATTGTGAATAGTGTAACAAATTATTATTTAATCATACCAATGTATTATAAAGAAATAGAAATATTGAAGTAAATAATATAACTCATTTTACTCCTAAGCGGAACTCATAATAAAAGGACCTAACATGTCATCAAACTAATAACGGAAAATGTTAAAAATATCTCAAATACAAACTAGCCCATCAACCCAATTAAGTATTAAGAAAACCTGATTCATTGCTGATTGATTTTAGCATAGAGCGGCGAAAGTAATGACGGAAGTGAATCGCATTTTGCGACAATTTATCCGAGATTTAACACCTGTTTCTACTACCATTAGCTTAGTTTGAAGGGTTCTTACTTACGACAGAAGCGATGAAAGGAAGGTTTCGCATCTAACGATCCATTTACTAAGCTGTGTCAATGTTAGGTTTCAGAAACACGATGTGCAAAGAACTGAGCTTAAAGATTAATTAACGCTCTAAAAGGGAAGGTGTCCATGAAATATTTCGCAAAATAGCAACGTCGCTGACAGAATCTAATTTGAAAATTCTTTGTTTTTACAATCTTTCTATAAAAACAACACTTCACGATTTTTTCACTATATTAATCAGCAGCAAATTCACTGAATTACGTTAGTTAACATGTATTAGTAATTGCTTTACATTTTTTTAAAAGACACCATCTCACATTTAAGAAAAAGAAAATTTCATAAATGCTTGCTTAGATCTTAAAGGAAAAAAGTAAAACTAGTTTTTAGTTCATTTCAATGTTTTGGCTTTTTATTATTACTATTTGGCTATTTATTATGAGCTTTGTCATTTTTGTCAACCAAAGCATTATGTTTTTTTCAAATAATTTGACTTTTGTAGGCATCAGTGTTTTATCAGCTGTCGTTACAAGTCTGCATTTGATCTAACTTATTATGTGCATTTAATTTAAAGAATAGATATAATTTATTTATTATTTTCCGCTTACTTAAATTATACATAACTAAAAACAAATATTTCCAGTATATCCACAAATTATTTCTCTCAAAGTAAAATAAAGAAAACTTTAAAAATACCACTTGAAACGAGTGGCATTATAGCTTTCTATATCTTTAAACAAATTTTAGAACATAAATTTAGCAACCAACGATTTCTTACTCAAATTCATATTTTGCCACTAGGACCAATTCCCTTAATTTATTTATTTTGGAAAAACAAAATAAATAAATCGGACATAATGTTGTATAAAATTTCTCGATTTTTCTGCAATGATTCAAGTTTTAAAAACTAATTTTTCCATTGAAATGTTTTCGCATTTATAGAAGCACAGTTCGTGTATTTGTAGAAGGGACAAAGGATCTTGTGTTCAGGAAACTTCAGATAACATTTCAAAGGCTTCCAATTCTTAATGGGTACTTTTTCTTTGGGCTTCAGAATTTAAGAAATGTAATCTTTTTTCCTGATAAGAAAAATAATGTTATTACTTTTAATACTGGAAAATTCGTTGAAAATTGAATGAATTATTAATCAAATATATAAAACATATATATGACATATTTAAACATATTATTAATCAAATATATAAACATATATATGTTTCAAACCTGAAATTCTTACGTGCCGTTCTTCATGCCGTTTTAAGTTCCAGAAATATAAAAATTACTTCTTACTCAAAAAGTTCTTAGTGCTCATTTTCTTGTCATTTTAAAATGTTTTAAGATGTTTATTCTATTTTTTATCATTTATCTATAATACAAATAACTTTTAATAAAATCTTAAAAGTTCACGTATTACTTTTAAGGTGCAGAAATTTAAAAAATATTACACAAGATTGCACTCATGGTCAGCTAGATGGGTTAGACCACATTAAATTCGGCATTTTATAATTATTCTCATATCTAGACAAAAATTCAAGATAATTTTCACCTAAGACAAAGAAATATTACTATCAGTAACAATATTGTAAAACATGAATTATAAGAATTTAATATCTTCAACACTGTAATTACTGACTCAAATAGAATGAACATGGCATGGTGTATATCCTAATATTTTTGCAACTATTTCACTATTTGAGTATAAATTTAGCTTATTAAATTGGAAGATTCCACATTGAATAACTTGTATTCAAAGATGCGTTTCCATTTTAACCAAACAAAAATTAATTTTATTCTAATTTAAGTTGGTTCTTTGTTGCTTAACGTAATTTCACTTGAGTAAATTTACCGAGAAAGTCAATCAGATATAAACAGATCTTTTCGAAATATTTTCGTTACAATCTGTTATACGCTTTAGCCAAGAAGCTCATTAATTGAAGGCAGTTAGGTGAATTTACAGTTTTCTGATGAAAAATGCATGCAATTTACTTAGATTTGGTTGAATATTTACGCATTCCGGTTTTTTAAGGTTTTAATAAATATCGTATTCAATTGCAAAATTCTTTCGAATGTTAAAAATTAACTCGTCTTCTTTAGAATTTACACGCGAGTGATTTTGTTAATTGCAATCACTTCGAGTTTGAACAATCTCGGAAAAGTAAGAGTTATAAATTTCAGCTCTTTTATAGATCGAGACGAATATATTTGCTTAAAGAAACTCAACATCGGTATATCGAAAAAGAAATTATTTGGAGAAGTTTTCCAAATTCGATTTCTTAACGAATATTGGGCTAATAGGAGTAGATATTTTTCCTCATCCCAAATCTTATTTTTTGACACTTTTAAAATGAGATTACTGAATTTCGATGAATAAAAGATAAAGTAAAAGATGTCTTTAAATATTAAGTAAAGATTTCATAATATCCTATAAATATATGTTAACAGATAAGCGCATTTTATTTGTTTTATATATTAGTGATTCAAAAGCACAAATAATTTCACTTAAAATTAAAAGTAAAAATGTTTACTCTTAATTTTTTTTAATATGCAAAGCATTTATATTACCCACTGGTAAAAGTTAATTTGTAGAATCCAAGTGATGAATTGCAAGAATTTTCACTAGGAGTTCAGTTACAATAATGGACGTTCTTTGCTAGGGTCACTGCAACGTTTAGTTTCGTATGTCTGCAGTTATTCTAATTAATTTTTAATGATTATCCTTGATAAGTTAGTTTTAATTTTTCTTTTAAAATATAATTAAAAAATTCTCATTTTTTAAAAATGAGGAAATTCTATTAAAAATATTTTTTGATTAAGACGTAATTTGGGAAGACAATTTTTATTGGAAATTAAACTATCGCTCTGAACTCTTCTATAAACTATGGAACTCTAAACATTCTATATCTATTCTGTGTAGCATGGAAAATATAAGTATATATGAAAATTTGCCATAAATTGTCTTGAAAGAAAGAATGAAAAGTTAGAAATAGATTTAAAATTATTATTAATATTAAAGAATGTATGTGATTGAATAGAAATGAATACATAAGGTATAAAACATAAAAGATAAATGTATATATCATACCGCTACTAATGTGTTACAACTTGCTATAAATTTTTGGTGATATAATCGATTTTTTTTTTCATTTTTAAACGATATATTCATTTTTAATCATAGTTGCCATTATAAGAACTGAAATACCCATACTGTTAAATGAATATCAAACATGCGATCTGTTTAAAGACAAAACGTGCTTTATTGTTCAAAATCATTTTATTATCATCTATCCTTTCCTTTTGGTAGTGGTGAAAACAGATCTTATATTCGCATAAAGCTATTAACAATAGTATTTTTGAGTTATTATTTTTCAACTTTTATTACCTTGGTACTTCTATATTTTATAGTACATTTTCATATTATTGCTGGGCTTTTATCAATTGATTTTAATTAGAATTATATAATATATATGGTGAATATAATATGCACTGTACTCAAATTTTCTTGAATCTTATTCATTTATGCAATTTAAAATATTCATTTAAATTGCACATGGAGATTTAAATGAAATTTGTATAATTAAATTAATGTATTAGTGTTACAATTCTATCAATACAGAATGGCGTGTGACTGCAGAATTTTAGCCGACAAAAAATCGGTATCTAACACAGGGAGGCACCTAAAACGTCTACTTCTGTTTTATCAATAATTGAAAACTAAAAGGGATTAATGATGTAAATCAGAAAGGTTAAAACCCCAATATAAATGTTCGCATGATTCTGAAGTGCATATACCAAATGAGCAACGCTTTGTAATTTGCAAATATAAAGAATGCCAAATTGTCCTCTAAGAAGCTCAAAAGGGCCTGTAAAGAGGACGCTAATATGAATGTTTTTATAGTTAATGTGAACAGTTTTTTGCCTCACTGATTGACTATTTAATTATTCAAGAAAGTTGAGACCATTTCTAAAATTAATATGCTTTTAATTAAATTTGTAATAAATGCGAAAGCCGATTTCATAATTAAATATTTGATTTAAAATAAACAATGGTATATATGAGCTTTAGTTAAGTATATAATTAAGTATATATAGATAATAGATATATAAATAGATAATATTTTATAATTGAAAGGTGCGCATATAATTATTGAAAGAAAGATTGGAATGATTAAATTTAATCGAAAAGAAAAGTCGGTCGTTGTATTTAATTATAATTTTTCAATTCACTCTAATAAATGCTTGTTCATATATTATTCAAAAATTACTTTTTTTAGAATAGTAGCCGCTGTAGCCACGGCTAAGTTTGTTTTTATTTATTGTATATGTAATCGAAAACAAAATACCTAACATTTTACATTTTTCGAATTTTTATATTCAGCTTCTTAAAATATTCTATAAGCCTCAACCCTAATTAGAATAGAAATGAATGAATAGTAAGGATTTTGGACAAATGACACTCTTGTCTCACCGTTTGACAAATATTTGTAACATGATGATTCGATGGGGAAAAAGTAATTATTATAGATTTTTTAAATTCATTTTGAAAAATTAATTAAAATTCGAGGAAAAGCTATTCAGAAAGGATATTTATGCCCTTTGAAAGCTATTTTTAGAAGTTAAGACAGCGTAAAAATAATTTTCGTGAAATATTATATTTCGAAGATATGGTGAAAGAAGGTAAAATTTTTCTACTACCCCCTCAATCTCTTTAGGAGGACATAGCAATTTTTTAACACCGCATAAATCCTTTTAGGTTCGGTTCTAAGAAATATATGTATCAGGTTATAAGTCAAGATGTGTGGAATTGTATAAGGTTCAAAGAAACAAAATAAAAGAATTGAATATCCTTTTGCTTGTTTTTAAAGATTATTATAATGTTTTATCTGTTTATATATTTTTTTGTTATAATACATCATACAGTAATAATATTATTTTAGTAATAATATTTCTAAAATACTGAAAAACCAAAAAGAAGTTACGAATATATTAAAAGAGATAATAAGTATGAGCTACAAAACAACATTTATAAAAATAAAAGTATTTAATTTTTGTTACTGAAATAAAATTTCAGAAAATTTAAAAATGAAAATTCTCTCAACGCAGTTAAACGCGTTAAAGGCACAATTTTTAGCTTTTTTTTTGCACGCGAATTGGAAAACACTTTTTATATTCAAAGAATAACCATGAAATAAAGACTATTTTATTCCATTAAACCACATCGAAATCTATAAAAAAAATCAAATAGTTTTCTAAATATAAATATTTAATTTTCTTTAAATCAAATTGCTGAAATTTATGGATATTTTTCTGGAGTAATAAGCTATAAATTGTTCTCTATATAGATTCAAACTTTATGCATCTTTCATCATTCTTACTTCATTTCAGAACATACTGCTAATGAATTTGTATATCAATTTTTTTATTGATAGCGAATAAGCTACTACTTTTGTTTTTACAAATAGAAATGTAAATATGTAGTTTCAATGAATAATGCTTCAAAACTAATTCAGCATTGTCTCTAAATATTATTCGGTTTAGTGAGGTCTTAAGTTGCAATGATTTAAACGTTTCAACATTAAAAGCAACGTTTCAATGTTATTTTTCAATCTTTCACTAAATTGATTTCAGTTTTAAGTTTGCCTGTTTTAACAATACAAAAATTATGTAAACGAATCTTATTCTGGAAATATCAGGAAAAATTAAAAATTTCTGCATATCTGATGAATACCTTTACTATCGAATGACGATTTTTCACCTGATTTCAAATTCAGAATTATTTTCGTGATAAACATTAGAAATGTTGCTACCAGCATTAGTATAAAAAAAAATTGTGAAAAATGAATAATTATCTTGAGCACCTATTGATATAAAACAAAATAAATCAACCAATCAATATAAAACAACTAACAAATGAAAACTGTAACTTATAGAATACATCATGTCTTATATTCTTTATTGTATTTGAATTGTTTGAGTTACAATTTTGGCAAATTTTAGTAAGTAAAGGAAATTATTTTCAGTCCGATTAATTGCTTCTTTTATATTTTAGGCTAGACTTTTGATATTTAATTAAAGAAAAATGCATACTTCTTCGATTCGTTAAATTTATAAGCCCAGCCACTTTAATAATAGGAAATAACTTATGCATTCAACCTTATATTTCTAGCATTATGCATTCAACCATCCTTATGCAATTGATAAACATATGGGAGAGATACAAAACCGAGTAAAGGTTTTGTATCTCCCCATACGATTATCAATTTTTTTTTCGACACGCAAATATCTGAAATACTTCGAGAAAATCAAAAATCTCAACACTTTGTAAAATCATTGTTTTATTTTTATGAATATTTGTCTCGTTTTAAATGAAGAATAATATTTGCCCTCTCCTATTAAATGATTGTGTGAAAAAGGGAACCCATTTCTTGTAATTATATATACAATAAAACTTTAAAATTTCTATTAATCATTGTCGCTTAGTAAAGAAAAGATATTCAAAAAGTCATCTTTTGCAAATTATATTTGAAGTTGAAAAATAAATGCACTCGTATCATTTGAAATATTTCTTAATCAATTGAAGAATCTGGAAATAAAAATTCTAGAAATATTCACAATCGCAAATAGCTTTTGAAAACGTAATCGTAATAATATGACAACTTTTATGTGTTTTAAAATTTTAGGAATGCTTTATGTATTTGAAAAGCACAAATTTGTAATAAATTTAATCCTTTTACAATGTTATATATTTCTTCTGAGCAATAAATGAAAATGTGTTTATAGTAGAAATATTTCATCGTGGAAAAAACAGAAAATATTCCATTTCAAATATGCACTCTGAATGATTTGAGTGACATGATTAATTTTCTGTTAGAGGAAGAAAAATTTTATGATATTTATCTTTTATTCATATTGCAGTTCATTTTTATTCAAGGGTTCAATAATCCTCTGCGAAGAATTTTAATAGCATTACAATAAAGAGATTTGCGAATTTATTACAGTTTAACCCTTTCCAAGACTGTTTAAAGTACACATACTGCCAAATTTATCAGTTTTTAACATCTCCGACAAGGTATTTTACTCTTTTTAGTTTCTCCAAAGCTTTTTAAAAATACAAAAGCCTAAGTATTTCAGTTTTTTATTTCAATTCATAGTGAAGTAACTTGATTAATTATTAATAATTCAAATTAATAAACAAATTTTTTTTTTTAGTTCACTTATTGATTTCTTTTCTTAAATCGACCTTAACAAAGAAAAAAGGATTTTAATCATCTTTTAAGTGAACAATACAAGAAGAACATGATGTATTAGTAATGATTTTTAATAATTGTTCACTGCTTTCTCAGCTTAAATGATTAAGTAATAATGTTATTTTGAGATTTTAAGAACCCATTATGCAAGGTGAATACTTAAACACCTTTCATTCAGAATCACAATAATTATAGTCATGTAAATGGCATCTAGGCACACAAAAACGACTATGAGCTACAAGATTAAACCCTCTACTGTGCTACCTTGTCGGACACCTTTGAAATTAGATTTCCTATCTCTAGAAAGGTGCAAGATACAGACAAATATCAATTACAAAGTTTTAGAAAATTAACAATTTAGTACAAAAATATACCTTGTGCACAGTAATATTAACAGTATACTAAAACTTGCTTGTTAGCATTTTCTAAAACTTCGACTTTGCAAAATATAAAAGAAAATTTTATTTTTTGAACAAAAAATTAATTCCAGTTTACTTTTTTCAGCAGAAATTACTCAAACTGCATTTATATACGACTTTTCTGCCACATTTCAGGATTTTTGATAACTTATTACTGATACTTGTACAACAAACAAGAGTACGCATGCAAAGTGAAATTCGAAGAAAGCATTAAATCTGTATTGTAGATAATGGAGAGCAGTTTGAACAACGGAAATAAAATATCTTGCGACAATTAATTGTTGTTTCTTCTCTCTTTGTAATAAGTTTTGCCCTGTCACGGTTTCGAATATCGCGAACAAACATATGAGCATTCAGAGTTCTTTTGTTATGATGTTCAGAGTTCTGAACATTATTGTATACATCAGTGCCTTTTTACATTGAATCGAAAATGTTCTACAACGTTGTAATGGATCTTTCTCATCCATCTTGTATCGTTTTAGAGGTAGGAAAACTAACTCCAGAGTTTTTTGATACGAGATGTCATTTTGCTACTCTCAGACACGACATTTATGACTGTAGATGCTGTCTTTTGGGGTGCACGTAATTTTAAGTTGGCACTGTGTTTTTCTTTTCTTTGTAATGTAATATATATATATACACACTTCTTTTCAACAACGTGAAGATAAATAATTACTTCCATAATGTTATATTTCGTATCATTAGATAAGAAATCAAAATTTTAATAAAGTAGCTTTAAACTGTTTCACGTATATTCATTAATACTTCAATAAAGTAACAACAAGCAAAATGTTTATCAGGTAATTTATACATATGTAAGTAACATCTTGCTAACAGTTAAGAAAAGAATTTAATAATCTTCATTAAAGCAAACTTAAGTATTTACCCATTCTCAAAACATCCCATTCATTGGTATACATCCATCCCTTTGCTTTGCTCCTCCTTTAATAAATGCTTTCTTCTTTTAAAGAGGGTGGAATTATTTAAATATTACCCTGCATCATTTGATAAACGCATGTAATATTTTTCAAATACTTTGAAAACTGTTTCCATGATCAATATTTTTAGATATAAACACGGTTGTACTAACGGTTACCTATATATTTCCCCGGCAAAAGTTCATTTCACCGATTCTCCAACGAAAGAAATATATCGATTGCGCAATAAAACCATTTCCATACGATTCCATAGCTGGAGATTCAATTTGCAGTCGGATATAAATTTTCATCTTGTAGGAAATTGTACTCGAGGTGTGAACAAAAGTAATGTTGCTCAGTTTTCTTGAAGAAGGAGCAGATCTTGATTTGATACGCTATAAGTTTCATAGGCTGCGCTTCAGTGGAATTTTCTCCGAAATTCCTTGAAACTTTTCTTTTTAAACAAGACAGAGAGAAATGATTTCACAGAAAAACGCTTTTTATCATTTTCATATTTTGATTTCATTCCAGTGTTCGTTTTTTTTTTCCGTTTGATTCGGTGTACCTTTCTCCAGAATTTGTTCTGTTTTTCCTATTTTTCCAATTTTCAATCCTTCATCAAACGTTGAAAAATATATTTTATTCATACAAAAGGATAGATCTATTTGTGTTTTCTAAAAGCATATTCCTTTCATAAAATATATTGAAGATTAAATCAATAAAAATAATTTTTACATTTGGCGTAGTTAGTTGTATCTACGTATAAATTTATGATTACAAATTTATGCTAGGTACAAATAATATAATCCCATATTTAATACAAGAACATCTGCTAAGAACAATTATGAATTCTTGGCAGTCTTGATTTCCGGACAGAAAAGTCACGAGTAGGAATCCACCAAAGATAATCTGTGGTCACTAACTAGGGTTTTTTTAAACGTCCCCCTGTTGAGTAGTGTAGAAATTTTGGGAAAGAATCCGAGATCAGGTGTGAATCTTATCATCTTAGTACGATCTAAAAATTGCAAGTTTCATTCTAAAACAGGCTTAGTATAGCTTCAAAATGGTATATTAATCTAATGTAACTAAAATTCTTTTATATTTCTTCATCAATATTCTGAGTAAAATAGAATGAAATCAACTACCAATGCTTGTTTTTTAAATGAATGCACTTCTACCACTTGTGGATAATAGAGCCCATGGATTCTATATTCCCTTTTGGTACTGGTGAAAACAGATCTTATATTAGCATAAAGCTATTAACTATAGTTTTGTAAAAAAAAGTGATTTAAGTCAAAAATCTATATATGATCTATGCATTAATATTAATTTGCATTCATTAAATAATTATCTTATTCTCTGCTTGAAAGTTAAATTTCTAGTTAAATTTGCCTAACATCACTTACCTAACATAAGTGCAGGTTAGTCATCACATTTTAATTAAAAAAAGGAGTCGAAAAGTTCGAACTTTAAACTAGTGGAAAATTACATGCTAACACCCAAAAGTTGGTTTAAATAAACGAAATTCGGGAGAGATGTTTCTACATCTGATAGACGTCGTATGTAATGTATACTTCATACAGGGAATCTATAATTTAAAAAATATATATATTTCAAATTAGCCTATAGGTGAAATCAGCCATCAAAAATTTATGGAGAGCTTCATGAAGAGACTAGAATTAAAATTATTTTCAGGGTGAAGAAAATAACGAACCTGTATCACTACGAGAGGGTGCTTTATTACAAACGGTACAATTAGGCAAACATTGCTCATTTATATCAATTTCAAACATTTTTACAATATTTAAGGACTTGAAACACTTATGCAATTTGTAAGGTTTCAGGAATTTTTAAATATATGCAATTTTTAAACAGTTTCACAATTATTACAATTTGTACAAGCTTGTAAAATTTTAAATGAAACAAAATATGATGTAATAAACAATGAAGAACAAGAAAGTTACAACACAGCATGTTCCACAGGAAATTCATTTTTATATCATTCGCACCATGTGAAATTTCATATTCTTCAACTGTCCAAATTTTATGTGTGGGAATACTCAATACGTGACTTGAAATATTGTTTTAAAGATCAAGACCAAATATTTAAATATCAAAGTCAAATACCAATACCATGGCAGACAAAAATCGCACGGATTAGAGTTCTAGGAGGTATCTCACATAAGATTAAAAAAAAGATCTCTGAAAATGTTCCTCGATTTTATAAGTTATATAAGACGACATGTATAAGTCTTTTTTCGCTGAAATAAATTCCTACCCTTTCATGCAGTTCTACACACAGTTTCGCTAATTTTAGTTCACTTTTTTCGACTAGGATCTTTTAATTATGGATACCCTGTACATAAACATTTCGTCAGTTGTCAAAAGTATATTTTTCATTCACTCAGAGCAAATGTTTGAGAAATAAAGTCCAATATTGCTTTTAGTAACCGTAATTTACCCAATTAAGGGATTATTTTCTTTAGGAAACACTACAAGTAAGTTATCTTGAAATTGTAGTTAGGCTACATAATTGAAGACTTCGAAATTTCTAACATAAATGAATGATAGTTACCCTAACAAATCCTTCAGGAAAAAGTTTAACAAAAAGGAGAGATCATTAGGGTTATCAATCACTAGATGTCAAGATGTTCGATTCAAGATTGGAAATGATTATATTCTCAAGCCTTTAGTAAAAAATGTAATAAATATCAAAATGCTGTTAAACCTATAAGCCCAAAATTTATAACGCGTTACTTCAATCTATTATAAACCTTGCGAAATATGAAGAATTCTCAAAACCTTGAAGAGATTATAAGGTTAATGTAACATAAAATGAGCACTCCTAAGAACCATTCTGTATTTCTTTAAAAAGATAAATAAATGAGTTTCAAATTTTTTGAGAATCCTCTCATATTTCAAAAATCAAATTATGCTGTAATTTAAAAGATGTCACTTTAATTTCACACGTTATTTACAGAACTTTATCATTTCAACTTAATTTAAAGGCAAAAGATTGAAAAAAAGGAATTTTAGGCGAACAAATCATTTTTTTAAAACAATCCTGAAACGTCTTGTTTGCGCAATGCGATTTTACTTTTGAATTATTTCAAATTTAAATGTTATCTACTGTCGCATATCTCATAAAATTCATATGGAATGAGTATATATGCGATTAATAAAGTGAAAGTTTTTTTTACGAAATTATGTTGCTATTTTAATTAAAAACTATTTGTTTCGTTTAATAGCCTCCAGTTTCTCTTTAATCTTCCTTTTTTCAGTTTTTAAGCATTCGTGCAAATTGCGTTCAATATACCAGCCATTTTATCAAAAAGTTTTCAAATAATTGCTTTCAAAAGTTATTATTAAACTTGAGTAAATTTTTCTCCGTCTGCCGTATTATCTTTTGATTACTTTGCGTAAAATACAAAGCGAGCAATATTTTTTTTTTTTAATGTTTCAAAATTAAATTCGTTAAAACGTATTTCTACTAAAATAAATTTATAAAACACTCAAAAATAGAAGAAAGGAAAAGTTAATCGACTGGATGATATCAAAAGTCTATTTAAGGGAACTGCAACGTTTACAACAATGAAAATTGCCGCAATTTCAGTAGTAAACAAAGAGCGTTTCTTTCAAGAAAATTTTACACCTTACATAGAATTTGGTATTTATAAAAATAACTGTTTTCTTTACGAAATAAGATAAATATTTATTTATTTACTAAGGAATTTTTAATTAGAAATCGAAGTATCCTGTGATGAAATAACCTTCAAAGTCGTAAGCATAAATTGGCACGTTCAGAGAAAAGAATTCTCAATAAAATCGCTCCAAAATTAGTGTAGTATGGAGGTACAGTCTCAATAATAATAGAAATTATTTTTATTTTATTATATTTGAAATAAAAATGTGAAAAATATCGTGTAATTTAAAATTCTAAAAAATCCAAGATATCTCTCATAATAAATAATTTCTTAAAAATATATTACTAGATAAGCATTAATAAAAATATGCTACAACTGCAAAATATTTGTAAATATTGTAGAATAAAATTTTATTACTATTGAGATAAAATGAATTTTTTTCTGTACGTGTACCGATATCAAAAAAATCATTTTTTGAAGAAAAGGCCAGAAACTATCTTTTTATCGCAGAAATTCCTACGGCGGATCTATCAGTGGAATCGAATCTCAGACCCGGATTTCTCTGTTCCAAAACTAGGCCATAACGACCATTCGAAACTTATTTATATTTTAAATTCGAATTACATCTTTAAAAGTTAATTCAAGCATTTTATATCATAGATATTATATATTTCCGTAGTCTGCAAAATGCACTTACTTTATAAGTCAGAAATGGAAAATTTTACTGAATTTTTTTTAAGGATTAAAACATTCCAATTCCTTCAAAATTATATTATTTGGGAGGGAGTGAGAGATTTTAGGAGTATTTGCAACCAGGGATATTTCACCTCAAACCAAGTCAAAAAATTAAGCTAAAATAAATGAAGAAAAAATTGTCAAAAATATTTTAAATATCTATTCATGATCTTATGATTTTTCAAGGTTACTTTTTCCGCTTTTCTTTCCTTAAAATTTCCAATCCATTGTAAATTTGAGCCTGATTTGGTCTCTTTATGATTGAAAATTGGCGGAAAGAAATATGGAGTTGGCCCCAGGAACCGATTGTGTTTGCAGAAGAAAGCTAATCGGCAGAGCTGCTTTGCATAGATTGCCTGAGCGGCGTTAATCCTAACGTCGTGCTAATTATATTCTACGTGCGGTCTCTACTCTGGAAGTGGCGGATCTGATGAAGCTGCGCAGCTCGCATGTTAACGAGCTTAATAGTAGGACCGAAAAATAAAGAGAAAAAAAACTCAGACAACATACAAGAGAAGAGAGCTTTTGTGTGTTTTATTTGAACCGAATGAAATTAAGTTTGGGTTTTAGCAGCTCACGTTCAACGATAAATGTAGGATGCAAAACTCCGATACGTGATGCTCTCTCCTCTGGTCTTCAATTGGTCAGTGAAGGGGGGATCTGGTATGAAACCAAATGCTTTTCGAAGCGAATGGAAATCTGCGGTTGAACTAATGTTTTCAGAAGCTCGGTAATATGTATCAACGATTTATTTTTGTTAAGGTTTAATATCAAAATAAGTGCCTTCGAAATTGAAGTTTAGGCTAGATTAATTATATTTGTCTCCCTTTTTGAAGCAACAAAAGTCCTATTTTGGAGTGGATCTCGTAATTTTGAATCACGGCCGGATGACGAGGACGCCGACTAAACTGGAGTCCCTTTTCTGAACTTCCACACCTCATCAATGGGAAGACGATTGGCCCTCAAATTCAGATTTAGAGTGCCTACGTCCCGTAATTATGGAATTTTTAGTGGAATTATATCTTAAACCTGGAGAATCTGGCCTTACCTCTAGACCCCAACGGCCACTTGAAGGTGAATTAGTGGATTTGGAATTTCCAAAATCTTCCGCTATAAAATGGATTTCGTAATTTTTCACGATTTCTTTTATCACTTTAAATACGATTCCATAATTATCAAATATTTCAGTATCTTGATCCAAGAAACATGTTTGTTATTCTATTAAAGCTTTAATAGAGGATAGCTTTCCGATACCACTTAAGAAAACATTCTATTTAGTTATTGATCTTAAAAATAAGGTGTATTTTTTAAACTTACAAGATTTTTTTTCGCAAAAATTGTCTATACTTTTACAGGAATTATAAATACTTCGTAATGTTTTCATTATAGTTTTCGATTAAAATAAATAATTCGCCCTCAAGAATGATATAGATTTTAATGGTTTCATTGAAAATAAAAAAATAAAAAAAAAAAATCTCTAAAATCAAAGTTAGTAATTTCACTCTTTTAGTTTATTTTTAATTACTTTGTATCTAGAGTACTGAAAGCTTTTTTCAAAGTTAATGGGTATGATAAACAAAAAATCTATTATATATGCAGTTTTAAATAAAGAAAAAATAGAATGATTTAGCTGTTATTATTATTATAACTGTGCTCTTAAAGAATAAAATCGCATTTTTTAAATAATATTGAGCAAAAATTATTTTATTACGGTCACTTTATTTTTCTACATACTTTCAGTTGAAAATTTAAAATGCATTTTTTTAAAAATGCATTAAGTAAAAACAATAATAATAAATTGAGGTTTCTATATAACAATTCTCTTAAAATAATTTCTAATTTTATATCTCTCATTTCAATTCCCTATTTTATTCTATGCTGTTCTAAACCTTGCAGCACTGTATAAATATAATTTATTAGAATATTTTTGCCATTCTCAAAATGCGCTTTCATTCATAGAAATAATAGCTTTCTTTTATGAAAGTATGTACCGATGTGTAATAAAAACCTAATATCAGTATATTATTGTAATAAATGGTAAATTTCTTTCAGCTAATACATATCCTTTCTTGTAATAAAATTTTAGATCTTTAATTTTTCAACTCTGAATTATAATATGGTTATATAAAACATTTCCTCTAATTCATTACTATCCTAGTTTCCTATAATCCCACTAATTAAAAATTATCCAACCAAAATCTGCAATTGAATTATATTAATAAAAATATTTTTTCCAACTTATAACAATATTTCCCCACCCAAACATGTTAATAACAATATTTTAACATAATGTAATATGTTATAACAATAACAAAGCGATAATCTACACTATTAGTATAAATTATCTCTTAATGAAAAAACTGAAATAAAATTTAAAAAAGCAATAATATTTGCATTAATAAAACTATTAATGCTAAAATTATCTTTTGTATAAATGTGTCCGAATTTGAACATTTTACCCGAATATTTACAATAACACATTTAGTCAACATTTTATAAGTATTTTTAATCTAAACTTTTATATATCGTATTAAACTACATCAGACAACTGAAATAGTTCTCAGAGATGATATCCGATAATAATGAAGTGGTTTATTCCTTTTACGATTGGAAAGTAAATGAGAGAAAGAAGAGAAATGTGATCCTGGATATCCTCCAATAAGATGAAGATCCTTTGTAAAAGTCAGATGAAGTCTGGAAACCCCCCGAGAGTGGCAGAATTGAAATAGAGGCTCCGTAGATAAATAGAAGCGAGATGAATAGTCCCAACTTCCATGTGTCATCTCTTGATTCCGCTAAGACGGAATGATTATACATCAAGGTCCGTAAGAGACTTTCTTTCGAAATAAATGGAAAAGACTAATTCTATTTCTGACTCTAATTGGAATATCTTAAACCTAAGAATTTTTAGATAACTTTTATTCTCTAATGCTTTTGTTGTTAAAGGCAACATATGAATAATTGTGACATTGCAGATATTTTCCCTTAGAAAGGAAACATAATGCACTAAATATCTAAATACAGGGCAGCTACAAAATAACTTTTCCTCTTAAAATGGGAAGCATGGAGGAATTACTTACACACACACACACACACACACACACACACACACACACACACACACACACACACACACACACACACACACACACACACACACACACACACACACACACACACACACACACACACACACACACACACACACACACACACACACACACACACACACACACACACACACACACACACACACACACACACACACACACACACACACACACACACACACACACACACACACACACACACACACACACACACACACACACACACACACACACACACACACACACACACACACACACACACACACACACACACACACACACACACACACACACACACACACACACACACACACACACACACACACACACACACACACACACACACACACACACACACACACACACACACACACACACACACACACACACACACACACACACACACACACACACACACACACACACACACACACACACACACAACCAATATAAAATCATTGTTGCATTGTTTTAATCGAAAACGAGTCAATAATATCAAGGATCATAAAACTGCACATATTGCGTTAATGTTCAAGTAATAAAAATGCACATCCAAAAATGAACGACGTTAGGCAGAAAATAATTTTAAAATAATCAGCATTAGAATTTTCTGCTTCAAGCTCAACATTTTCGGTATGCTGCCCTTCTTTGCATACAGGATAATACTCAAGACATTTAAGGGTTTTGTTCGCTTTGAAATTATTTTTCCACGTTTTCAACAGATTGTATATGAAATATGACTTCATTATCTTCATTGTTTTTACCTGAAGATACCTCTTTGCGGGGAAAGTCATTTTATTGCCACTCTATATTATTATAAACTTTGAGTTTCAACGTTTCCCACGTTTTCAACAGATTGTATATGAAATACGACATCATTATTTTCATTGTTTTTACCTGGAGATACCTCTTAGCGGGGAATGAGTTACCTCCTGTATTTATTACCACCCTATATTATAAATTCTGATACAGAGCTCGAAAATTATATTATAAATTTTGATGCAGAGTAAGAAAATTCTATTATTTTGATACAGAGCTAAAAAATTATATTATTAAAAATGCAGAATAAGAAAATTGATGATCTTAGTACATTTAGTCTGGTTTTTTAAGTTTACTGACATTACGTTTAAACTAAATAAGGAAATCCCAGAAAAAAATATCGAAATAAAAAAAAAATACAAAGAGCATTTTTTCATAAATGAAAATAGGCGCTGAATTTGAGAATATTCATATATAATGGACAGGGTAGTTGATTGTATAATGAACTCATTTTCTATCGCAGTCATTACAAAATAGATTTTTTTATATATATAAGAAAAATAAATGTCTTGTAAAAGGCATTCTCGAAATACCAGGATCATTCCTCGCATTGTCTGATTGGCTTTACATGGATTGACGTGTTGTACTAGCCTTGTACTACGCTTTTAAAATTAAATTCATTTTTCAAACATAATATCCAGAGAAAATGGAAATTATTAGAAAATTTATGAATTAATACCTTGTATGGAATGTGTTCATTAATGTGCACTTATTCGGTTGAAATAATTTTCTCAGAATTCCTTAAAGACAAATGTATCGTACCTAAAATCATAAATAATTAATTGAAAAATGTTTGAAGCTGAAAAATTCCTAACATGTGCATGCATGATCGGAATTATGAATTTTATTCAGTTGACAAATATGATAAAATACTGCACCATGTCTTTGCTAAATCATTCAAAATACAGCTGAATCATTTTCCTCATTCATCAGAGGCTGTTTTTTTCTGCAGACAAACTAGTACAAACGTCACCACTAACACATTAGGATTTTCTTCCTTTTGCATAATCTATGGGAATTAACCAATAATCTACAGAATGTACATTATCACTCTGAAGATAGTTTTACTTTTTTTGTTGTTCACCACCAAGCGTGTGATTATTAAATTTATTGCTAATGCGGATTATCAAGAATAAGTAAAAAAGGGAAAGGAAGACCCCCTGATATTTTTCTTACAACTTGAAAAAAGGAATAAGCTTTTCTCTTTTTTGCAGTTAAAATTAGAATTGTGTAATAAATCATGCGATTTTTTTATATACTAACCTAAAGCTTTCAACATCGTCATTTTATAGTCGCTTATTTCTAATGAAACCAATATTCAGTCAAGCGAATATCATCACGAGAATTGTAGCACTTCATTAATGATTTGTTTAAAAATAAAAGGAAAGATTCAACTATTCTATGATATGTATTTCATTACATTTACATGCCAGTTTACAGAAGAATTTCAAAAACAAATTTCATTTTCTAATTATCTAAAACTGCATATTCATGCGCTAGAGAAAATCAAACCGATTCCGCTGCAACGTGCTTTGCATATTTTATACTATATATTCATTAAACAGATACTTCTTTAAATCCTCATACTTTAGTCTAAGTGGGGATTTGTACAAATTAATGGAATTCGGATCCTGATTGCGAAAGGTGTTTTTTAATCTTTGTGAGTGTTAAAATAATAATTTTATGATGATGAATTAATATTTTTAAAATATTTGTAAATTATTAAATTAATAAACGAAACCAATTAACTAAAAGCGTTTAAGTAATTATCCCAAATTTATACTGACTTTTAATACTTCTTCGCTTTAAAATCATTGTTAAGGAATGACCGATTGAGTATCGATTGCAGTAGTATTATTTTATCCAATCGATTCAGGTATTATATTTAACTCGCGATTAATTTTTAAGTTCGATAGAAACTTGCTTATTTTCATTGCTGATTACTTTTTTTTTTAATTTTCTGGTTATATTTTGCTTATTATTTCACAATAAATGGAATTTCTTGATTTTGCATCTGGTTTTGAATTTGATTTTAAAAAAAGAAACTTGGGAAAAGAAAAAAAAATAACTAACTTCAAAAAATGTAAATTTTTAATTGGGATATTTGGGGAAGGGAAAGGCAATTATGCAATTGGTTCTTAAAAGCTAATGATAAGAATCCAAAAAAGACAGATAATTGAATGAAATACAAGATAACATTCAAATTTCTTTGCTTTGGAGATCTCGAAGAAATAAGGTAAAAAAGAAACGGATTATCAAATGTAATGACTCCCAAATCCCAATTCTTCTCTGTTTGCTTATTTTATGCATATTTGTTTATTTTGAAATTGGTACTTTGGGGCTTTCCAAAAGGCTCCAAGAATATTTCCAACAGTCTATAAACACCTCTGAATTGCAAAAAATAGGATAAAAATTTGATAAAATTTCTACATTTCAGAAAACTATTCTTTCGAAATCGAATGGTTTTCGCATTGAAGGGAGAGCTTCCCCCATAAACAAATTCATAAAAGTCAAACCATAAAATAATTATCTTGCTATAAAAAATACAATTATATTTTTCTTGTAAATATAATTAATTTTTCTATGAATAACTAAGCTTATATCTAGCATAGTTTTCTTGTAATAATATACTTCATAAAAAATATAACTATTAATAAAATATTTAAATTTTTTCATTGTAAAGTCAGTGAAAGGTTTAAAAAGATAAACTTGAAACGTTAGAAAAAATTAAATGCATTCTTGTTAAACATTTGCAATACCTTACGAATTTATGTTTTCACTAGTGTTATTCTAAGTATTCTATATCAATTGTCCTACGCTTTTCTCTACTTCTGTGTATTTCATTTTGAAATAGAAAGTATGTAACATATTAAAATCAAGCATTGCTAAATTCCTAGACAAACATGATAATAACTAAACTGAAAATTTGTTGCATTGTTATATAATTTGTGATCAATATTTTGGCTAGTTTAAGGACTCTGTTTAAGTGTTAAAATATTTTCCTGGCTCAAATAATGTTTATTTAAACTTTTTAATTAGTCATAATAATAACTTGAAACATAAAAACTTTCATAGTTAGTTCTGCTTAGTTGTATTGAGGAATAAACGAAAAATGCAGTGAGGGTACTTTTTGAGATACCAAAATACTTCAACGCTATTCCATTTTGTGATAGAACCCATCATTTCAGAAGCTTTGAATTAAAGCAACAACATGGTAACCAGTGCTCTAATCCTTACAGAATATCTACTCTATGATATAGCAGCAGATTTTAATTAATTTCAATCCTGTAAATGTCTGTTTAACCTCTAAGAAGTAATTATGATACTATAGCAAGTGCCGAGTTAACAGTTATATTATGCCCCCAGTTGGGACTCCGTCTACACTTTTGATCATCTATTTTTTAATGCAGATATCTAATATCAAAATTCTCTCCCACCATCTTTAATTTTTCAGTCTATTATGGACTTTAATGAATCCGTAATAGAGTAAAAAAAAAGGACATCATAATTTAACTTGAGACAAATTGTAAGGAGATGTACAGTTGCGCTTGCCATCTGATTGTTACGTTCGTGAATTGACACCATTGTTATAACTGCTATATTATACACACACGCACATTATATATATATATCTGAATGCTGCATTCATTGTTTGTACATTTATAAGTGAATTCTATATTTAAAAGTATATTTTTCGATTAGTATTAGACCATTGAATTTATTTGTAATAAGAGTTATCAATTTAAACAGAATATATATTCATGATCAAAATATTAACATTATCAATATCAAAATATTGCCAAGATAATTAAAAAGGACCAGAAAATATGAAAACAATATTTTATACCCATGATACAAAGCTAGTTCGCAGTTTTTCTTACCATTACAGGTTTCAGTTGAGGCATTTTAATTCACTAATAAAAGCTTGTCACTTTATTCATACATTAAATTTCCCATGTATTTAAGTAAATCCCTTTCATTACCTTCTTGTTTAGCTACCTTTCCAGTTTATGGATCCCAATACCCTCTTCATTCCAAGACTTCCTGCAGACATGCTAAAGAGCTCTGTTACTATTCCTCGCAATTGTTCTCGCTCTCTATAGAAGAAAGAGTGTAAAACTGCTAAAAAACTTTTACCTTAGATACTCCGAACGACTATTGAAAGCCAACTCCGCTGATAGCCTCACTTTAGAAGTTAAAACCTAATATATGAGGACGGGTGTAAATGATGCATTATGTTAAACAACTGTTTCCAAGCCCCTTTGGGAGACGTTCGCGATAGAGAGGGGCTTATCTTTTATATCCTTCAACAGAAGTTTTTCGAATTTTATTTCCTTGTTCGTAGTTTACTACTTCTTCGCCATCCAACGAGCGCTCTGTTTGCGATCATTCCTTCTTGCTGGCTAAACTTCCTCACTTGAGGTTATGAGCTGTGAACGTCTTTTTTCGCCTCCGTGCATCCGAACGAAGAGAAAAATTGTTTTTTTATGAATTCAGAAGTGTTTCGTGCTGCGCATTTATTTTTTTTAACGCGAAACACTGTTTGGGTATAAATGTACGAAGAAATCATTGGTTTCAGTTCAGGAATATTTTCGCTCATTAATAACAAGAAATTTACTCTAAAAGGAATTAATATTCCCATTCCTATTTGAATTTTATTTAATCAAAATATTGTTTTGCTCATACTTTAAGCAATGAAATGCGATAACACGAACTTTATTTCAGTAGAAATGGATGAAAAAATAATTCATTGAATATATTTGTCTCTATTTTTTGCCCTATCCTTTTAAACAGTAAATCATATTAAAATACATTCCTTCGCTATTAATTGCATTAGAAATTAGCATTTAAATCGCATTTCCATATTAATTATTCTAATTTTTTTAGTGCCATTTTTAATGCAAATCTTTGGACCCATCGACGCAAATTTGAACTATTTGACAGTATGTGATATTTGTACCATTCATTCCTGCGTACGAGATTAATGGGTGTTATAACAAGACATATTTTCAATTGGTATATTCATTTTTTGTTTATTTATTAAAAAGAGGGATACAAGAAATTATATCTTTTAAAATTTTCTTTATTTACAAAAAATGTATACTATTTAGTTATCAAAACTTTAAATATTTCATGCAAAATATATATTCTTTCATAAAAACTGTTTTTCTTGTTAGAAATTACACTATTTCTATCAAAAAAGAAAACTAATTATTATTAAAAGGATAATAAATGTATATTTCCACATTCGGAAAAAAAAACTTTCAGCTATTTATTTTGATGTCTTACGTTTTCCGTAAACATTTCAATGCGATAACACATTACATCTCATTATTTTGAAAGGAACAACTGAGTTGATTTGCTTTTAGATTAATACAGCATATCTCGTAAATGTTTTAATTTTATGGATTTGATTGGCTCAAATTTTTTAAATAGTTCATTCACTTTGTAGAAAGAAACTGAAATTTTTTAATTTTACGTGAAAAGTGTGATAAAAAATATGAATAATAATCAATCGAAACTTTTTTTACTAGTGATGCTGAATGAAATCGAAAAAAATTTGTATTTAAAATATATGTATTCAAATGTCAAAAATAGCTGGATTAAAACTATTATGTTGTAGATAATTCAAACGAAATAATATCAAAAACTTTCTCTTTCTTTTTAAAATAATCGGATACTTAATATGGAATTTAACCCTGTTTTGAAATTGACTATTTATTCACATAAAACTAAGCTGGGAAAAAGAAGCGAATCAATTACATCAATACGGTTAGTAAAACTTTGTAATAAACTATCCCAAAATCTTTCCCTAACGCAATATTCCAAAATCAGCCTTATTATAAATTTTGTAAAAAAGAAAAAAAAAATACAAAAATGCACTTTAAATTAACTGCATATTCTAATGGAAAAGAAATTCGAGACATATATACTTTATTTCATCCTCTTCTCATTCAAATAAACCAGAAGGGTTGTTTTTCAAAATAACAGCACAGTTTCGGAATTGCGATCACGTATTTCTGCTATTTTATCACTCACCTGGAAATTCCATGGATGTTGCAACACTTGCGCGCTCTAATAGCATCAATTCCAATTGTGGAAGCTGAGCCAGGCATTTTGCCAAACATGGTATGTCTGGAATTTTAGACTTACACCCTTTATATTGTAAATTATGAATTTTGATACCTGGGTATTTATTTTCTGGACAATCGAGGTATGCCAAAAGCACACAGAAGGTCGCGATCGAAATATTCTCCTTTAGTTAAATGGAAATTTCTAAAGAAAAAAAAATCACTTTTCGCCAGATATATTTGATACATGTTCCAATATGCAAGTTTTCTAAATAGAATTTTACGAATGGAGTTTCCTGTCCTTAAAGAATTTACAAAAGAATATTGTTCTTCTGGTATCAAAAATAGAAAGAGTTTTGATACTTACTTCAATGACTCTCACTGTTTAGAACAAAAACAGAAATTTACAAGAGTTCTAAAACACTCAGAAACCTTTTAGTAATGTCTCAGTCACTGATATAATTTCATTTATTTTTCGCCACTTTTTTTATGTCATAACCAAAAAATTTTAAAATATAATTAATTAAATTCTTCTCTACAGTACCACTTCATGATGTTTGAAAAATAAAATAAAATACACCTTGAGTAGTATAAATATAGATAAGTTATAGAAAATTAATAAGTGTCAAATATTTTTGGAGAAATTCCGATATCATCTAAAGCAACAAACTCATAAAAATTGTATATTTTCGGACAAAAATATACAAACATATTGAAAAATCCTTAACATCACATTTCAAAAAATGAAGATTGCTTTTTATTTTCAGATGCATTAATTTATAATTACAACGATATTTAATAAAAAGTTCTAAAACTAATGGGAGCATTCGAAAATATGTAATTTTAAAACTCAAAAATTATGATTTAGACTGAAATTAAACTTTACGTTTGGCGTTAAAAAGTTATCATAATCTTTGATAAAACGTAGGTCATTTTATTACGTTAGTTAAAGATATTTTTTTCTCTTATAAAATAAAATACCAATTTTTTTCAAAATTGAATGAACTTTTGTTAATGCTGGCCTTTTCATTTCACAACTTCATGATTCCGAATACATAGAAATTCGGCTACTTACGGGAAAAACTGAACCAAGTTCACTCTCATTGCATCATTATTTTTGTAGCTTTCACCTTTGAAAATGTTTGCGAAATCATTAATAAATGATCATTTGATGATTCAAAGTTCGTGATTTACTATGAATGTAGAATCACTTTTCAACAAAACTCGAATATTTTTCTTGGATCACTGAAGATATACATAACTTTGGACAAATGGAGAAACATTACTTCTATATGATTCGCCAATAAATCAGGACATATTTCTTTGAATATTGTATCTAATTTCATTAGCATTTAGGCTATACATTTCAAATAATCTTTCGGCGACTTGGAGCAAACTGAAAATAAACATCTTTCTAATTCCAACAAATAATATTTCATAATATTTTATTCAGTTTTCAACAGAGTTTATTCGGATTCATTGCCTTTTTTCCAGGAGTTTTTCAATTTATGTTATGACAAACAACTTTTTTTTATTATCTTTTACCATTTATTATAAAAATGAGTTGAGTAATGCATTTGAAGTACAAACAGATTTCATATTCTTTGTTCATTGGATTTCGTTCATTTAATTACTCAAACATCGAGCTTTCTAAAAATTCCCTCTATTACTTTTACCTGTTGATAATAAAAAATGAACCTGGAGACTTTCACT
Source organism: Argiope bruennichi (assembly GCF_947563725.1). NCBI lineage: Eukaryota > Metazoa > Arthropoda > Arachnida > Araneae > Araneidae > Argiope > Argiope bruennichi. The sequence continues at coordinate 71,656,918 of NC_079163.1, read as the reverse complement.
AATCCCATTTAAGGAAGTATGACTATTGAAATCGGCTATGGCAATCATTTGATCACAATCAACTTTAGTTAGCCTATCGAAGCGTTCTTCAGTTTTCAGTGAAAAATCAAAAGAAAGAAATTTGGTAAAACAGTTCTGACAAGCGAGTTTTATTGATCATCAGCGCCATAAACTCCACGTCTTCTTTTATGATCATCAATAACTTTCTTCTTTTTGTGAAAATGATTTCTATATATCACTTCTTCATTTTTCCGTTAGCAAAATTTGTTAATACTGGATAAATGTATCTTCTTCAAACTTGAATTTCTATTTAAAAATATAATTTCAAAAAGCCTTAAGAACGTTTTTTATATTTAAAATCTTACTTCCAAGTCTAGCAAAGCATTTCTTTCATTCTATTTAAATTAATCAAAATAAAACATTCTGTTGGATGTAAGCATTTATTGAAACTGAATGTGATGGTATGCTAGTAATTATGAAGGTGGTACTTCTTGCAGATTAATTTCGAGCTTAATTAAGTTTTAAAATTCAACAGTGTATTTTCCACGTGTTTTCTCTGGAGTTACCTTTTGTTTACTACTTTACAAAAATTTCTTTGATAAAGAAAAGGAAAATCGGGATAAACTTAGGAAAATTCTCAAAATATTTTTCATTTAAAGAATATCATAACCGAAATTTCGCATATTTCTAAACACTATAATTTGAATAAAATCATTAGTATAGTACTTTAAGTTATAGTCATAGAATAAATAGCAAAAATTTATTTTCTAAAGCTTTCCATTGAATAGAATTTCATAGTCAAAAGTCAGATATATTTCTTTCAAATAAATTAAGATTCGCTTAAGATGAATAAACTTATACAGTAAAAGGATTCCTTAAACATTAAAAATGTTTTTAATCATATCACTTATAAATAATTTCACATATCCAATTAATAATAATTAAATTAATAATTTAAGTGATTTAATCAATTTAAGAGAATTCACTTTTATTTAAAAACAATTCTTGATTTTCTTAGCTTTTATTTCGGTTTTAATTACTTACAAATGCTTTGATTAGAAAAATGTTAATGGTTTAGTATAAAATTTAATTAAGTAATTACTTTTCTATTAACTGGGGATAAATTTTTAAAAGAATTGAAACAAAATCTTATTGAAAACTGTACTTCCATTTTCAAACAGTTTTATATTTCAACCAGACTCCTACGTTAAATCTCTTGTTGTTGTTTTTCAAAGAAATATATTCATATCCCAAATATTTAATTAAATTATATTTCTTGCCTCAATCGAAAAATTTCTAGTGGGAAATTCTGAATGAATATTATTAAACAAAATTGTCAAAATATCTTTAACATTCAGCAAGCGGGCTTCGAAATCTTGATTTTCTTTCTTTCAATAACTAAAGGGTGATAATTACTACTATTTCTATTGATCTACTAATTAATTTGATTTTTCATTGATGTAAACATATTAATTTCAAAATCCTTAAGATCTGTTTTTCATTTCGAAAGTGTTATTTCTGGAATTGTTTACACAGTATCTTGCAATAAACTGTTAAAAAACATAGAAGTGAAAATGTAAATATGTTATAAAGTATATTCTAAGCTTCATATTCATATTCTCCTAGTGGCTCTTTTTTCGGCAGCAATGTTAATAAAAAACTATTTCATGGACCTACCCATAAAATTTTTACTAAAAAGTAAATATTTAATGAAGTGTTAGATAAAATGTTTGAGAGAACAAAAAACAACTAACTACATATTTTGAGAATTTATAATCAAATACTACAAATAAAGGTAGCTGTCTATCCGAATTCTCTGAAATTTATAAAAAGGATGAGCTGCCAATATTTTCTTGATCTCAGATTCAGATATTCATCTCCTAAATGTCAAAAACTTGATACTACTTGAATTTATCATCCACAGCTAAATTTGAAAACTGATTGTATATTTCTTGATACATAGTTCTATTAACATCATTTGCTTAATGTAAAATTTTTTTTGTTGTATCATTCTACTTGCACCAAATGTTTCGAAGTATATTTTACACATATCCTATAGTTTTGTATCAAATACACATGGCTTAATGATTCCAAATTCTGCTGTTATTCAAATTTAGTATAGATAGAAAAGTTATGAAGCATGCTGCAATTTATCAAAAGTTTAATAGTCAGCTAACTTATTTTTTCTTACTACGCAAAACAAAATGAATATTTTTCTGTAATTAGTAATTCTAGCCATCAATAAAAACTAGCGTTTTTGACATCCTGAAAGTGTCTCATTGATCAAAAAATAGCTGGAAAATCCCTACAATTCTTTAGCGAATGCTACATGTTTTTCGCTTATGCACACGTCTGCCAAAGAGAATAGAAATTATCATAAATCGTCCACTAGACCACACCTCAATAAATGTGCATAACATCAATAATGAATGCAGGGCATTTCAAACTGCAGAAACCCGAAACAGACAGGTGCTTTTAGAATGGAATAGAAATTAGGGCCTGTGTGTGAAAAAGGCATCGAAGCAATTGGCCTTAACGCAATTCCATTATTTCATATTTCTACAATCGGTTATGAATCGAATAAAATCAGTGAATATCTAGAAGTTACATAAACAACAGCAAATATAAATATCAGTACTTCTTTCTTGCAAGATTTGTTCTTTATTCTGTTGAAAACCGTATGGTTCAAAATTGATAGCAAAGTTGTGACGAAAAAATTCTGTATTTATGGTAATTTGATGGTGTGTATAAATTACCGGCAAGATTTTTTTTTTCCTGAATCTAATTCTTAACAGCAAAAAAAAAAATTCTTGGTTGTTCTATTTGATTTACAAAATTCTTAAATATATTAATTTTTATTAATATGGCAAATACTTTTTAAAGAAGCTTGCTTATTTACTATCTGATATCAAATTACATATTTTATATCTCTTTCAAATTTTGTATCAAATTCGATTTTAACTAAGCAGGAATTTTTGCTGCAGTCAAAAAGCCATTTCCGTTTAATCATTTTGTGAACAACAATATTTCGTCGTTAAATAGTTATTTTATGTTTTTCTTAATTTATTTGGGTTTTGAAAATTAATTACTTTAATTTCATTATAAAGTTTTATTCGTTCCATTAGAAGTCTATGAGATACCCATATGAAAACCTTCACGAACTAAACTTTGTAATTTAAGAATCTTTATTAAAAACGTAAACTTAATATATAGTGTAATAATATTATATATAGTGTTAATATAAAACTATAACTTAATATATAGTGCTGAGAAAATAATAAGAACAATTACAGTAAATATATTTTTATACAGAACTGCCTGCGATTTGCTTTAAAACTAAGAAAGATTATCAAAAATACCGTAAGTTAAAAAACAAAAAGTAATATGCATTTAAATTCATTAACAGATTGTTAAATCGCCAGTTTAATTGCGGAATTCCTCGAGAATTTAGACAGCATCTTGCCTTGCCTTTGTTGTACTGTTTAAGAATATGGTCCAATCTCCCTTTCAAGGCACATGTCAGACATGCTAGAAATATGCATTAAAAATGATAAAATCTCTTTATCGAAAAGACACAGATACTTCTTGAAACCCTAATATTGTTTATTAATTCAAATTTTACTAACTATAAGTCAGCCGTATTCATTGAAAACAAAATCTTACCTTTCTTTTTCGATCTGTTTAAAGGATATTGTCGAAAATCCTGGGTAAGAAACTTACCTGGCAGAGCTGACGATAGATTTGCGACGAAAAATACAAGAGGACAATCTGTTTCCGCGTCCTTTTCCCGTAACGACTACAATCAGACCTATGTCAAACTAAATTACAGATAAATTTTCCAAGCACTAAAGTTATCCTAGTGTCACACCCACCCCCTATTCCTGGTGTCCTCGTCTATTTCCTGGTGGTCCTTTAAAGCTCTCATCGAAGAAACAAATGCGAACCTTACCTTTGGACCAAAAGTGGAAAGTACATGTCTGTCACTATGTTTAACTTGGTCTCTTAGAAAAAGGGGCTATATACAAAAATTCAAAAAGTCATCAGAGAAGAAATATGGTTTTTTAGAGAAAACTATTACCGTAATTAAAAAGCTAATAAACACCTGAAAAACTTTTAGCCGATATTCGAAGTGACCGAAAAATACAGTCAGGTTTCGATAAACACCGTTTTCAAGAATATTTTATAAAGAAATTTTATACGATTATCATAAAATAAAGATATCTGCCATATAAGTCTAGGGGAAATGTTTTGTAGTGAAATAAGACATATTTATAAGGTTTCTGACTCCTTTAGGTACTAAACCAACACTTCAAACCATAGTTTTAAGTAAATTTATAAATATTAATTAAAGTTTTAATTATTGTTAAAAACAGCTTTATATATATTTAATGATAATTTTATTTTAAAATTACTTTGTGGAACTCTTGTTCATACTTACCAGCATTGATACAAGCTTTATTTTTTTCTAATTTTCCCGACAAGTATTTTAAATTTTTATTTATATTTATAATAACTATAATGTCATTACATACAGACAATGATAAATTAAACTTATTGTTTTCTATATCCCATATATGTATTTAATAAAATCAAAAATATTAAGATGTGTTTACACTTAATCCATTAAATTATGTAAAATATATCCTCTTCTTCGTTATTGAAGCTATTTGTATTTTTAGAATTTATAAGTTAGAATAATGAAATAACTTGATGGATTTTCTACTCATTCCAGACACAATGAAATTGAACTTGCTTTTATATTCAGTGTTAAAATATATAAAATTGCCTCAAGTTGTATAATTAGGTTAAAGGTTTAAATGGTACTTAATTGAGAATCACTCGTGCGATCATTAACGATTTATCCCTATTAAACGGTTATTATTCAAAAACTCAAATGCATATTGTGGACGATTATTTTCCGATCGATTGAAACCGCAATTTGTCTTAGAACTATAGTTGTAGTCACAGGACCACATAGTAAAAATTTATTTAAATTATTATATTTTTTTTAATTATTACGTTCGCGTGCATACAGATAGTACAGAATCAATAGACGGTCAACCTTTTGCCAGATTTGGTTCAAAATTTTATAAGAATGATTAGATGCTAACCTGTGCACCAAACTTTATCTTGTTCTTTACACTTCGTAATTTCCGAATCACTTGCATTCGAGTAGCCGGATTCGAGTAGCAGATAGATTTCCTTTAAATGCATTTTTTTCAAAATTTAATAAAAATCTACAAATTTAGTTCGAAATCCATATAACAAATTTTAACCATATAGCTCAAAGGGTTTTTGAGTTTTCGTGTTCACAGACAAATAGACTGACGGACATCATATATAACACATGAAATTTGCTTTCGGGACTCTGAAAGGTCTGAAACGTAGAAATTCATCAAAATTTCGACTTCGGAATTTTTTTGACGATTTAAAAGGTTTTATGTTTGTATACTTCATATACGAGAGAATACGCTTTATAGCTATAAAATTTCTTCGTGATGCGAATTCATTGAAAAATATTAATAAGCAGACATTTTCTCTATTATATCCACGAGCAACTCCCGACCTTCCTTAGCGCATGGAAATTGTCTGCATTATAAGAAGGCCTCATTCGCTTTTTATGCGATAATTATTCTAGATGTCTTTAACTGAAATCTAAAAAAAAATTAATTTTGCGTAAACAACAATTAAGAAATTTAGTGGAATTTTCAAAATAATTTTGAATAACCGGAGAATGCATATATATTTCAGCAGTAATTTCTATAAATTACCAAAACTTTCTTAATCTGTGTTTTCATACAATTAGAAGTTATTTTCTTAAGTATCAATAAAAGAAAATATGTACGGTATGTCAACATAATTTAAAGATAGCTAGTTAGAAAACAAAGAAATGTAAAAACATTACTAATTTAAAAAATGTGTTATGACGCAAGTGTTTTTCGAAATTTTAACCTGTTTCTCCTTAATTAAAATCCGAAAGAAATTGCTAGGAATTTTTAAAGATTTTCTATTTGAAGGGTTAATTATCGTATAGAAAAATGCTGTGTAGTCTATAATTTTATAAATTCGATCTTTTATATTTGCTTAGTTAATTATCCGTAGATATTACACAAATAAAAACCTTTAATACCTTAGTAATCTTTAATATGATCTGCAGCAATAAACTTTGATATGGAGATAAATTTTATCCATATAAGACCAATCGATTAGTTTAGAAATTCTTCAAATTTTTTTCTTTACTCTGTGTTGTCATAGGTTAGGTCTCATGTTTTTATTTCATTTCCTTTTTGTACATCATTACATATTTATGCTATCAGTAAGTCTTCTGCATATATTTGTGATTTTAGTAAGAACTGTGTGAATTATCCATGGTCTAGGATAAACTTATATGGACTTTACACCAAATTTATAGATATTTATCAGGTTTCGAGTAAAATCTATTTAGAAGATGTCTTTTTGTCTAGCAGTCCGAATGCAAGTAAATGCGATAGCTTGAGATTGTAAAGAGCTAGATAGTTGAAATTTGCGTCAGCATCTATAATAGAAATCTGCATCAAATTTGAGACTAAATCTATTAAGTAGTGTACATCTGGTAGTCTGTACCTGCTCATGCATGAAAAAGTGATACATCAAAAACGCAATAGCTTAAATAAATGAATTTGGCATACGATTTTCTTACTTCAGAAGTAATTTATGTTCAATTTTTGTTTTAATCGTTACAAAAAAAACGATATTGAAAATGCATATTCGATTTTCTGGTTCTTGTATATTAATCGATTGTCAGCTTACTAAAATAAACTAGATACTTAAAACTTAAAAACGCTTTTTAAAAAAATAAGATCATTAAAAAAGCTTAGGGTTATATAGATGAAATTTGGTATGTGATTTTTATAACAAATTTGTAAGCTTCATTCTGATTTTGAACAAAGTCCATTCGCAGGAAGTTTATTTGTTTATCCGAGTACAAGTGAAGAGCAACTTTTTAAAATTAAATTAAAGAAATTTGGAATGCAATCAATGAACTTATATCTTTCTATTAAATTTTGAACAATACTTATTAGCAAGAAGTTTGTATGTCCTAGTGGAAGTGAATGATAACTTCAAAATCCAAATAGATCTAAATAAAATCGTACACATTTTTATTTTTTAAAATATTGATCCGTATCGAATTTTCAAAGAGATTGATCGTCTGTCGGTCTGATCAATTGCAAACATGTAAATCCAAATATTCAGAAACTCAAAGACGTAGATAAACGAAATTTAATACTTGATCTTGTTTCTAAAATTGTAGTTCTATGTCAATTTTGATTTTATTCAATAGACAAAAATCCCAACCAAAATATATACTCGCTTTTCTTTATAATAATAGGATAGAAACGCTCATGTTCAGGATTCCGAAAATAAAAAAGCAATCACACTTGTTATTCAAGTACATAAGCCTAATTCAAATGTTGAATTAACTTCAGTAAATATCAAAGTGTAATCAACTTATACTAATTCTAGTCTTGCGATGCTTTCTTAGATTCAAATATCTGTAACTGGCTCGAGTCAAGTATTTTTGGTCGAATCAAGTACTTTTGACATTTCTAAATGACATAAGGATTAAACCAGTTGAATTAAGATATTTCGTATATCAAATTATAGGTTAAAATCTGTTGAAAATTAAAAAAATACTTTAAAATCATCATTTAATGCATAAATTTTTCAATCCACAGAAGAATAAAAAAAGGAAAATTTATGTCGGACTACCAAATGCAATTATCTACCCAACATTGCAATGGTTTCTCAAAACGAAATTTAAATTCTTTCGAATAGTTCATGTCACCAAAGACATAATAGAGATGTCACACAAAAATTACCATCTGTCTCATAATTTGAAAGAATCATCTTGAACCCTAGTTTCCTCTAAATAAGAAGACTTGTACCTCTGACCTGGTCAAAGATATATCATAGCAGAGTTTTATATTTCAACTTCTATAATTCATTTTTGGTTGGAAATAGAAAAGATCGAGTTTGCACAAATGTAATTATTAGTCTATTTGTAGAATGGACACACTAATTTCCTTTTTTAATAATTTCAAAATAACTGAAATAAATCTAATTTTAGTAAAACTTACTTTTCAGAGGTGAAATCAGATAAATGTTTTTATTTAACAGGGTAAACATTTTTTTCAAAACACAAAAATTGCAAATATTGGCGAAGAAAAAATATCAATCATTAAATAAAAGATTTTAATTATTTATTTTAATCTATAACAATAAACAAACAATTCTTTTATTCGAGTGATCTAAAAAGGCAATTAGTTCAACCTAGAAATCAAAAAATAATTATTTCAACCAATCCATTATTTCATTAAATCAGGCAACTATTTCAATCGGTAAAAGTATTTTATTTACACTTAAGAGAAGCCAATGAATGTTGTGCAGGAGATTCAAAATTTGAAGTGATGCGTCTCCCTTTATTTTATCATTCGAGTATGGATCGATAACTCATTTAAAGCTTAAATACAAAAATCGATTAAAATATGTTTATTTTAGCATTAGTGTAATTTTAACTAATAAATGTTGTGCATAAAATAGATTAAATTACTCCAATTTGAAATGTTATTGAATAAACCAGTGGGTGACCTTTTTCTTGCGTTAGCCCAATTTCCGTAAACATTAAAAGGCAGATAGGATTATGGAATTATAACTGTTGTCGTATTAATTATTTATGCCATTTTTATGGAATTTACCTTTTAAACTTGGAGAGTTAATTTACACCCACCCACCCCCATTTATATGCATTCATAAATTTCCTATTTAATCCGATCAAATGCACTTTCTGTTTTATGCTAAATGTTATTGCAAGTAATATAAAATAAGCGGAAAAAAACTGCCGAAGTACATTTCAGAAAGAAATTGCTTGTTTACAAAGGTAAAATAATTCTTATGATATATATCCACTGAAAGGCCATTTATCAAGACAAAGATAACAAAAAATCTATTTATAGCAGGTTGGATACTTTAAAACTTCAAAATATGGGGTCAACTGTTTATTTTTTAATTAATTTTTTGAGCGAACTCTGTCTTCCGATATCATACGTTTTTCCTTTACTTTCGATTCAAGTTTTCAAATATTCTTTTATATATATTAGCAGACCTCTGGGCGGTTGATAAATGCTTGCAAATGTTTCAACCTATTTTTTGATACCTATCCTCGCATATTTCACTGAAAACATTTACAGTGTTTAATATTTATGGGAAACTTTTGTTTATCATGATCACGTGCGCATAACAGTCGAGAAATTTCAGTCTCTCCTAGTAAAAGGAAATAGAAACAGAAATTGCCTCAGTAGAAGAGTTTTAACGTCAGACTACTGAATAAATGCTGATTTATCGACAAAGATTAATCGCTATTTGGGTAGTTGAAAGAAATAGGACTATACGACAATGGTATTTTAAACAAAGTAATTTGTTTTCGAAGGTCTGTTGGATTCTTTGATATTGTAAGGTTGTCTGGAAAAGCAATGGTTTTTTTTTGTTATTTATATATTCCAGAAAATTATAATATGTTGAGTATTACTTAACATCAAAAAATACTAGTTGTACATATTGTATACAACGGAGCACTATAAACTTTTTACATTTGAGCCAGTTTTACCTTTATAACATCTTTTCAATTCCATTTTTTTAACCGAAATTATGCATTTATGCAAATTACAAATGAAAAATAAATTCGTGAAATTTATTTTTAAATAAATTTTTATGACAATCAGTAGGTTTCAATGCAACTAAAGGGCATCTTGCCAGTATCCTAAATCCGAAAGTTTTATTATATAGTTAAAAAATAACATGTATCTAATTAAACAGTTGAGTTTAGAGAACTGCATCAGCTACATATATATTACTCGCAGCTACATATATATTTCAAATAACAATGACACAACTTTAAAATATGAGAAATGAAACAGTATTTTTTATATTCATGGGTACCGTACAGAAATTAAACAGTAAACAAAAATTGAATTTAGTTAGAAACATTTTTCTTTTTGAAGCTTAAAAAAGTAATTTGTGGTTGGCAGTCTTTATTTTCAATCTAATTAAGATGAAAGGGTGGCACTTGAATGGACAAACTTACTCTTTTCATCTGTACACAGACACTCTTAGGATGAAATTAACAGACACAAGGCCCATATAGTTGACGGATATATGGGGACATTGAGTCCCAAATTTCAATCTCTCTGTTTCAAAGTCAAGGGTCTACCACCAAGCTTCTATAATCCTCCAACAAGCAGAAATGGTTATTTAAAAGCAATTCCAATATTTTTTATAATATACTTAACAAACTTTATTCTCGTTTATATCATTTATAATTATTATTCGAAATTATGTATTTTTCTTGTTTTCCCTCACATAATCGTTTAATTCCTGTATACAGACTCCATATAAAAGTTTGAAAATACGTTTTTTTCGAATATAATATTGTTAAAATATTTAAGGTACGATTAAGAAACTATCAATCCAAAAACAATCAATATGAAAATTCACCTTCAAATTATTTCCTGAACCTATATAATAAAACATACATTGTATTTAGACAGTGCTAATGCTGCTACAACTAAAACACAAACGAACTAAACCAAATTAAAATAATTATTAGAAATAAATATAAAGTTTAAAGCCAAAGAATCAAAAAGAAAGAGAAAATAAATCCGGCCTGAAGACTTTCTCAAGGGTCACTCTGAGGCAAGGATTTAAAGCAGTGATTTTTTCTGTGAGGGGTCTGACTTTCGACCAACAAACTGACACCTCGTGACCCGAAAATCCCAGGAAATTGAGGTTTTGGAGATAAAATTAGTATCACAAAATTAAAAATAATTATACAATAACAAGTAAAATAATTTCCAATTTTTTTTAAATCCAAGTAAAATTACAGCAAAACCAAACAACAGAAGACCATAAAAATAGAACCAAATTCATTAAAGTATGAAAGCAGAACACTTACCAATTGAAAGTGCAAATCCAAAAGATAGTGCGAGGCAAAAAAAAAAACTTGTTAGTGTAATTGCACTTCGTTAAACTAAAATAAATTTCATTTTCCCGCGTTTGAAGCCATATACGCCTACTACGTTTCTTCATAATGGTTGTAATGCATCGTCATCATAAGGAATAATTGAAGCGCCATCTATTGAGTTAAAATTCGAAGTGAATAAATTGGAGGAAGTCAGAAATTAGATAAACTTTCTCGTATAAAAACTTCTATAAAACAAACAATCTTATTAAAAACTTAACTACTAATGAATTTCCCAAAAACTTTTGCAATATAGAAGTTTTGATAAGAGAAAGTTTATCTAATTTCTGACTTCCTCCAGTTTATTCACTTTCAATTTTAACTCAATAGATGGCGCTTCAATTATTCCTTATGATGACGATGCATTATGGAGGAAACGTAATAAGCGTGTATAGCTTCAAACGCGGGAAAATTAAATTTAGTTTAGTTTAACGAAGTGCAATTACGTTAACAATTTTTTTGCATCGCACTGTCTTTTGGATTTGCACTTTCAACTGGTAAGTGTTCTGCTTTCATAACTTAATGAATTTGTTCCTATTTTTATGGTCTTCTATTGTTTGGTTTTGCTGTGATCCTACTTAGATTTAAAAAAATTTGGAAATAATTTTACTTGTTATTGTATAATTATTTTTAATTTTGTGATACTAATTTTATCTCCAAAACCTCAATCTCCTGGGATTTTCGGGTCACGAGGGGTCAGTTTGTTGGTCGAAAGTCGGACCCCTCACAGAAAAACAATTCCTGGTTTAAATCCTTGCCTGACGGTGACCCTTAAGAAAGTCTTCAAGCCGGATTCATTGTATTTTTCTTTTTGATTCTTTGGCTTTAAACTTAATATTCATTTCCAATAAATATTTTAATTTTGGTAAGGTAAGATTAAAGCTTTGAAAATCATACGCGAAAATACACTGTATTTCTATAGGGAAAAGTATTTAATACAATTAAATAATTTATATATTAATCTTACTAATTAAAAAAAGATCCTGCTTTTTTCAGTTATTGAGGCCATGAGTTTTGAAATAAAAAAGGCGAGTTTTTACTAAAAAGCAAATTTATAACCATTATCCGTGTATTCTATAAAATAGGCATCTTGCTCGAAACTCTTTATATTGCTTTCTTTTTTCATACTAAAGCATGCAATTTTCAGTGGTAAGGTTATTCAAACAACAGCTTATTCGTAAAGGAAACATATAGTGATTATTTTACTTTCAGATTAATTTCTGAATATTCTGCCCTAATACAATCCTGTTTGTTGTTTGTTTCTTATGGCACTTGCCATGGACAAGTCCGCTGTTACGAAGACAGCGATTTTAAGCCGGTGGGGGAGCGCCTCTTGTTTTTTATAGCAGCGCCAACTAGGGCCAAGAGTACGACTTTGCCACTCACGCATCACTCATTCGCTTGCACAACCCCTTTTTACAGGAGGGCACATTCACACATCTCACAGATAGAACATGAAGAACAACCATGCCCAAACCGGGACTCGAACCCGGGACGCCCAGATCACGGGGAAGATGCGCTACCCTTATGCCAGGACGCCGGCAATACAATCCTGATAATGGTATGGCAAAGCCATCCAGAATATAATGAATCATGAATCCAATTAAAATTGCACAGTTTTGTAAAATATTGTGCAGTAGTTACTGATAATTTCTTATATTTCAGTACTGTATCACACTATATGCTAAAATCGTGGAATATATCGGTCATCTTTTACTTGACAACAGTTTAATGTCAGTTTAAAAAATCAATAACAACCAATTATCCTTAATTTCAGTATAGCCTAATATTGACTAAAACAAGAAATTTTGAATAACTTGAAGGGAAAAGGAATCTACTTATTAGAAGCTTAAGAATCAGGAAAGATATATCCGAGGTATAAAAATTTCTAAAATGGAACTTTTTATTTCGAATCATTTCTGCGTGTCCTCATGTGAAATTAAATGAAATATTTCACACACATTTCAATAAATATATACGACTTCCTCACTTAATTAGAGCTTCATGGACAGGTGAGTAATTCCGTTATTAAAACTGTAATAGAATAATTCGCCTGTCAAAATTTGGAATTGATTCTCTTCTAATTAAACCTTTTTATTTACATTGAAATTTCTCTGATGATGAAAATGGAAAATGAATGAGATCGATTTTCACAACATGAAGTTGCTTTTTAAAATTAATTTTATTGCTTAGAATCGGAAACTTCATCTGAATGCTTTCCAATTTATTATATCTTGGACTTTTTAGAGAGTTTTTTAGAGAGTCTTTGTGTTTCATGAAGAGGTTAATTTGAAGAATTCGTGACTTGACACAAAAAAGGTATTGAGTAGCAACCGCTTCCAATTTTCTGCCCTAGGGAAAAAATTCAGCTCTCTGTTCGGATACTACATGTAGAATAATAATAGAAGTCTAGTAAATTGTGATTATTTGTAGAGATTCCTTTATAAAGAAAGTTCGAAAATAATATTTGGAATTGTTGAAATTTAATTTTAAATAATTTAAAATAAAATGTCCTAGTACTTGAGAATGCATTTGGTTTTTTTATTGAACAGAAAATATTAGTAATATTTCACAATTGTGCACCAATTAAAAATAAGAACTGAATTGAAAATTGTAGTCTGCTTAAAAAGGTAAAAAAATCAGACTCAACAAAATCAAAGACATAATAAGGACACATATAAAATACTGTTATCTAAATTATTATTGCATATATGAAATTATTGTAATTTGAATTATTGCGTGAAATTATTATTACCTATATTATTTTTCATTCCTTTTATAGTTCTTTAAAAATTTTGCGTTTTATATTTTTATAATCATTTAAGAATTTTTTTAACATTTTTAATGTTTTTATTCGCCCAAGTGTGGCTTTTATGATTTTAATATGGCATGCAATGCATTTCGGTTTAAATGCCTCCAATGTAGAATACTTTTCAAATATGTAGAACAGTTGGGGAACAATTTTCAATAATTTTTTTCCGCCTGAAGCTTGCTTTCTGATTTCGATTTATTTTTTAAATTAGTTTAGCTAACCTATGATTGTTTAAATTAGAGTTATAAGAGTGGCCCAAGAGACTAGTATGAATTTTGTTTATTTAAATAATCCAAAACTATATTCTTAATATATTCCCACTATCTTTTATCTTAGGTTTTTTTTATACAGAACTAAGTTTCATCTTTCTCAAACTGTCGTGTTCCAGAATCGTTCCATTAAATGGTTCGTAACAATAAATGTTCCTTGAAAACATCTTACCCTTATATTTATTCAATTCTTGAGATTTATTCCATCTCTCATAAGCAATCAAATGAAACAAAGAAAGAGATCTGTGAGAAATGCTGATCATTCAGCAACGTTGATGACATCAACGCTAAAAGTCCTTTTTATAAGTTGCATATTTAAATGCCAAAATTTGAAATTCCGATAATTGAATATTTTAAAAAGAAATAAACAGCAGCAAAATTTCAAACGTACATGGAAATGAAATATTTACAATTTTATGCGGCTTGCGAGCCGTAAAACTTCTGATTATTTTTTTAAATATAAATAATTTTAATGCAGACCTTTGACTCTCAAAGAATGAATTATATATATATATATATATATATATATATATAATATATATATATATATATAAAATAATAAAATATTAGTATTAAACAAGAGATATGCTTGAAGAATAAAAAAGAAAAGTAATAAGTAAGATAAAATTTAAAGTAAAGGAGAAAATGTTCTCATTTATTCTTAATATCATATCTCAGATTATTCTCAATTATCATATCTCGGATTATTATCATATATCTCACAATATTCTCAATTATTAACTTTTTTAGTTGATCTGAACATTATTTTAAAATGTTACACCGGGAAGAGGAAACAAAAAAAAAATTCTCACAAAATTTTGACCTGCCTATATATGCTAATTAATAACAAATAATTAAGCCGAATTCCAAGCTGTTTCTATTCATTTAGCTTGGTCGAGTTAGTATCTCATTGGACTTCATATATAGGAATTTTCCATAGCAATTTCTATAGAAATGAAATCGAAATAGATTAAATTGTCAATAGAATATTTTCAATATTGATTTTGATAAAAAAAATAAATCTAGATTTAGATGGATTCAATTTACATACTTGGTAAAATTAAAAATATGTTGAAAGAAGAGATAAAGTATTTATAATTTTAATGATACAATTATTATAATTTTAATATCTTATGTGAAAAGTAAAAATTTCTAAGACTGAAAAAAGGAATATTTCGAAATAAAAATTAGAATATCCTTTGATTTTCATTTCCAGGCCTTTTTCTTGACGTTCGATGACAAAGCACTCACAGATTATTTATGAAATAATTCGTAGAATATTGAAACTCTGGCATTTATCAGATGTATTTAAAATTTGGCATCTTTCAGACACTATTAATATATATATAAATATTTGTTAATTATATTGCTGAAACTTTTTAAATACTTATAATTTTTACAAGAATTTTCTATTTCCTTTCACTCTTTTAATTTGCATATAAGTAAAACTCTCGATTAAAACAGTTACATAACTAATTTCACTTATGCTCCCATATTACAACTAATATTTCACTCGCCTTTCCATATTTTTCATCCATGGATTTGAAAGTTTAAAACAGGTATTCCCATTCAGGATGAAAAAATATGAAATAATAATTATCGGGATATTTTCTTTCTAAGAGATTTTAAATGATTAACAGTAACTTTAGTGATTAATATTAATTGGTAGTGATTTTAATAATTCATAGTGAATAATAGTGATTTTAATAATCCATAGTGATTAATATTAATTAATAAGGATTTTAATTATTCATAGTGATTAATATTAATTAATAGTGTTTTTAATAATTTTTAGTGATTAATATTAATTAATAGTGTTTTTAATAATTTATAGTGATTGATATTAATTAATAGTTTGAATAGTGATTCATATTACTTAATAGTGATTTTAATAATTAATTGCGTTTAATATTGACGTGAGGAGAAAGTTTTATAGTTTTCTTAATTTTAAAAAAAGTTGTAATGTTTTGACTATTAATTTATTTTAATTGTATGTTTAAAATATTAAAAGTCTGTTCATTTTTCTGAAAAAAGTTATTTTAAAATATATGTATGAGTAATAAGAAATATTTTGGGGTTTTTAAAAAGAATTTCCTCTTGCATTTCTAAATAAAGTTCAGTGTTTGGTTTAATTCTAGCCATAAAATTTCTCTAATATGCTCGTCAATAAAATTATTTAAATGACGACAAATAATTTTGATATTGATTTTGTAACTCATTATTTAATTATATGACCATGTAAAATGATTCAAATTCATACTGAAACTCATAAATATGACTAGGCCTCCATTGATTTGATTATAAACACATTAACATGAGTCTCTAATACTTACAAATGCAATTATCATAAATATTTAGATTTTTATATGAGCTAATAAAAATACTTTAAACGTAAATAAGTATTTTATAGATGTTATGAAAATTATACGTATGCGTTTTTAAGCATATTTACGTTTTAAACTTTGCCCTTGTACTTTTGCAGCCTCCACTGAAGAATAAGTATCAGCCTAACGATACATATTTGTTGTGTGTCGTCTTTTTCCAAAAATAATAACTATATGAAAAAATTAATTGGTATCTCAATGCTCTTTCTTTCGAACAGTTTGTGCTCCTAATAAAATTTGCGTCTATTTGCATCTTTTTTATATATAAAAGATCGCATTCTGAATGCAATAAAAATCCATTTCTTTCTTAAAATAGAATGAATTTATATTGCAAAATGATTTTTTTTCAAGTTTTCATAATTATCTTAGAAATTAAACCATAATCGAATACAAACGAAATTTTTTCTATAAGTGATTTGATTTCTTTGAAGTATATCTAAGTTTAAAGGTTTACTTTCTTAAATAAAACACGATTTTATGCTTTTTATTCATCTGCATTATTTGAAGAACGGTATTAGAATTTTCGTATCTTATCTCTTTTCGACTGTTTATCTAAAGCGACAAATACTGTTTTCTTGACTATTTTTTAGGAGTCTGTATTTTGCACAGAATTCTAGCAGTTGCATCCTTCCACATTTAATCTTCTTACATTTAATAGGCAATTATAAGAAGCGTAGTGAAATTTTCTTATCTTTTTTCGTCAAGTATGAAAGGAATCATGATTATACCAAGAAATGCAAATTATGATGAGGAATAAATGAAGAAAATATGGCTATTATATCTTATTTGCATTTCAAAGTATTTATCGCGTCAAATAAAACCAAGCGAAATTTAAATTGTATTGAGAAAACCATATTTATTAATATCTTTAATTTGCATATAGTTCATATAATAAAAATTAATTATTTCTTGAAATTTGGATTTTAATAAAATCTAAAATGTGGTCTTTCTTCTAGCTATAAAAATAAACTCTAAAAGTGTGGTTCATTTTTATTAATGTAAAATTTACGGTTTTAGGAATGATTTTAAATCCGTTTATCTATGAAAACATTTACAAATTTTAACAAATATGTTTAAAATATATTAATGAAGTAAAGATTTTTTTTCAGTTTAACTTTTTAACATTTTAGGCGGTATCTTGATCATTAACAATTGATTAATATTTTCAGAAAACATTAAAATACTATTTGCGATATTTTACTGGTTACTCGTCTTCAATTAAGAGCATTGAAATATTTTTATTAAGTTTAAGTTTAAGTTTTTAACAAAATATGTTTTATTACTGCTCCATAAATTCCCTTTTAATGCTCAATAACCAAGCTAAGCTGTTTTAGGCAATATCTTGATAATTTGCTTTAATCATAAATTTAAGTATTCATTGCAGTTATAATGTGTTATATTTCACTCATTGCCATCAATTAAATAAACGTTTTAATAAACTATTTTTATTGAGTTCTTAATTTATGATTGCATAATTTAGCACTAATATATTTATTAAATTTAAGCTATTAACAAAGTATGTTTTATTACTGCTCTATAAATTCATTTTTAATGCTCAACAACAAAGTTAAGCGTTTTAGGCAATAACTTGTTAATTTACTTTAATCATAATTTTCAGATTTCATTGCAGTTACAATGTGTTATATTTCACTCATTGCTATCAATTAAATAAACATTTTAATAAACTATTTTTATAAAGTTCTTAATTTATGAGTGCATAATTTAACATATTCACCCATAATAATTAACTTCACAAATTAAATAAAGTAGATTTACACATAATTACAAATATATCCAATCAAAGCACAATATCTGAAATTTAATTCTCCAACTGAACTTGAAGCATTTTTTTCCTTGAATTGATCAGGCATTGATGTGAAAGACTGCGAGTGCAGCAGTAATGGAGAGATGGTCCCTCCCCTGTTGATTTCAGAGAGTGAAAGACCGTAGGTTGCGATTTCCGTTTAAACCTCTGTCCAGTCCGCGAGTGGTTTTTATTTCTTCCTGGCGGTTGTTTCATTTTATTTTCTCGCATGAAAACAAAGAGCTTCCAACAGCTTAAAATCTGACCGCGTCCACGCCAAGTATTCCTTCCAATTTCGAAATAGTTGGAAGTGTTTGCTTCTTTCGGGTGCAATTCCTTTTCTTTTCTTTTTTTTAATGACTTCCAGCCGATCTCTAGTTTTCTATCTTCTCTCACATTTGGAGCGAAGTCTTAACAGATAATCTGGTGGAATTTCGAGAGGGAGATCTTCGTGATTACTCATCGAGTTTGATTGCTTCTTTTGCTGATTTCGTTTTCTTCCTTTGAAAGCGCTTGTTGGCAAACGGTACACCATTTATACGTGGTGATATTATAAGAAAAGAATAAGAGTTTTTAATTTACTTACGTTAAGACTCGTTCTAAGGTGATTGTATTTTTGAATTCCAGCTATTTATCTAGCTTGGTAAATCAAATCGATGATTAGTCGTAAAAATATGTGATAGATTTACGTTATTTACCAAATCTGTAAACAAATGAACCTGGTTGAATTTTATCGATTCTTAAGATACATCAGTCTGGAAGAATTTAATAAAAGTTCATAGCTAAAAGTAAACATAATGAGATATTAATGGAGCCTTAATCGAAAATTATGATTTTAAGTAATTGGAAAGTTACAGATGAATCATTGGAATATTAAGCAACTGACACTGACCTGGAATCTGTAAATGCACCTATTTATAGATGTAGTTTACATTACCTTTAGACAATCAAAAAAATTCAAAAGAATTCCATTCTAAATATGCTTTTGGTTAAGATTTTAAGGATATTTGAAATTGATCCATTAATGGAAATCATTTTTAAAAGGGTGTAATTCATCTTTCTTCAGGAAATATTTTTTCCTGATACCTTATTTTCAGGCATATTTGAAAGATTTTAATTTTTAAGACTATCAGTTTTATTTTATTGGTTCTTCCATCAATATCAGAAAACTTGCATACATAAAACTAGTACTTATTAACCAATTACTATTTAAGAGAAAATCGATTGAATAAAGATACGAAAATATACCAGTTTACATTTTACTGCGATTATCCATGGTTATGGGTGCAGTGTTAACAATTATTATGTAGTACGTAAAAAGAGATTTATTGTTACAACAGTTTAATTTTCTAATATGAAATATTTGATATACAATTATATTACTGCCTTTTATAAAACCTTTAAGATGTAAAATTCTATTTTTCTCTATCAATTTACATCTACCAAACCTCAAAAATTTAACGAACTTTAACTTTAGATAAACTTTAAAGACTATTTGTAGTTAAAAATTTAGAGCCTTGCATACAGATTTTAATTTTTTTTTCATAAAAAGTTCATATGATTATGAAAAGTAAACTCGCTGTATTTCATTCTTCAGAAATTGAATTATCGTAAATAAAATCATTTTTGATCTGTTTTATTCCATATCAATAGAAAACCGGCACCTAATTACACATTTCAAATCCCATAAATAGTATTTGATGATTAAAGACCTCTTATTTCAAAACTTACGCATAAAACTATTTCATATTATTAAATTTTTCCTAACAATTTAAGAAATTTTTTAATTAAGTGGTAAATTTCTTCATCAAATTTCTTCGCCCTTTTTCATTCGAGGAGTTAATTTATTGCCTTTAACAGTTTTAATATATAAATTGAGAGCTTGTTAAAATTTCATGATTGGAGAATTAAAGAAATCAAAAAATGAACTTTAATTGTTTCATCAAGACAAACTTTTTTTTATGAGTCAAAGAAATAAAATAAATGATAAAGAAATAAAATAAATGATAAAGAAATAAAATAAATGATAAAGAAATAAAATAAATGATAAAGAAATAAAATAAATGATAAAGAAATAAAATAAATGATAAAGAAATAAAATAAATGATAAAGAAATAAAATAAATGATAAAGAAATAAAATAAATGATAAAGAAATAAAATAAATGATAGCGAAATAAGATATTTGTAGACAAATGTGGGAATGATTTGCTAATGTTATAATAAACATTTTTGGGTACAATTTGATTGCGTACAGTAATTATCCGACTTTGGGAAGACTATTTTATGCTGATCCTGTCAGGTTAATATTACAGTTAGTAACAGTTTTGATGGAGATCATTGTGTACTGTTACTAATTACTGTAATCTGTTACGTACAATGCAGTTTGATAGAGATATTCATCTTATCTCTATTACATTTATTATGCCAACATTAGTCACGTCGAACTATTTATCAGTTAGAATCCTTACAATACTGATAGAATTTGAGTATTTATATCATAAAATTAATCATAAAGCCTGCTTCGAATGAATTATTTCTAAAAATATCAATTATATGCCTGAATTCTCTCGATGAAAGTATAGAATTTGTTATTGAAACATTTTACATTTCTGCAATAAAATAAGTTATATAATAATATTTTTTGCTACTAGATACAAGTGCAAACTTTCCAAAATCGTTGGTAAATTTACAAACAGAAGAAATTTCATGTCTTATTAAACCTTTTCATAAGTATTAGTGTCCGTACTTTTTGAAAACCGGTTTTGTGATCCTCATCTTGCCCAAACTATTAAATTGGAAATTTGGTATTTACAATAATATAAAATCACGCACACACATAAAATTGGCCCCTTTGATTGATTTTAAAATGTACTGCACATCATGCAAGAAGAAAAAAGGGCTTAATGTTAGAGCAAATAGTAAACAAATGTGCAATTAGATATTATGTGATATACGAAAATACATTTGCCTCGTGGCTGTGTTCTCCCTTGAATTAGCTCCTCAGTCAATAAATAACGCTTCCAAAAAATTTTCTATATTTTTATTACAACAATTTAAATTATTCTAAAACAAATGGAAAATATTCAATTTTTAATTTGTTTTGTTGTTTATTTTTCCTGTTGTTTTTATCCTTATTTTTATATGTACATATTTTTTTTTCTATGTATGTAGTTGTTTCAACTTACCTCTGTAAGCCTTGTGCTGTACTTTGTGGTGCACAAGGATTGACTTATTATTAATAAAAAAAAAAAAATCTTCCTGTTTAAGGTTAAAAATTAGAGAATTAAATGGGAGGGATAATTTATCAAAAATAAGCAAAGATTCTTTGTGCTGCTAGTCTCTTTCATTAATAAAATAAGTTTCTTGTGATAGCATAAAAAATATCTTTTGAAATGCATTTTGAGCTTATTAAATAATTTCAATGACACCAAATTTAGTTTATGCAATATGCAGTTTCTCCCCCATTTAGAATTGTAATAATTAAAAAATATAGTCACATATTACAAACATTCATTTGGGGCATGCACTCTCGAATCATAAGTTGCCCCTGCACTAATCAGAAAACTAAATTCAAAATGCATTATATGTAAGTAAGTGGCCAAATTATTTTAAATGTATATTCATGAAACATGCGTTTATTGCCCATTAACCCTCTTCCATCGAACAACGCATCGTTGTTATTCCATGCAGTTTTCGCTACTAAAGTTATTTTAAGTTGATATAAATGAATAAAGTTATATTATTACAGCTTTGAATTAAAATAATTACTTCATAGAATTGCATATAAATTCTAGTTGCCTTTATAGCCAAAATAATTGTGTGCATTTGCAGAAACTGCATTAATAAGAGATAAAAATTAATCCGACATTGAAGGGTAAAAAAAAATATTAAATACACATTTAATTTCCACTAATATTATTGCATCTACCCGCATATTACAAAAAGAGCCGAATAAAGACATTTTCCAGTGAGTCCATTTTATGTAGTTCATCCTGAACGAAACAGAACATTTTCGATACATTTAAATGGCAGCACTTCAATTTCGGAGTTGAGTCACTTTTTTTTGTGTTTGAATTTGAAGCAAAGGAAACAGTTCGCGATACTTTCTCTGCTTGATCGAAAGAAGTTGAAGCTTATTCATCAACCTTCTTTTATGATAATTTTATGGAAAGCAAGCGTTAGAGTTTAATATATTTCATGCGTTGCCACGACTGCGGAATGAGTATAAAAAATTATATTGAACTTTGGAAAGGCTACGGAAATGGGTTCAGTTTTTTTCTTTACCCTTTTTTCATCAATATAGGGATAAAGCTTGGCATAAACCGCGCAAGATTTCCTTAGAGACAAATTTCATAAAGCTGTTTCTTGATCGGAGAAATTTTGGATTGTTTATACTCTAAAAAGGCGAAAAATACTCGGCAGCTTTAAACGGTTAAGAAGCGAATTTTTATGGCTCAAAAGAGGAGACCGAATCGGTTGCTGCGATGGAATCTGTTCGGATATTTTTTCGAGGATTTATATTTAATGGAAAAAGAATTTAACGAGGTAAATTCATTTCTATACATTCAGCTCTTAACTATTTAATCGAAATATCATCTTTTGTCCAAGAAATGTAAACAATTTTAATGAAAAAATATATACCATCATTATTGATAAAGTCAAAGAGAATTATTAAATGAGTATTTTTTGTTTATGATGATTAGGCCAATATTCTTCTCTGAAATTAGGTCTATTTCAGAATAAATTTTGAACTATGGTCAAATGACCTGATGGATTTAACATGTACCAAATGCAAGGATATGCTGGAAACGATCACAAAGTTCCATTTAAGTTACGTAGAAAAATGAATGAAATTCATTTTTCTTAAAATAAAACAGCCGTAGGTAAAATTGAATTTTATCTCATGCAGTTAAAGTAAAAAATTATTTTCTAAATATATAAATAGAATTAAATAAAAATTTTCCAAATAATAATCATTATTTCAACAGAGTAAGTTGACAAGAAAAATCTTCCCAGATTCCTAAAATTCAGTCTGACATGCAGCACGTCGCTTGAAAAAAAATTGATGAAAGTTTATTTGAAAATATATTTAAAATAAACTTAAAAGCTTCTATATAAATATTATGCATTTAAAAATTCTGATTCTTTTGAATTCTTAATTCTTTCTTATTAAAAATTGATTTAAGATGTTTCGAAATTTCAACTCATTAATCAAAAGTAGTTCAGATATTAAGAGTTTCGACATACATTAGCCATATAGAGTTTAAAATATGAATAATTTTAGAAATTGTATTTTGAAAAAAGAGGAACAAGATACACACGCTGACATAGTGCTTAATTTATAATTGTTATACTCAATATTATTTTTTAACGAAAATTCAAAACATCTTAAAAAATTTTTATTTTACCAGGTGACGACCATCGTGCAATTTTCAATTTATTAAAGAAGAAAAGGAATTATTCAAAAAAACATTAATTTTGCTTTTGCTCTTATAATAAAAGCCTATCTTCATAAATTTAAATTTTGCATGTGAACAAATAAGTTAAAATGCCATATGCGAGATGAATTTTTTTTAAAGTTTATCTTAAAATTAGTTTTTCAAGTAAACTGCACGCAAAATATCCATGGTAATTTTTTAAAAAAAATTATCATTAATAATTTTAAATATTTTACATTAAAAGTAACATAAAAAATGAAATTCAAATTCTATTCTTGGAAATTTAAGTATCTGCGATAATTTTGTAAAATATTTAGGTAGTTTGGATATTTATGAAAGTTCTATCCTGTTACTAAAAAAAATAATTTTTATACTGCGAAAAAGAAATTCATTTTAAGTATCAAATGTTAGTTTATTTTTTAAACCAAAAAACATATCTAGAAAATCTGAATCACTTTAAAATGGAAAGAATGTATTCATTAAGTTTTTTTTTTCAATTTACCTTTTCTGAAATGATATAAAATTACTGTTTATGCACATTTACAGGAACTTGTAAAAAATGTTGTACAGTTTTAATCAAACTATACAGTTTGAGCAAGACAAAAAAATTTCAAATTAAAAAGTGGCTTGCATTTATTTATTCTTGTCTTGTTATTCTGTGAACACTGACGATCCAAATCATTTTTGCTTTTTGCATGTCATGGATTTTTTTTTTCTCTCTACTTCTTTAAATATTAAAAAGGAATTCAATGCAGTAATAGGATAACAAAAATGAAAATTTTTAAAGAATTGAATATTAATAAATGCATTGAATTCCTCCAAAAAATATCTAGCTCGTTAAAAATTACATTTGGCTTCTCATTAAAACATTTTTTGGGAATTACTGATCTTTCAATGGATTTTCTAGATGTATCTATAAATTTCAACATCAGGGAAAATAGACGATGCATTTTTTTAAAAAAGCAAATCTTGTATGCCTTATTTTCATGAAGATGAAATCTTAAATTTTATTTGAACTGTCTCATCACAAAATTCATTAAGTTTTTTCGTTAAGTTTGAAACTGTAAAAAATCAAATTATATTAATAATTTTATAAAATCTAATCTTCAGGTTAATATTTAAAATCATCGGCAGCTTATGTAGTTTCATCAGTTGCATAAAAACGCATGTTACTTTTATAAATGAAGGTTTTAAGTTCTTTTTTATGAATAAATATCCAATAAACATTTATCACTACAATTAGAGAGGAATTCTGTTTTACATTCAGGATTTTTCTTCAAATGCTGATTAGATTCTACTTTTCACTAACATGGATGAAAAAATATTTTTCGAAAATATATGTAAATTTAAAGTAATTTAAACTGTGGGCTATTCAATTAATAAATTGTGGCTAAACAAAGTCAAAATCTGAATTTCAGCGGAGTTTCTGACGAAAAAATTCTTTTTTTTTCATACAACTTAACTGTAGTAAGGAAAGTTAGTCTTGGATAATCCGAATGAGATCAATGAATAATAAATTTTGCAAGCATTTTTTATGAATTGTTTTTCAAACAAAGAAATATTTGAATTAAATAAAGTATTAATAATCCAGACTGAAGAAACTGTTACTTTTCTAAAGCGAAATAGTGTAAGTAAAACTGATATTTGAAACTAGTGTTCTTTAAAACTGATAATATTGGTAAAACAACTTTCAATTAAATGGCTTTAATTTATGCATCTTGCGAAAATAATATATGAAAAAGAAAACTTAAAATAAATTTCAGAATTTTTTTTACTAGGTTCCGTTTTTCTTCGCAATGTTAAAAATAAAATAATATTCAATATGCAAACTAATGAAAGCTTTTTGATCGTTTTCTCACCTTTTTGGTGTTCATTTTTAATATATGCGTTTTATGGTTCGAAAAAAAAATCTTTTACTTTAAAATCATTATTTCTAATATATAAAACGGAAACTTAAAGCAAATTTTTAAAAAAATTAACAGAATTTCATAAATTTATTGTGATAAGAAAAATTGAGTATAATACACTAAATCAAATCAAACAAAATATATTTATATTCAAAATCAAATGAAAAAAATCACTAAAATTATTTGGCAGAAAGATTAAAATAACTTTTATTCAAGTTCACGATTGAAAACTACTTCGAAGTAATATTTTTCTTAACTTTATTATATTTGTGCTAAAGGAGAAATATTTTCGTAATGAAGAATTTATCCATTTCATTCCTGAGGCTACATAAAAATATTTTTTTACACCGCATACACCATTAAAAAGAAAATAAAAGCAAACCATTTCTCTAAATATTAAAAGCATCTTTTCCATTCGAAATGTTTTGTCTTTCATTCCAAAAGACTTTTGCTGACTTTCTTCTAAATGAAAGTTACATTAGCGTTCTGAGTAATCTGTTTACACATCCATAATTTACTTTTGTTTTTTCTTTCTTCTAAAGTTATTAGTCTCTATTTTCCAACTGAAATCCTCTTATCATAATCTCTGTAAAAGACGATGCTAAAGAATAGGAACGACTTACTATTGCTTAAATCAAGGTGCATTCTACGGAGTTTGCTTTTCGTTTATTGATTTCAATTCAAAAGCATTTCTTCCTTTTATTTTAAAAGGGATTGTCATAAGTTAAAATAATTTTTCTGTTGCTTAGAAAGTCGATTTTTTTAGAAAAGGAGAATTAAAGAAAAGTATAAATAATAGAATAAAATTTCGAAAGTAAACTTTATTTACAACTAACATTACTCATTTTCAACTCCGTAAATTGATAGCCTTAAATATGCATTGGATTAAACCAATACAGGAATTTAAAAATATTTACAAGTTTATCTAATAGTTATTTAATTGATTATTTAAGCCGAATTAGATATATGTTTATCTAACATCTTTTCAACTGATTATATGAGCTGTACCAGATATTACATTTTTACGGTTAGATGGGAAGAAAACTTATATGCATCAACGGCTCGCTTACAGTGGCATTCAAAATATTTCATATGGAACTTTCAATGTGCTAGAAATTAATTTTTCAGAAGTTAAACAAAAGTTAGATTTCAGTTTCAATAATCAAGTAAAAATTAGTATGTAAGGACCAATTCTTAGCAAATATCAGAATTTTTAAATATCTGAGTAGCTAGGAGTCAACAAATAGAAAAGTTTTCAATTTAACAAGTGTCAGAATAATAAATATCAGAATGTTTTTAACAAGCACTCTCCTGTATTTTGTGTCTAAAGTATTTTAAAAATTTAAAATTTCAAATTTTAAACTTAATCTCTCAAAACGTTCCAGATAAGCACACGTTTAAATTATAATTTTTGAATTAACTGATAAAATATATGCCAAAACACCTGATCAGAAAACCTCAACACTTTTCTAAAATATTATGCAAACACTATATTTAGGATTCTAAATATTTATTAATAATTAATTTTCCCCTATACATTAAGTTTTAGATAGAAAAACAAAGCATTATAACGTTCAGGTAATATAATATCTCATTAATCTTATTATTTCAGGCCTAATTTAACTCTGTCATAATTATAAAAAATATGTAAAAAATGCATTATAATGGCATCCTATTGAATTTATTATACTTCTCGCAATTTCAAAATTTAATTCACCTGACTAACAATTTTGTTATAACTGTTTAGTTCAATGTATTTTAATTCGTTATTTAATTATTTTTGAACAAAACAACATTTAATATTTTTCTAGATATCAGGATTTGTGTTTACCATAATGGGAAAGAAAATGCATGCTATAAACTCCATGCATTAAATATTTCATTTATAAGAAATAAGATAGTTTTTAAAATATTTCTGTAAAATAATGTGCCCTAAAATGCACATTGTTTAGTTATAACAATTACCAATGCAGTAATGTTTAGAAATAATTGCATCATATCATATTCATTTCAATATCGGAAAATGCCTATGTCGAAATCGAAACAAACTTAAAATTTTTTTCATGCAAGTGACTTGACTTTAGTTAAATCTCTTAACTTGTGAAAAAAAATCGCATTTAGGTGTGGTGAGGAAGTTCAGAGAATGTTGTGTCGGTCATTTTCATATAAACATATTTCCTTCATAGTTCAAATGTACGAAGACCTCTGTTTCCATTTATCTCTTCGATTATTAATATTTTTAAATCGTAAAGTGTTTATATTTTCCTATGATCATTTTTCGGTACTTAAACATTTTTACGATGTTATTTTTTTTTCCTTTTTACGCAGGAATAATATGCAATTTTTTTATTTTCATTAAGCATAAGGTCTTATTTATGAAACCATCTCATTTTCCTTGATAGATAAATATCGTTTGTCAGAAAAACTGTTGCATTGTATCCTTGTCTTTTGCAAGCAATGACTCGAGAATCTACGACGTTCACATCATTATGTTTCTTCTGCAATAAATCGGAACATCCTCGCGTTCATAAACAAAACCAGCATAAAGGATCCATTTGACAACAGCTGTGCAGTAGTTTCTTCCCGCAGATACAATCTATGGACCCTTACTCTCATTTTTAGCAGTCGTGAGGGGCATCAGAAGAAGCCAGGGTTGAAAACGATATGGAATATATGACTCACATCAATGAGCTACTTTTCTACGTTTAACGCTTTGTTTATGTCCCACTACTGCATTTATTTCACAGATAGGAGCTGAGGTTATTTTGATATTTAACATTTTCCCTTACTGGAGAACTTGCCTTTTGTGAACGGAGTTATGCAGATGTCATTGGATTGTCACTTAAGTATAATTAGAAGCTTTACTAATAAATGAAAACAAACAAACTTGGAAAGATTTATCAATTTCTGTATCCCTTATAGAACTAAAACATGCCGAAAATTGATTCTTTTTCAAAATACATAGAACTTATCAGAAACATTTGAAAGTAAATTGATAAAAACTTAATTACTTAGTGTTGCTTTTTAAACTTTTTCTACAGAACTAGAGATTTTCGTCAACAAGTTGTTACAATACCTTTTAGAAATGTGTTTTTTAAATATAGAATGAAGAATGCGCAAAAAGGCAATGTTTGTAAGCATTTAAATGGAATTTAAACATCCAAATTAGAAACATTTAGCTTGTCATGTGCATTATATCATTCGAAATCCACACACAAGTGCTCCTGCAGCGTGGGTGGAGTTCAAAATGTCGAACACTTGCTTTTTGATTGCTCCAAACTTACTGAAGGGAGAAGAGATTTTATTGTAGATCTCGATGCCTGTAATATTAAGTTCCCACTTCCCCTTCATGTTTTGGTCGACCACAAAATGGCTTTTTTTCTCATTCTGTAAATTTATTGCCTTTGCTGCTTCAATTTTTAATTAGTTTTGTTGTTTGTTTGTTTTTCCTGTTGTTTTTATACTTTTTTATATGTACATATTTTTATCTATCTATGTATGTAGTTGTTTCTACTTACTTCTGTAAGCCTTGTGCTGTACTTTGTGGTGCACAAGGATTAACTTTTTATTAATAAAAAAAAAATGGATATTTTGGAAAAAGATCATTGTTTGATAGCATTATTGCTCTTTTTATTCAAACTTCCAAAAAAAACATGGTAATTTCATGACATATTTACATTATTCCTTGTTATTAAAATTATTAAATTGATAACTCTTTTTTCTTAAAAGCGTAGCAACTTATTTCTCATAGAAGTTGTGTTAGATTTCAATTTTTTCTGAATTTTCTCTACAATTGCGTTTACATATTCTGTGTTTTTACTCAGTCTAGCCGCTAAATACTCTTTAATATTATGGCGAAAGAAAATGAATACGAAACCAAAGGAAACATGTCTTTCTACTAAGAGAAAAACCTTTAAAAGCTGCTGAAATATTGAAACAATTTAATATTAAATAAAATTCTGAGTCAAATACAAATATTGGTGAACGCTGTCCATGAAAAATGGAGATGATTTTTTTAATGCGTTTTAATAGAAAAAATATCCCTCTGACGCATCAAAACTCCAAATATTGACTGTAAAGATGCGACTCAGATCAAATTATATAAAAAAGCAAAACAGAGGACACGGAAATAAATTATTTTTATTCAAGAATACATGCACTGAAGTGCAACTTCATTTAAAGAATTTATTGAGATGCAGAAATGAACAATGGTAAATAGGAAAAAAAAATAACTGAAGTTATAAGAACAGTATGCCTTGCTGAACATAGTTGGAAATCTTGACCTATAAAATATTGCTGAACTTCATCTATTTAATAAACTTTCTTTTCGGATGCTGTCCGTAAAATAGAAAAATATTTTATGTTAATTAACTAAGATTATGTTTCCATTAAGCCTGTTTCATATAAAGACAGAAATCTCACAGCAATTGTGAAAATTCTTGTATACTTCTCTATATACAGTCGAATGTACTGTATGCAGTCGAATCGATGAATAAATACACAAGGGTTTTTATATGGGAAGGTGAAGTATAATATTTCATAAACATTATTCCTAAGTTATTGAAAATATTGTAAAGAAAATGCTTATTTCAAATCAACCAAAAAAAATGCTTTTATTTTCAGCCGTTCAGACGAAAGAAATCTGAAAATCAGCAGGAATGAAACATCTTTATGTATTGTTCATATTTTAAAAGCATATCAATATATCTTCATAAACTTACCAATGACTACAATCCTGTAATGATTGACCTAAAGTGTCCATTTCTTTCCCTTTGAAATTTTTAACCCTTAACCATAACGTATAATTTCTGTTTTCACATTTAATCTGATGGACCCTAGCATCATTTAATGTAACCATTCCAAATCGACGTAATTAAGCGGTCGTTGCATAATTCAAGATTTAAACGACATTAAAAGCTTTAATTATGCGATGTTTACTATCTAGAAATTTAGACAATGTAACCTTTCATAGTATAATCTTTAAAATAAGTCCATTATTTATTGATCAATACTATGGTGTCTAAGTAAAGCAAAATCGAGAAAGGACTAAAGTAAAAGCCTTTTGAAAAGTAAAATTGCAGAAATGATGAAATCTCTATCTAGTTGGGAAATTAATAAATTATTTCCAAAAAACTTAGAATACTACAATCCATCTTAATACTTTTAACGACTATCTGATATTTTAATTATTTTTATGATTAATTCGGTTTCTAGAAAAATGCTTCTTAAAATTGTATTTAAATTAAAATGTTACGGAAAATTTTAAATTTCGAAGTTTATAAATATTAATTAAGAATTGTATTCTTGAACCAGACATGTTTATCTACACCATTTTATCGAAGCCCATCGCTTCCATGTTTAAAATAAAAGAAATTTCAGTAAGTTTCGCTGGTATGTTTATTTGCAGTTTTAGTTACAGTATAAATGGTCTTTTTAAATAAAGAAAGTGAATAATAAGAAATTACTGAAATTATATTTAAACCATATATAATTTTTTAACCAAGAAGTCATGATTTATTTCGCTTTGTTTGCAGTAAGCAATGGCAGAAAAAGGGCTCATTTTCTAGATGCTTTGATTATTTTCAAAACGAGTCATGAAACTAATAGTAGCAAAATAACATACATTTTGCAGAACATTCATATAAAAGTATATTTTTAAGTCACTTTTAATTTTTATTATTCATAGGGCCAATACATAGCAGAGAAACATATAGTTCAACCCTATATTGTTAATTTCTTTGTTATTATATATTTTTATTTAGTTTACCTGGAAATTGGTATTTTAAATCTACCACAATTCCTGGTTTACTGCCTTTTTGAAAAAGTACTGAATGT
This sequence comes from Argiope bruennichi, assembly GCF_947563725.1. NCBI lineage: Eukaryota > Metazoa > Arthropoda > Arachnida > Araneae > Araneidae > Argiope > Argiope bruennichi. The sequence continues at coordinate 71,625,415 of NC_079163.1, read as the reverse complement.
TTTGTTTGCTTCAAAAAATCTTAGTTTTCTAATAATTGAGTATTACTTTTGTGTAGATGCACATATTTCGGTGCATCGCACTTCAGAGGGATTTATTTTTTAAAAACCATTTCATTCCATATAAAATTCTTCCGAAGCTGCACTTATAACCGAAAGATTTCAGCCATACTGTGTTTTAAAAAACACCTCACAGTACAAGTCCGTGAAATAACGGTTGTGTTTCCGAACACCAACCATCATATTCATCATCAGCAACATGGAAGCTTCCTCCCCTCAACAGAATACATTGAAAAATTGATTTCAACCTGTAACGTTAATAATTTGTAAGCCCCTTCTTAGAATATCAATTGATGTTTCTTCTATTCCAAAGGATGTGGAGGATGTGTTTCTCTGTTATTTTCTTTCCTTTTTTCCATCGTCTTCTTCGGACGGGGTTTGTTCTTTACAAGGGGAGGGAGTTCTTTACAGGGCGATAACAACGGTTGGATGGAGTCAAAAAGAGAAAAGACGTCGGAGGTTTTTACCATGAAAAAACTGATGCGTCTCAGAATCTTAAACTCAGACGACTTTCTTATCTCTTCCTCTTCAGGCATCTGAAGTACTTCAGTTTTTAGACTTCGGAGTTTCTCGCTCCTGCGTCTGAGTGATTTGTGTTTCCAACGACGTTTTGACAACATCCCTTGATTGCTGCTTCGATTACTGCGAAAGAACTTCCGTCTGAACAAAGACAGAAACGGTCAATTAGAAAAAAATAAGGTTTTCGGTTAAATACTTGATAATCAAAAGTTTTGATATATGATCATAATGTAACAAACACTAATCCATGAAATATAAAATATTTTAGAGATTTCGTTTTTTTCGTTTAAGAATTTAATTGTTTAAAATACTTTTTCTGTTACACGAAATAAAATAAGTACTCGCCAAAAAATGAGCACCTCTTTATGTTTAGTAATTTAATTAGAAAATATTGTTAGTAACTACTCTCATGTGCAAAAAAAAAAAAAAAAAAATGCTGCATTAAATCTAATAAGTTCCATATAGTCTTTCAAGTATTTATGTTGAAAGATATTAAATTTCAGATGAAACTGTGAATGTCTTTTTCAAAACAGGATTAATAAATGAAACATCTGTAATGTGATCAAGAATTTTTTTTTTTTTTACATAAATTAAACTTTTAACCATGGTCATCCCATCTACCATCCATATTGAATATTCCGGGTTGAAATAGATGACTCATTTCTAATTTCTTTATATATTATAATTGATTGGAAATTGATCTCCCTAAGAATTGATTTCTGATAAATAAATTTTTTTTCAGTCGAGCAAATCAATTTATTTTGATAATTTTGTAGAATTAAAAAAAATTAAAGTTTATTTCTGGATTAGACAGTAAATATCAGTTAAATTCCATTCTGAAACATATTAATAATAAGAAATTACAAAGTTTCAGTAATTTAAAATATTAAGAAGTCTTATTGACGAGATTCTAAAATTCATATTTGGTTGTTTTCAGTAATCATAAAGTTACTTACAATACCAAATAGCCCATATTGCTAATGAACAGAATTTTGTTTCCCTATATGTATGTCTATTAAGTTATAAAACTTCCCAGCTAATTTAACAGAATTTCTAAATTGTTATTGTTAAAGCATCATCAGTTGAAATCTTTTCGCTAAGTAAATTTTATGAGAAATATAACGCTACAAAATATACTAAATTTAATTTCTGTCTAAGTTGAAATTAGATATTTAACTTCTTATTACACAAAATAAAGAATTCAGTACTTATATACTAGTTATTAAGAAACATGTTGTCATTTATATCTAGCATCTACAATCTGAAAGCTTAATTGCTTTTTTCATTTGTCGACAATAAACTAGACTCTCATGTAATCTTCTTTCATAGCTTTGAGTATTTTAATTAGTCAACTTCAGATCACTTGAAATGTCATCACGTATAATATTTAAAAAGGGTTTTCTTCTTACTTTTGATAAGAAAGAAAATCAGTTATTAGAAATAGGAAAACAATATTAATTTTATGGCGTAAAAGCATCAGTTGCTGTAAAATCTAATTTATCATCATGCTGCATTAAAATTTAATACGTCTTTCCTTCCTGAAATGCATGTTATTTAATGCCAGGCTATTTCTATTTCAGCGGGGCACAGAATATTCTGATTATTATTAATATCCAAAAGCAATTCGATGTTCAACAAATCAATTTTTGAGGCAGAGGAGGAAATATTATCTATAATGATATCTAAAAATAGAGAGAATTCATTTATACCATGAGCATTTAGCCTTTCATATGAAACGTTATATCTTATACTTTAAAGTTATGACCGCAATTCATGTTTACAAATCCATATTATATTACATGTTTCAATGTGTTCCTTTAAGTTGGTTGATGAATTGCAAATGTCCGATCGAAATTTCGAAACCACAGTCTTGTGCAAAAATAAACTTGAAATAATAAAAGTTATAATACTTAAAAATAAAAGTTAAAATACTTAAAAATAAAGGTTAAAATACTTAAAAATAAAGGTTAAAATACTTAAAAATAAAGGTTAAAATACTTAAAAATAAAGGTTAAAATACTTAAAAATAAAGGTTAAAATACTTAAAAATAAAGGTTAAAATACTTAAAAATAAAGGTTAAAATACTTAAAAATAAAGGTTAAAATACTTAAAAATAAAGGTTAAAATACTTAAAAATAAAGGTTAAAATACTTAAAAATAAAAGTTAAAATACTTAAAAATAAAAGTTAAAATACTTAAAATAATGAAAGCTGAAAAGTTTTGAAGATATTTTATATTTTTATGTTTGAGTTTTTTTTACCCTGTTGAATAACGCAAATTTCAACAGTTATGTTCTATCATTCCAGCTGGATGAACATGCTTCTATCATTATCTTTTGTATGTATCTCTGAAACCAGATAATTATCTTTTTTTAGTGTCACTTAATTATTTCTCAACCACTGTTACCAAACATCGTAATACAGTTGTTACAACCAGATAAAAACTTTCATGACAGATATTTACCACTCTTATGAGTCGAAATTGGTGTATGGGACTTGAAATGAGCCAATTCGGAGTAAAATGTCGTGGTTAGGTTTTTTTTTAGAAAGCATAAAGCTGTAAAGCAAAAACTTTCATCAATGATGTAGGTTTGATATAAAGTAAAATTTTTTCTACATGTAAAGAATATTTCAAGGCAACATTTTCTTTTTCGGTCAGTGTTCAGATGAGCAATTTTGGTGACATCGTTACATAAAATTCAGTATTTTTCCAACAGAATTTATATTTAAATAGTCAATTCATATGAAATCGGTTTTTTTCAATGCTTGCAAAATATCTTGAAATGTAAAAATATTTTTCCCCCTGCTTGATGATGATAAAGACCTAACAAACATTTTTCTTGGTTATTTAACTAAGTTCAAAAATATGCTTATGTACTTTCTATTGATAAAGTCAATAGCCTGAAAAAAATGTGTAAATTATATTCAATTAATTAGTATTTTTAATTATATTTAATTATTTTAGGTTTAGCTAAGCAATTTGAGATTTAATAGCATGTACAAATGACACCAAAAATTTTCGAAATTACTAATCAAATCTTTCTTTGAAGCAAAATTAATACTAACCGTGGTTTTAAATAAGATTATTATCTATGTTATATTACGGTTTTTTAAATTGGGATTTTTCAGGTGAATATTTCTTTGACTGAACGCCATTCCATAATTTAATGCAACTAATTAATTTCTCATAAGTTCTTTCTTATGAGAAAGTTTTGCACGCAACTTTCAATTAACGTACAGTACGCAATTTATTTTTCACTTTCATAATTTTGGTAACATTGATTTGAGCCTCAAGATTGATGATACATTTCTCAATAGAAAATCTATATTTATTTATTATTTGTTAATAACCTAAATAAATTATTCATAAAAGTGAATTTACTGAATTTTAATTAATACATATTAGTTATATATCATAACCCCTTTGAGTATGAAATCAAAATGCAGCTTAATTAATTTCATAAATATTGGTTGAAATCACTTTTAAGAATTCTGCCATGGAAAATTCTGTTTACGGTCAGCCTCCTTATTGAGTTTTCATTTTAAACTCAAATCCATCTTAAAAATACTGACCGCAAAAAACGTTTTCACATTCATCAAATACAGGAAACATAATGTTGATACCCTTCTACAATAAAAAGATAAGCAATCAAGCAAACTTCATTGTACTTAAAGCAATAATGTTTGACAGTTTCGAATAACAATACAAGGAGAGGAAAAGAATTGCTTTGAGAAATTGAACTGAATAATTTTAAATTTGTTCTTTGCGTAATTAGAATTTAGCATCTATTTCATTCGTGGCAACCATTGGTATAACAACATATATCACGAGCTGTTACCACTCACGCTGTACTCCAGTCAACATTTCGACATTCAAATTCGTGTCGCTTCAGGAAATGCAATTAATCTATCTTTTGATACTTGAAAGAATATCTTTTCATTGCGTAATTATGATTTCTGGGATTCTCTTCTTGAGCAAACAGGAGCATCTGGAATCAACTTGCAAAGCCCGTCTACTCATGAATAAAGATGCTCAAACATAATTGGTAGAGATATAAAGAACTTAACACTGTTCTCTGATGTTACTCAGAATCGGAGAGTTCTGTTGCTTAATTTACATCTCATTCAGAGTGCCATTAAGAAAGGTGACTTTCTCTTTGTGAAAATCGGGTAGAAAATTTATACAGCTTATATACTTTGAAAACCCTCTAAATACTATCAAAAAGGTTAAACCTTTCCGATGATATTTGAGCATAAAAGATGATGGTATGAAACAATATCAATTTTAAGAAGAGTTATTACACACTCCCTTGAAATATTATAAAAATTATTGCAATTTTTTTACCCTATATATAGATATTTATGTAGCTTTAAATACATCTTCTGCTACATAACTAATAATTTAAATATTTGTGACTTGTTTGAAATATTTTCTTTAAATTGTTAATCACCTATATAAAAACTAGTTTCAAAATTTATCAAAGTTATGTTATTTATTAAGTTAAATTATTAGCATAATTTAACTTAATATGAAATAAGTTAATTACTATATTAATAATATTAAATAATTATAATTTATATTAAATAATAATAGTTAATATAAATAATTATTAATATTAAATAATTTGATTATTATTATTTATATAATTAATTGGAATAATAATAATGTAATTATTATTATTTATATAATTAATTGGAATAATAATAATGTACTTATTATTATTTATATAATTAATTTGAATAATAATAATGTAATTATTATTATTTATATAATTAATTGGAATAATAATAATGTACTTATTATTATTTATATAATTAATTTGAATAATAATAATGTAATTATTATTTATATAATTAATTTGAATAATAATAATGTAATTATTATTATTTATATAATTTGAATAATAATAATGTAATTATTATTATTTATATAATTAATTTGAATAATAATAATGTAATTATTATTATTTATATAATTAATTTGAATAATAATAATGTAATTATTATTATTTATATAATTAATTTGAATAATAATAATGTAATTATTATTATTTATATAATTAATTTGAATAATAATAATGTAATTATTATTATTTATATAATTAATTTGAATAATAATAATGTAATTATTATTTATATATTTTCTTTTTAATATTGTAATGAATTAAATTTTTCTCAAAACTCCCCAAAATCTTTTCTTGTTACGTAAATGTAGAAGTATAGTACAAATTATCTGGTGTTAAACCAGCTACAGAGTATCGGATATTTATTTTCTAGGGATTGGCGAAGAAATCTTTTAAATAAAATACATTTTCTTTAGAGACAGTTTTAATTCATAAAGTGAATGAGGAGTTTTAACTTTTAATAAATATTAAATACTGCAAAAGATGTTTGAAGTGAGAGATCAGTTCTTCATAAAAGATTGATTAATTTCCAAAAGGCATCCTGCATTCAGACTGCCACTTTTGAAAAGGGCACCTGCCTGCATTGATCTCTTAATAATTTTGTTGGTATCGTATTGTCATCTAAGTAAACTTTTTGGGATGTCTCCTGCATTTTTATGACTCGTGCATCAATAAACCCTACCAACCAACTAACTTTGCATTTTATCTTTATCGAACTATTAGAGTGCATTCTTTAACTAAAGAAGTTTCTGTAAAGGAATAAATATCAAAAGGTTTCAGAATTTGCTCATTTTTTAAAATGCATTGCTGAATAAGAAAATGGACACTTTTAAAAACTAACGATATTCTAAACTATTCGAAGTTCGAAATGCAGAAAGACGATACAGTAAGACTTAACAAACCTCGTTCTTCAGATAAATTATTCTGAAATGCTTGTACAAGCAGCAAGGTTAGTTTCATCTTTTGCATCACGTTATTGCACAATACAAAGTGATCGGTAAAGCCTTTTGAAGCACTTTAAATACAAATTGACGCCTCGCATAGCTAAGAAAATGACGTGTAACTAACATAAAGTGATTATGCTGAATTTATTGAGATAGGTTACAGCGGCCTTATAGTCGAAATAAGGAAGTTACAAAAACAAAACCCCTCAAAAAAAAAAAGGAAATCGTTCAAAAAAATTCAGTTAGAAATATGTACTCTATACCATAATAGAAACGGAGAAAAAGGTTTCATGGGGAAATATTTGCAATTAAAATTATGAATTTCCCTTGGTATGAAAAAAAAGTTCGTCCTAAAATGGAAAAATACATTCTTCAGTATCCCTCAGACTCGAATGCGTTTATCAGATCTATTTTATTATCTTTGTTTCTTCATTGCTTCAATTTCATTTCGCAATCGCTTAACTAGGAAAAACTGTATGATAATACTGGAGGATATATTCAAGTCTCGCCGCTAGGGGCGCTGTAACCTGTCTCAACAAATGCAGATAGTCAATTTACTATAGTTACACGTTATTTTACTTGCAAAACGAGACGTCAATTTTAATTTAAAAGGTTTGAAAAGACTTTCCCAATCACCCTGTATATGTCAGTAAACAATTCATCAAACGACATTCAGGGAAATCTAGAAAAAAAAATTATAAAAATTCTTTATAAAAAATATTATATAAAGAATAAAGAATTATATAAAAAGAAATGGAAATATATAGAAAGAATTAAATAGAATTTTATAGAAATAAGCCTTTTATAAAAATTCAAATTAGTTTCATATATTGGAGTTCAGCGCTACTTTCATAGTTTTATTACATAAAATGCAGTAATCTAATTTCGCTGTGCTCATTTAATTTCAAAGCAATCTTTTCGAATTGCTAAAAATTTAACATCCTTAAGTTTAATTAATTTTTTTCGTATTCAACATAAATAATTCTAACCAAAGTTATATTTTCATTTGTTGTCTGTGCAAAGGTTGTGACACCCAATTACTGAATTATGTCCATGAGTTTAATTCAATAAAAATGGGATATTGAATTCGCGAAAGGTTATTTCTTTTATAAAAGTGTATTATTATTAATATATTCAGCTAAATTTTAAAGTAAAGAGGATTAGGATTTTAAATATATTTTTGTTCTACAATCAACTAGCTATTCATGTATGGCAGAATATGTTGATATGTCTTTACTTCCAAAATACGCTATAATACTGAATTTTTACATTTTTAATTTCATCATATTTTAATTTTAAAATGAATTTTGAGCAGCAGTAATTGTTTTACACTACATTTAACAAATGGGAAGTATTTCGGAAACTAGTAAATAATTTTTCTTTACTGCTCAAAATTAATAATTTTTTTCTACTCCGCATAAGTGTCGCATTATTTTTAAATACATATATCTGAGAATAATAAATATTATTTTATGTAACATCATTATCATATTCTAATAAACTATTCTCTGGAATTCCTTACAATGCTAGAAAAAGGTTTTTTGTTTTTCATTTATAAAAGCAATATGCCTTTAGAATCTTTGTTATATTATGAAGTAAAGTGAATTATAGAAATTATAGAAATAGAATTGCTATAGAAATATAGAAAGAGAATTATAAAAATTTTCCATCAGTTTTCAGTTTAAATGTATTTAGCATTATGGAACATTTTTTACATTCTCTTTTAGTACAAGAATTCACGCGCATCATTTTTTAAATAATTAAATAAAAAATAACATAAAATAGTTACAGATGGGTTCTTTTAAGACAAAAAGATATATACAAATATATTATATACTAATAAAAGATAATACTATAATATTTTCATATAATAATTACAAATACAAAAATAAAATTTCTGGTAGCAAATTAAATACCAGAAAAGATTAGCCGAACTCTTTATAAAAATTATAAAGCAATTATAAAGCGGAATTCTTGTGAATAAAAATATAGTTATAATGATTAAATGCAAACGTAATTACATTACTTTGTAAAGTAATAATTGAAACAGAAAATTGCGAAACGTGTGAATCAGAATGCCAACTAAGAATTTCCGTGTATGGGACATTTAAAAAAATGAAATGTGTGAAGGCTTATGAGGCCTAAGCAATCAATTAATCTATATCATTTCGCGACAATCAATATTCTCTATTTCTGAGTATGAGTTAATGCGGGAATTAAATTTAAAATCCCTTTTCAAGCCTAAAATAAATTTAATAGAAGTAATTTTTAAAAAAACCTTTTTTTTTATTTAAAAAAATGTTATAATTTGTTCTTTAATTATTATATACTTTTGACGATAATAAAATGGACATTATTCTGGAGCAAAGTCATTTTATAGAATAAACTGAACAGTCGTCTTTTTCTACTTTTTTATTATTCTTGAAATAATATTTTCTTCAAATTTATTATAAATTCGTGTCACTTCAAGCATGGAATCAAAATTTAATTAAATTAATTGATCAACTGATATTTGAGCTCTTAAATTTTAAAATATTTTATTGCCATCGAGACAACACAAAGGTACCCAATTTCAAAATTCAGGGAATGAGCGAGGAATTGATTGCAAAATTCTAGTTTTATAAACATGAATCAAATCAGGTTGAATAAAATTGTACAAAAATGAATTTGTAATGGAATTTGTATTTCCTTTTAATAAATTAATTTTCTTCCATACGAAATGGTTTATATTCATTAGTGATTTAAACGAAATTCCTTCCTCCCCATGCTTTCATATAACACCATGCTTAGTGTTTTTATAAAAGCAAAATAAGCAAATAAGTTTTTATGAAAAGTTTCTGTTCCTTGCAATAAAATATTTTTTCAGATATCGAGCCTGATAAAATATTTGACATCATTTGCTCATTTCATACCGTGTATGAATTTTGCTAATCATGTCAGGCCATCTTAAAGATAATCGAAAAAATCTTAACGCTCCTATTTTTAACTGTTGCATAATCAGTAAATGAAATGCCGTTCAATAAATTTGCAATTACTGAAGCTGTCAAAAGAATCTTTCTTAATGCTTCATTTTAAATTGCTTTTTAACGAAGAAAAATATGTAAAAACTCCATCTCAGGGTCCTGTTCTCTTTAAATGTTTTCCGGCTCTCGGTATATCTTTTTTACAATTTTAAATAATTTTGTGTAGTAAAACAAAATTTCTTTTTTTACTATCGAGAAAATCTCTCAGTAGATTTAGTCAAAATATTGCTCATTAATTTTGAATATTTCTTATGTGAAGCAGAAATTGAATCAGTAAAATTAAACGAAATTTTTAATATTTAAAGAAATATAATTCTTTATTATAAATTTTAATGAAATGAAATTCTGTTCAATCTTATTCCCGTTTTAATTATATCGACTAATAGAAAGACTTTAAAACTGGTATTTACCAAATAAAGAAGTGAAATACCTGGCAGTAAGAATTCAAATGATAATAAATTTTACTAGCATTTATAGCATTTGTTTTCATTATTGCCATTATGGAATGACAAACTAATAAAAAAGATAATAAATTTTATATGTCACTGTATCAAGGACTAATTATTTGTTTTGTTCCTTACAAAATATTTAAAAATCATCTCAGTTAAGTCATTGCATATGTGGTAAAAAGTTAAATCAATATAAAATTAAATCATTTTGCCCTGAAACAAGATTTTTTTAATGGAAAGATTATAGTTTGAAAATAAAATCCATTAATATTGAAACATGAATTCATGCAAAAAAATTGAAAGATATATTTAATAATATAGTTATATTGATTATAATTCTAACATATGTTAATATAGAAATATTTACCATGATTTAGCAATAAACATCACATTTAAATTCAATGTTATAAGATTATTTTAAAATTTTTATTATTGTTCAGTATTTTTCCAAATACATATCTTGAAGGCCATCCACATATTCGTGGCCAGAAATGTTGAAGTCTTAGGCCATCAGAATTTTCCATGATTGCTTCAAAGTATCTTGTTTGAAGTCCAAAGCATGTTTCGATATTTGAAACCTTAAAATTAGAATAAAGCTTAAAATTAGGCCTAACAATATATTCTTAATTTATGGAATAGCATAGAAAACAGTAAGAAAAGTAGCTATTTGTTAAGATAACATACACAAAAAAGTATTTAAAAGATTTTTTTATTTAACCTAAAAACAAAAAACAGAAATCCCGTCGCTTATTTTTCCAATTCTGCATAAAATATTTTATTTAAAAGTAACAATATGTAGGCAAAGAAACGGAACCGTAAAACTAAATGCACCTCCATTATATTCATCTAAACGCTAATAGCTGCAAATTCTCAACTTAATGCTCGGGGCATATACTATACTATTATGAATTATACTTTCTAAATTATTGCTTATTGGATATTTCTTGTCAGAGCACATTTTCCATAATAAGCTCAGATTGGAAATTTTTTCGTTATCAGCTAAGAATTGGCTTACACAAAGAAATATTTAATCCCATTTGAATAAGCATCGAAATATTCAAGCGAACTAATATGTATAATATCATGCTTTTCTATCGGAATCACAATAAAAATAAATTATTATCCGTTTATTCAAAGTCTTAAAATATGCAGACTATAGTAATTATTCATTCTAAAGCAGAATAAAATATGAACTGTATTCTACCTGCTTATTAACTTTAATCCTGAATCTGCAGTTGCTGTCAACTTTAGATAATATTTACATCGTTTATTATAAAAATTCACCGAGACTTTTCATTTGTTTTATTCTATTAAAATGTAATTTAAATTCTCTTATCTTACTCTAAATCATTACGAAATTTAATACTTCATCAAGATTTTAATGAAAATGTAATTAATAAGACAATTATTAATATGCTTTCCATAAGTAAAAATTATAAGCTTTTTTGCTTATTTTGAAATTGAAAAGTACTTAAGTAGTAGAAGAATTAAGAGTAAAAGAAGAGTAGAAGAAGAAAAGTACTTAATATCTGAAATAACATGAATTTTATTCATTTACTTATTTTGCAATAAAAAATAAAATTGCGTAACAAAATGCCAAGACGGAAGGTTATAAATATTTATTTTTTCTTTCGAGTAAGGACCGATAACCAGAAACTCAGGCCGTCAACGAACGAAAATTACTTTTTTATATTTCTTGAATTTAGAAATTCTAAATTTCATATTAATTTTAAAACAATGGGGTGTGTCTAGTGTTTTAATTTTTATATATTAAAATACAAATTAAATTAAAAATTTGGGTGAATATTTTGTTTATTAAGTTGATACTCTATGAATTTTACCATTATGATGCGCAATTCAAAATTCCTTTTATCATGACTGAAAAAGTTGAAACAATTTTGAGTTCGCTTTAAGTAAAATTCAATGTCTTGGAAGCCTAGACTTTTATCAAGGAATTCATACGTAAGTTATTTTTCCTTTTACATTTTTTTTGAGACAATGTAATTAATTATTAACTTTTCTTATTGCCAATCATGTATTTGACTTTTGTGCTATGAATTCCTCTATATTAAGTGGGAAATTTTTGAGTAAAATTGAATCCCTTCATGACTTGATAAATCAAATTAATTTTGAAATTAATCTTTCAAGAGAAAAACAATCAATGAAATGTTAGATGACAGACTCAGTTGCACTTGCCATTTCACTGTGCTTTAAGTTTGTTAAGACCATAATAGTCCTAATTTCTTGAATCTGTCGCATACATGTTTTGTGCCCATTTGAATCCAAATGCTTCAAAATTTTGATCGAGTTTTATTTAATATTTTTCTAACTTAATTATTTTATTTGAGATTACTCAATTCAAATTCTTTTGGGTTTGAAATTGATACTCTGAAGCGAAGCCCTTTTTTTTATGAATTTTAAAAGTTAAAATATTATTTTCACTTAATTTTTTTAAAAAATAGTCAGAGTAAATATGTCTAGGACTTTATCTAGGACAATTATTTTTATCAATTGTACCTCAAAATTAAAAAATACCTCAACTCCACCTCTTCAAAGAATTTCGGCTCAGATTTTATTTCCAAAGTTTCTTTTCACTTCTATTCAAATGAAATTTTGTTTTGTTTTGTTTTTATACTAACTCATCCCAATTACTTAAATCTGCGTTATTTTGCTTCTGTCTCCTCCCTATCTTGTCAATGGCAAAATCTCGTAATTAAGCATCATCAGCCATAAGCAAAATGGCCAAAACTTTGCCCTCAAGTCATTGAAGGTGGTGGTTACTCCTCATTCAGTTTTAAAATAATTTCCGTTGTGAAAAAAAAGTCTTCGTAATTAGTATCCGCCAAACGTGACGAAAGCGGTACGCTTTTTACATCGCGGCATTATTCTGAAAGTAGCTTACCAAGAGATTTATTCGAGCTGATACATCAGCTTCAAAACTTTCTAACTAAAACAAAAGAAGAAATTCTTGCGAAAAACTCTACTTTCGAGGCTTGAAAATTGGAACACCTGTATCGATTGATTGCCGAAGGCAAATATCACGTGACTGTGCCTTCAGTCTCAATTGTAGGCCGAGGGAATGCGGTGGGAGTGGGCCATTATCTTACCTCCCAGGTGGACAATAAAGCTGCCCCTCACACTTGATTAAGTTTACCTTCAATTTTGTTGCTGTCATCCCGGGTGGGCCATAACAAACACACGATCTTCTGTCCTACCTGCTTACCAGCTATCTTCCCGACTTTTCTCAACTTATAAATCACATTTCGTATGTACATAAAAAATCACTTTATTTTCCGTTTTGGATTTTTATAGTTTTTTTTCTCTATCATTTCGGTTGTGATTCTGATCCCTCTGCGTTTGAATTCCGATGAAATATTGTTTCATGGAAATGTTTGACCATTCGAAAGTATCAAACATTTTAGATCTCTGGGTATGGGGGGTGATGACAATTTGTTAGGTCTGATGGTCGGCTATCATTTTCCCTAATATTATTGGGTGGGAGTGAATTCATGGGTGATTTCTCACGGGAACCAGAAAGAAAAACCTTCACGTAGATGTTAGAACTTTTACAATGAAGCACATTTGTGACGTTTAGATGATGTCATTTAGCTGAGCAATTTTCTAGGATGTTAATCATTTCTTCAAAAATAGCAGCTTATTGAACCTTTGTGTAGCCTTTTTATGCATTCTACATGGTATGGATTTTTATGGATTTCTTAAACATGTTATGGGTGTGGATAGAGAATTATCACACATCTGTTTTTTAGATTCTTTAATATTTATAGGCCAAAATATTTATGACAATCTTCTTACCATCTAGCAATTCATTAAATTTTACTAAAAATTTTTTTAGAGTCAATTTGGATAATTTGTAATTTGTAAAGGACATAAAGCTGTAAATGTGTATATGGAATATTTCTTTCCTAGTTCATTTTAACAAACTGATAAGCTCAGCTTACAAGAATGTTTTTATAAAAGTAAAATAAATGCAAATAAATGTTTTGTTAAGTATCACAATTCTTATAATAAAGTGAAATATTATTTTCTGCTCGTTTAAATAAGTTAAATTCTTTTTCTATATATTATTTCTGTTAAAAGTATTAAAAAAATTTATTCCTAAATATTTAAGGGGAAATAACCCATAATTTTAACAAAGTTAAGTTTCTTTTATTTCCCTTTCTATTAAACATTAAAATGAGATGATTTTTAAGCCATTATTTATGAAAGTATTATATAATTCGAGACTGCATATTATTAGTTTGATAATAAAATTTCAATGTACTTTAGTCACAAATATTTTCTAAATCAATTTTTTTATTAATTTTTAAATTATACGTCAAATCATATTTTAAAAATAATTTTATTTGAAATATTAAATAGTTTCAAACATTTATTATATCATTGAAATTTTGTATGTTTCTTTTATAGATAAATAAAAATCAGTAGTATAACGGTGAACAAAAAAAAATTCAAATGATTTATTGAAAATTATTTTTTAAGGTTTAAACATAAAAAACTAAATTAAATGCAATTATAAAATATATCAGAAAAAAAATGGATCCAAATCTTATTTTACTTACAACTTATTATTACGCTCAACAATTTCCGTGTTTTCTTTTCAACAAAAATTAAAATATAATAAAAGCATTTTAAATTATTTAAAGAAGACTTGTAATTAATTTGATAAACACTTTTCACATTAATTAAACTTCTCTCAGTTTCTCTGAAACTTCATGAATTTAAAATTCATGGATCATTTTAGGCTTTTAAAATTCACTCTAAAAATATGACTTGTATGTTATTTATTAGGCTCCTTTAATCCATATAAAACCTGCTTTTCCCCACAATTTCCAACAATTTCAACTGTAAACAACTTGCAATTGAATCTTGCAGGTATGTTAAAAATACATATGATTCACAAATTACTTTCTAATGAATCAAGATTCCGCTTATACACATCTTCAAACAAAGTGATTCTTTTTGTTTATCATTTGAAACATAGAATCATAAAATTGAACTTTCCTTCACGAATATTCAAGTAAAACACTACTGTTCATATAAGTTCATTCGAAATAATAAATAAAATTTCTTGTTTAATTTTGATTTCTCTTTATTTATTAAGGACTTCTTAAGAATTAAATATGTGCTTACAAATATAAAATATTGTTCAATTGGGTTTAAACTTTCTTTCCATCAGTGCTATGTATTTAAAATCCTAGTTCCATACTTTAATTTTTCTTATATTAGTATTTCCATTTCAGATGAATAGAGAAAAAAAAATGTTAGAAAAAAATATTAAAGGGATTAGTAACATTCCGAAAAAAAAGTGATAGACATTTATTAACGAGGAAAATGAAAAAATGTTCACTGGCCTAGCACATTAATATTTATTAAACGAAAATATGCTACCAAAGACTCTTACATTGATTAGAAACGCATTAAGAAATATTACTTCATCTATTCATGCAGAGTATAGATCATTTTTCTCTGAAGTCATGAAAAATAATTTTTTTTTCTTTTTATTATATAACTATGATAAATGTCAGAATATCCATTATATTTTTCAGGGAACTAGGATGCTTTTGAAATGTTTGCGTTCTTCTAAATATCAAAAAATTGCGATCATTTTGCTACTAGTTTTCGAAGGGGAAAAAAGATGTTTTTTTACCGAAAGTTTCAGCAGTTAATGTTTTTTCGTCTTCAGAATTATAAACACAGTAAACATTGGCAATTAACGTTTTTAATGCGCTTTTTTCCAGAATTAAAATTAAATGTATATGTTCTTTACCACTCACTATCTAATATATAGAAATGAATTTTTGTTTGTTCGTATTTTATGCACTGCCGTACCGTTCATCTGATTGCGATAAAACTTTGCCAACTTATTGCCTGCACTTGCGCAAAGGTTATAAACATAGTACAATTATTATATATAAAGTAAAAAAATAGAATAAACATCATTTATACTTTTACTTTATATATCATTCAATTTAAATAAATGTATTCATTGTCGAAAAGGAAATATCATTTGTTCTATCATTCTTAATTAAACAAGATAGTTATTTCAAATTTGCAACGATATTTCCAAAATTATTTTTTCTGCGGCAGTAACGCGCCGGATACCCCCTAGTCTTTAGTAAAATTTTATCACAGAAATAAAGACTAGATCTCCGTAGACTATGTCATACAAAATATTGTTTAAATCAAAACCACGCAGTTTAAAACGTGTTTTCATTTTAGAAATTCATATGAATTAAATGCAAAAGTCAAAATAAACCTATATTGTACACATTTCCTTAAAGAAATGCGCTTTTAAGCAAAAATTCATTTGTGTAAGTGATATTTTATTCATACTTTTTAAATTATTAATTCATCTTATCCATAGAATATGATTGCATCATATAAAACTGAAATTCATTAAATAGGAAGTAAATAAACTAAATAAAAAAGTTTAATTTACTTGTACTTCCATTTTTTTAAAATCATATTTAGATGAAATAGACTTTTCTCAGTTTATTTCAAGAGTATAAGAACAATTTTTCAGTTCAAATGAAGTATAAATCTGGAGACAAATACATTTATAATAAGTTACATATCATAACTTCCGGCTGAAATTTCATAATACAGTGGGACTACTCATTGGAAAGATTTCAATAAAGAATTAAAAAAAGAGTGTTTAGAATAAAAATTTCTGGAAACGGCTTATTTGAAATGAGAAATATCGTCTGCTTCTTTTAAAGTAATGTTCCTTTCAAATTGTCGCATGTAAACAAACTGTGTATTGAAGGACTTGTTTTTACTCTTTCCGAATAGAAATATTTCTATTCTACAATTCAAAAATTAAAATGTATCATATTAAAATTTCCGAGTGAAAATAAGCAATGTTATTAATTAGGAAAGGAGAAACCGACAATCATTACTTCTTCATGGAAAGAAGACTGCAAAAGAATACTTAAAAAAATGCACGCACTGTTTCAAATATAAAGTGAAATTTCTGATAAAAGATAAAATTTTACCGAAACAAAAATAATTTGCAAAATTTTTAAATCTAACTATAATAAAAAGAGAAAAAAATAAAAAAAATGTTTACAACTTTAAAAAGTTTAAAAATAATGTTCATCATTTTTTGCCAAGGGATGTGGCTGAACTTAGAACAGTTTGTATAACACTGATTGAAGAATATTTTACAGGAAATAATGGAAATACATTACACTGTGATTTTCGATTAAGCATGATTTTGTCTGACTGAAATAAAAATAGCTTTATTTACTTGCAAACGAAGAAAAAAAGAATGGGCAAAATGGACATGAAAAAAGAATGGTCAAAAATGTTAAAATCAACTCTGCCTATTATCAACAGAAAATTTTATATCCGATATTTACAGAAATTCCATTTCTGTTCCCGATGGAGTTTAAAGAGTGAAACTTCATCAAGACAAACTATTAGGTAGTCTTCGAAAAGTATCTCTGCATTCCTTCAAAAAATGACTGATACAAGTATTGTATATATATCTTTTCAACATATTCCTGTAAAGTTCTATGATGTTTCACCTAGAATGGTGTACCTTTGATCTGTTGAAAAGGGTTCTTTCTAAGCTCAAATCTATCACCATTGATGAACTCTGGAAAATAGGAAAAGAGGAATTAAATCAATTGCCCGGGAAATTTTATGGAAACCCTTTCTATCATAGAAATCACGATGCAGATTTATAGTTCAACAAAAAGGTTATCATAAAGACCATTTTAAAAAATAGTCATTACAATTTAAACATCAATTAAATGGTTAAAACATCATTCTCAAAATGTATAAACAACCAATGGATAAAAATATTGGTAATCTCGTTAAAATTTTCTGAGTTAATTATGTATTGATTTTTAAGATTAATTATTACAACATTTATAAATGCTTCCTTAACAAGCATGTATGCAATATTCTACGCAAACATATTCATGAAACGAGAAGCAGGACGCATTCCAAATTCTTGCTCATTTTCTTGCACCTGATAAGAGAATGCAGAGCGTATATCGCTCATCAATAGCTTAACATAGAATGAGCAGAAATAGTTAAAGCTTAAACGGTCTACGTACTTTTCAGGTTCGTTGTAATCGGGGGCAAATTTTCTCTGATACAATTCGCGTTTAGTCAAGTTGAAAGTTGCCTAGGTAGGTGAACGCTAAGCCTTTGGGGAGTAACAGTCAAATAACAATGAGAATCTCTTTTCGAGGCTATCATTTACCGGACGATCCTTGCAGTTACCCCTTTTGCTACAAATTCGTACTGAGGGACTTTCAGTGATTTAAATTATTGATAATACAGTCTCGTATATTATTCAGAAATTTAAAAATGAAATATGATGATCACGAAAACAGCTTTCTAATTTTTCATGTGGCATTTATTATTTTTTTTATAATCTAAAAATTATTTTTAATGGAAGTGAAGGTTGCTTTTTGAGCATTAATAGCATTGATTTGTAAGCATATAATTTTCAATGAAGCATATATGTTAAAATGCCTATTAGTAGTGAACATAAAAAATAAATTAACAAATATTGTTTAGAGTTCAATTCTGATTTATATTGCATCAATATGGGCATAATTTTATGCTGATAATAAAATAATTTTTCTTCGTTCATTAACATCAGATTTATTTTCAAGTGATATATCAGCAAAAAATGAGATTTCATCCTTAGCTTATCTTTCATATGCTACTATACAAAACACGCAATACGATGAAAAGCACCGCCTCGTTTCCCATATGAGTGTGAATTCATTCTATTGAGAATATTTATTTTCTATTTCATGATAATTTTATTTGATTTGTATTCGAGAACAAAGAATTCAATTCAGAGTCAAATAAAAAGATTTAGCATAAAGCATTTATGGCTTCAGAAATACGATGGCATAAAAGCCATCAAGAATTCTACATACTTTAAACTTGATTTGATTCACAGGTCATCGTGATTTTATATCGTGATGAATTATAAGTTTTGATAATAAATGTATTCAAATTTATGTTTTGCATGCAAAGATTATCACAAAAAATTTACACGCATAGCATATACGGCATTTAAATGATTTAACAAACAAAAAATTAAAGCTAAAAATACAAAGGATTTTTAGGAAATAACTTTTGTTTAGAAATATTTTCTTTTCAAGTTAGAAAATTTTTATTTGCCTTCATTCACCAAATACTGATTTAATTTAAATAGTCTAGATTGGTTTCATATAAGCAAATCAATATACTACTATAAAAAATGTGTTCGTAAATTTTTAATAAAATGTTTTTTAAAAATATATTCAAAATATACTTTACTATCTTTTTTAGAATATTTGAGGCAGAAGAAATGTGATAAGAAATCTAGAAAATGTTGAATTATTATAAACTTCTGCTTAGAGTCAATATCCAATAAATATAATTTATGAAACGATAAAATTATACAAGTATAAACCCAATTATTTTAGAAAATAGTTTATAACTTCTTTTAAATTCTTAATTTGTTAATCAAAAAGTAAATGAACCTAAAAACATTAAAAAAAACGCTGCATGGCTTTTAATATGAAAAAACATTATATCAAGCAAAATATTATATATTATTGAAACTTTGAAAATAGAACTACGAGAACATTATAAAGATGGCAAATGCGGTTCATGACCTATGAATTAACAAGAAATATTCTTTTCAAATATACCATAAAACAATACCGAAATTCCACGTCAATTTACTCCAAATTTGAATACTGAATTAAAATATTGAATAAAACTTTAATTCTTGAATTATCTAAAATCTATTATAAATTAAATCATAAAATAACACTAATATTATTAAAATATAGTCAAAAAGTTTTAATTACATTCCTAATGTGAAACAAATTAAAATCTGCACATGTTTAGAATTCTAATGACGAAAATGATCACATGCCATAAAATTTCGTAAAGAGAACAACGTAATTATTAAACACTGCTGAAACACGGAATTCTCAATGATGCCAAGTGTTTAGAAATGATTCATGTCACATTAAATTTCCTCTTTGTGCTTCTTTTTTGTTGCAACACCATACCGTCATTCATGAGCTGTGTAATTATCTCAGCTTTCTACAGAAGTCATTTTTGCGTAATGATTGAAAAGGCTTTCCGTCCATATTCTTGTAATGACTCGACACAAGAGTATGACGACCGCTTACCAAATAATTTACTCTCTTTTCCGCTTGTGACAAACTTTTTACGCAATTTTGGCACGCACTGCTGGCATTTCGGCATTGTTACAAATTTACCGACTCGCTGCTACGTTTATTTCTTGGAACCAATGCAATATTGATTGAAGTGCTAATTTTTTAAATAAGGCAGGGTAATGGAATTGCTCTCGATAGGAAATTTTAATTTGTTGATACTAAAGTTTTACCCAAGCATATCCACATTTGCGGCAAGAATTGTTAATTGTATTGACTCATTAATAAGATATGCTTAAGTTTCTTTGCTAATTGCAGTGTATGATTGAATTTATTGAAATGAATTATTATATGATTAAACAAATTATTAATTTTAGTTTAGAACCTAAATCCTTTCAAATATTATTCTATCGAAGCAACATAACAATGCATTTCTCAAAAGGAGCGTTATACAATAAAAAAAAAAACTTATGCATTTCTCAAAAGGAGCGTTATACAATAAAAAAAAAACTTATGCATTTCTCAAAAGGAGCGTTATACAATAAAAAAAACTTATGCATTTCTCAAAAGGAGCGTTATGCAATAAAAAACTTATGCATTTCTCAAAAGGAGCGTTATGCAATAAAAATGCATTTCTCAAAAAAAGCGTTATGCAATAAAAATTTGCAACATAACAATGCATTTCTCAAAAGGAGCGTTATACAATAAAAAAAAAACTTATGCATTTCTCAAAAGGAGCGTTATGCAATAAAAGAAATTATGCATTTCTCAAAAGGAGCGTTATGCAATAAAAAACTTATGCATTTCTCAAAAGGAGCGTTATGCAATAAAAATTTATGCATCTTAAATTTTTATTGATGCAACAAATAACATTTCAGCATAATATAATATAACAGATTATTTTGGTTTTATATGACAAATTGTCTTGCCATTTTGAAACTTGTTTCATTGCAGGTATAATTATAATTCGAATTGTGAGTCTTTAGCAGGCAAAATAGCCGGTGCTTCACTCAGTGTACAATTCTACAAGATTGTAAACTGAGCACTTAACTAACTGGACATTTCTTTATAAGATCCCCCTCCATATTACTAATATTCAAATTAGAGTTACAATATTCAAAGAAAACTTAGATCTAGTCACCACATCATCGAACCCCATATGAAGTTAATCATAGCATATATATAAATCTTAATAAGATACTTTTTATTTTAACCTTTAGATTTGAAAAAGATGAAATAACAACATCTCATTTTAACATTCAGAGTGATTAATTTCCTTAAGAAAAGAGATTTCCGAAATTTCTCAAAACGTTTTCCTTTCCAAATATTTACAAAATTTTAAGGAAGAGTTTCGTTCCCCCTTCTATTTCACCTATTCCAATTCCATTTAAGTGCTTTCCTCTCTGCAGGAATCAATCAAATTTCGCTTATTAATTCCTGTCACCTATGAATCCTGTCATTGTATTGCTTGTCATGACCAGTACAACAATGGTTCAACCATGACATTTGGGGGAGGGGGAGAAAGATAAAAAAATCAAAGTAGCCAAATTTCAGTGTAACACATCCTAGAGTTTTTGAAAAAGATAGAGGGGAGGCAAAGGGAAAAGACATGATTTAAATACTTATGAAAAGACTTCATGAACAAAAATAGCTAATCTGAGAGTTAAAATGGAAATTCTGGCAGCGAAACAGAAAATGAATTTTAGATCATTAAATATAAGTTCCAATTGATTCGCCTGTTTTTATCATTCATAGAACAAATTTTATGCCAGAGAGTATACTAGAAGGAAAATAAACTCTACAGCCACAGAATCGCTTATAAAGAAAATTGAAGAAAGAAATTTTTCATTGTAAAGTTTCAAAGAAAAATGTTCATTTTCTTAGTTGTCAGATTTTGCTTTTTTAACAAAGTTCCTCCATTCTTTTTTTTCAGATTTAAACTATAAATTCAATTTAATCGTACTTGGTTTCCGTACTTGGCGCATTCCACTAACTTCAGTCAATCCTTCTAGGTGAATTCTCTTCCGAAAAAAAACTACTTCACAGGCTTGATGTTTCAGCATTTGTTGATCAAGCATTTGGCCGAATTAAGTAGCCAAGATTTTCTGGAGTTTTTCGACACCTTTTTACTGATGTGCTTCATTGACGGAATTTTTCTTCGATGGTTTGAGGTCACACTTCCATTGCCAGCGCTGCTTGAGCGGTTCGATAAAATCATTCTATAAGGGAATAAGTTTCCATCTCACCCGAGAGGGGCGTGTTTGCTTATTGATGCTTTGAGCTTTCTTTTCTTCGAAACAAACCTGGGATCCCATCACTTTTTTTTTTTCGAGATGCCACAGAGGGGAAAAAGAACTTGGATATATCCTGATACTTTAACACTTGTTTGTCAAAAGTGTGAAACTACTTGATTTTTGGATGGGAAGAAAATCAAAGTCAAGAATTTTTGAGGTGCTTTTTTTTCACCTCAAAAGAGTTTTTTTCCCTTGCATCTTCAGCACTGCTATTTTTTCGTTTCGAACGTGCCATGGAGAGCCTGAATTCAAAGATCATGTTTAGCTTTAAACTAAAAATAAAATATGGAGCAATGTTTAAAATAAAATTGCCAAATCGTAGATTGGAAAATCTTGTGTTAAACTAATATAATTCATTAAATAATTTTTTTCTTTCCTATTGCTTCTAAGTCTAATATGATACTAAGCATTTCTAATATAGAAACAATTTCCTGCTGTGAAACAAAACTAAAGGTGATATGTTTTAGTCTAATTTCAACATTAGAACTTTTAGGTAATGTTTTTGATTAGGGAAGGAAATTCTGCGCTGTATTAAATAAGATTTTATAAAACGCACATCGTTTTAGCGAATGTTTTATGCAGAATTATATTTCATAATTCTTTAAGCACTTTTTGCTGCAAAAATGACTTTCCGTCTAAATTAAAGGAATATTTGAACTTTGATAATAAACAATTCACTTGTCATTGAAGAATTCCGAAACTTAATGCTAGTATCAGACATTATGTTCATCTGAGACACTTTTGTAGAAAAACTATCATTTAAAATATATAATTGGGCAATAAACGCGATTAAAAATAAAAAATATAAAAAAGCTTAATTATTTTCTCTAATGGTTTCTTAACTACTTTAAAAAAATTGTTCTAAGAATATCTCTAAAATTATATTTTTATCCCATATTTAGGTTCATTTTAACTCACTGTTTAATTTTTGAAATATGTTTATTACTATTGCAAGGAAACACGCTTTTTAATTGCATTCTGATATCAAATTTGTTTTATTACTTCTTGATTTAAAGATGTCTGTAATTTCTGATATTCTCAAGATTTATAACATCAAGTGCTGATTTGTCAACAGTTTACTTTGAAAGATTTGACTGTCTATAACCCTTCGTATTATTTGGAAAAGGTAATATAATTCAGAATATCGAAAGAAATGAAAATCATTATTTAGACATGACATTTTATTCATACAAAAAAATTCCATAATTGCTTCCTAATTTGTTCAAGAATACGACATTGTATTGTCTTTTAAACTTGTTTCCTTTAGTACTGCAGCAAATATTTTCAGGGTTTTAACATCATATTCAACAGAATTCAAAATTATAAGTTCGAGTTTTAGAAAAAGGAATATTATTAGTAAAATAAAATTGATAGATAAGAAAATTGCAGAAATAAACCTATTATTTTATAGATTAAAAAATATCTAATAATAGATTTTAAAAATAGATTTTAACCTCTTCGTCCTCCGTAACGCGTCTAGCGCGTTCAAGTGAAACTTCTGCAGGGCGCTTCAATCGTTCTTCTACATTTTAAAACTTTTAAGAGTTTGAAACGCTTTGTAAATATTTACTTATTTCAGTGGTTTTTTTCCCCCTCTAACGTGGCGAAAAACAGAGGAGAAACAGAAATTTTCTTGAACGGGAGAAGACAGCGGAAAGGTTAATAGAATTTTTTTCTTTGACTGAATTGTATTTCTTTCACGCATATATATAGATATTATTAGAACTAAGCAATCTTCAATTTCGTATATAATGGAGAAGAGTGTTATGTTAAAAATTTTAAATAAGACGAAATAAAACGATAGAAACACTTTTTATTGACCCCCTGCATGTGTTATGGATTTAAATGAAAATTTCTCGGTCTTATTTGTTCCTTTTAATTTATAGATGGTTTTATATATTAAAAAAGATTAATTTTATTTATATTACAACTTTATAAAATCTATGGTACGCATAAATAAGTGGGAATAAAGAAATCCGTCCACTCATACAAAATTCCTAAAAATATTTTGCGAAAAAAAAGAAAACTAAATGCAATAAAATCTTTTAATCAATAATGCATATAAAGATCATTTACTTGGTACTGCAAATATTTCGCATTCCATAAAATGTTTTTCTAAGACATAAAAAAAAATCTCATTATTCAGATAATTTTGAATATTGCTAGTTTTAAATACGCTTAGTTCAAACTTCTGTCGTATTTTAATACTTTTGTCGCTAATAATTTATTTTAAAGGAACAATTTATAATATTTGAAGAAAATCTTATTGCAAATATTTTAAATAATTATATGTACAAAAAATAAATTGCTTGCCAATCGTAAATTAATTTTAATGTAGAATTATAACATATATTGCTTTCTTAGAGCATTGGAAAGCATTTTAATATATTTTTCTTTTATGATTTCCAGATGCAATAATGTGCAGCAGAAAACAATGAAAATGCCTCATCCTAGATATTTTCATATCTGTGTTTTTAAATAATACTATAATCCTATCTTTATCTCTTCAATCTGAACTTTTATTAACCAATAAAAAATTACCACAATTTCTACGGGACTATTTGACCAAATTCAATTTATAATGACAAATTCATAAAAAATGAGAGTTGTGCCTTTTCATTGGGCATTACTATATTTCTCTCATTTTGAATTAAAATAACGAAATTTATTAAAGAAAGTAAAAAACGCAACATTTTCCATACTGGGAATCTATAGGCATATAAAAAGTATAAAAATAAAGAACGAAATTCCAAAGAGGAAAAATGAAAAAACTGAAAGAAAGAATTAGGAAAGATTTATTTATGTATTTAAGAATCCATTTAAATTTTTAAAAATTCTGCAACACTAAGACTTTTTATTGCAGGAAATCACATACCTTAACTTAACGTCCACAACTTCCTGGCCTTCCACTATTTTTTGGAATTCTATTCGATATCATGGAACAATATGGAGTTCTTGGCTAGAAGTTCTTGAATACGTTAACAAAACAAAGAAAAGCAGTTCAAAATACAAAATGAAGTTTGAGTCTGTTTCTTCTGCATAAGGTACATGGTATAGTGGGAAGCGAATTGAATTTTCTGTATCCGCAGAAGCGCAAGAAAATCTTTTGTTTGGAAACCTTCTTTTCTCACTGTATATGTATTTCCAAGGGTAGATACTGTAGTTGCGCGAGTAGACCTTCGTTTAAAATCTAAATGCAGCAATTTTTTTATCTATAGGAAAATCTGTATTTTAATTTTTGCTTGTTAGAAAGAAACTAATCTTTCAGATTTTATCTATTTCAAACATTAGTTTTAATTTTTATTCAATGTAATAGAATGGAAAATCAATAAACGTGCAAAAAATAGTAAGCCTTGCGTCTATTTGTTTAAATAGAATCTGAATTTTATATATTTTTCTTCAAAATTTAATACCTATGGCATTTAATCTTCAAAGTTTCATATTTGAGAATCTCAGATATGGCGTATTTCAATATATTCGACTATATGAAATGAAAGAATACACTCAGATGATTTCAAAATCCTACTTTTATGTGGGAAACAATAGTATTCCATCTATTTATCCACTTCAATTCAACAGCTTCATTCATATTCTTTGATTTCAGATTTTTTTTTTCTTCATCTTTATGTGAATCCCGCCAAAGATTGCATTTTTTTAAATCTGGTAATTCACTTTTAATATTATAGAAAGGATTTGCCAGTTTGTTCATAAAGCGAATGCTAAATGAATTGCAGTAGGTAAAAATAGTAAATATTCAAAATGAGAAATATTGATTAATTTCATTACAAATTAAGAAATTTCTTTTGTTATTCCAAATAAAGATATAAAGATAGTAATAAGAGCATCTATTTCCCAAGATTTAAAATAGTATTATGAATATACATTTGTTACTTTTAGCTCGCAGGATATTAGATTAACATATACTAAAGAGTATATAATACTAAGCCCTTTAGCACACTCGTGAATATCTCTGAACATTTATAAATATACCTATCTACGTAAAATTATAAATATTTTGATAATTGTAACTTCCTTATTAGTAATTATAATATAAATAATTTGACGACATTATAAATGTCCTGAATGTGGTAACTATTAATTATAATCGCCTTTTGATTCATAAAAAACTAAATGCAAAATGAATAAAATATATTCACTTTTGAAACTGAATATTGAAATTAAAATAGAATTTGGCAAATATTTGACACTTAAGTTTAGAAAAATTGATAGATGTAAAATTGTAAACTTAAATTAATGATATTCGAATCAAACAATGATGTAAAAATAAAATAATTATCATTTAAACAGGATTTGTGGTTTTTATGTACCAACATGCCAACAAATGAAGAAAGTATCGGATAATTGTGAGGTTAGATAAAAGGTGGATGAGTGCCATGAACTTTAAAGTGAATGTTACGATGCGTTTTTAATTAAAGAATTCAGACGTTTCTCATCTAACCAAAATGTTGAGATTTTTTTTCTATTTTTCTTCAGTTTTCTGAAATTTGAAGCTTAATAGAAATGTATTGGTGATTTTTTTAACTCTGCTAAAAAAATTTTAATCCATTTGTATTTTATTCATTAGAATTCGATTCATTGTTCACACAGATAAAATTATTATAAACATATCGTAAAAATAAGATCTTACAAAAATTAAAAATTTGTAATCAGAGATCCTACTAATTGGTATCGCATGATATTAGTAATGACAAAATTTAAATTCAATGTCAATAAGGTATGATTTCAGAAACATAATTTAATTGGGTGAAATATTACATAACGCAATATACAATAACACATTTATTATTATAAATCTCTCAAAAAGAATTAAAATTTTTATAACTCTATAATTTTTTATCTTTTGTAAATGAGATCATTTAATTCTACAAGGCTACAATTATTACATTATTCATCTGAAAAGACCACTGGAATTGATTTGATCATTATAATACTAATGATGAAGTATCCATATAATGATAGCTTCAGTGACACAGCTTATGGGATGATTTCGCTATCATGAGTCTATATCATTCCATTGTCCGCTCAAATAACTATGAAACTAAAACTAAGCATATGATCTAAGCATGCTGATCGACTCTAGGTTAAATCTTCATATACGATAAGTAATAGAATTGCCCATAGAAAAATGTACGAATTATTATAGTATCTGTCTGCGTTGAATGCATATCATAATTATTTTACCTGAACGAGGTATGTTTTTAAGAAATTTAAAATTATTATTGCCAAATAAAATATATGTTAATATATTAAAGGCATTTCATGACTTGTTAACAATGCTTCTTACTGTTTGTTGATACATATTTACTTCCTCTTAGTTTTCCTCATAAACTGCAGACCTACTCAAGTATGAAATAAGTATTAACTTTCAAACCATAAATAAGTCTATCTTACAGTTAACTGGTGTATTTTTAAGGCCGAAGGAATTTTGCATTAAACAATATACATTAATCATTTGTATAGTATTCTATTTCTAAAAATGTAGAAATGGTTTTTTTAGAGCGGAAAGGAGAAATAACTTAAGGAATACAAGTCCAGCAAATATGAAAAAATCGACATTTATAAGATATTAAATTTAATCAGGAATCAAAACTAAAAGTGCAGAGATACAAATATATTCTGAAATGTTTTTTATTAAATTTCGCTTAACCTAAAACAAATTTTTTTAAACTTTTTCCCATTTTCCTTATATGCATTTAAATAATGCAGTGCGTTTTATTCTTAAAAATAAATTTTAAAAAATGAAAATTAAATGAAAATCAAATATTAACTGAACAACTACATATTTTTATACTGTGTTCTTGTTTAGTCTTCATGCTTTCAAACTTATCCTGTCATTTTATCTTATCTTTGGATTTAATTTGAATTGCCTAATGCAGTCATTGAGATTATTAAAGATTCCAGTAGATTCTAGCTTCATTATGCTTCCAAACAGTCTAACATTTCCCAAACTTGCCTTAATTTTATCACATTATCCAAACTTTCTGAAAAGTTAAAGGGGATTACCATTCCTCATTTATTCTTCATTGAGCCGCCGGTGTCTCCTTCTATTAGATAAGCCATGAGGTAACCGCCTTTTAACCTCAAGCTAACGATATGAGCACTTTCCTTCCCAATTATTCTGGACATAAAATTTCTCTTCGAAAATAGTCACATTGCTTGAAACATGCTCAAAGGTATACTTATTCAATAGCTATAATTAAAAAATAAATAACATAAAAAGTAAATGGAAAAGAAATTTTAGTCAATATTTTTATATGTAGCTATTGGAAGCAACTATAATGCGTTTAATTCTCCTTAAGGATGACTATTAAAAAGTAAACATTAAAAATTAGTTATTATCTACTTTAGATTAAAATTATATAAATGTTTGTTTTTCAAATTATGTCCATAAGAGGCTTTGATATTAAAATTACTACGCAATATAAATAAGTAACCAAACAGTCCTATTAGCTATATCAGAATGCAATTTGATTTTATTTCTTTAAAATTGGTGCTCGATTATGATTCGAATTTTATATCTAAATTTATAATATAAAGTTTAGATACTTACAATTCGATATAAAAAAATAGCAAACGATAAACATCTCCCAAATTCCATAAACTTTTAGTTGAATCATTTCCAAAACAGAAGGTGTCATAGAATTAGACATTGAAAAAAGGATCACAGTTAAGAGGTTAGCCGCGTAAAGCATGTTGACTGCGTTTATATCTCAAACAGAAAAATAGAGCACAATGTAAGTATGGCACATAAGGTAATACCAGCTATAAGATATTAACTTTGAATTTTTTTCTAATATTTTTCACGAAAACATATTTTACAAGGCCATATTTAATGAAAATAATGATTTTAAGCCTGAATTTATTATCGTATAAATTTCATAATTATTATTAAAGCTATGTTGATTCCTTAAATATATTTTGTGCAGTCCAGAGGAAACACTTTTAAATGTGATTTTAGAAACTGATATTGTTGAATCTTTTATTCTTTTTAATATATTTTTAAAAAATTGTCCTTAAATCACCTGGGTATTATTTATTGAATGAATCCTACTATTTATGATTGAAGTATGCGACCTTAAAGAAATATGCACTAGATTCAAAGCAAAGATTCATGTTACATGGTTTTTATTAACAAAAAAAAATCAAACAAAACTTTAAAATTAATAAGTGCAATTATATTGGCTATTTTAAAATGCTAAAAAAAAAAAATTAGTTTGAATGAAGTCTTGAAAAGTTTGCGGGTTGTTCCTTTATAAATTGCATGCTTTTTTGCGTTATTAAGCTAAAGAGATATTTTCATTATTTTGTACAAGTTGATTCGAAATCAGATGGTTGAGAAATTTAATATTTCTATTCATGGTTTTTTTTCTATATGATTCTATTTGTAATTTTTATATAAGTTATCGAACCAAATAAAAATAAAATATTTTTTTTCTATATTTGAAAGAGAATGTCTTCATATACTTATAAGAAATTTGACTGAAAAAAGTGCTTCATAGTTTGCAAAAGTTTATAACTCATAATTACTATCAAAACAACTAACTCCCAAAATAAAGATTATATAATTTTAAAATTCACCCAAAAATTTATATAAATGGCAATATTTTTAATTAGATGTTTTTACCTTTTTCCTCCTTTTTTTTACATATCCTTGGAAATAAATATGAATTTTTATGATTATGTAATTTTAAAATTTTTTTTGATGTGTTAAAAATCAATAACCTTAAAATGAAATTCAACATAATGAATGAAATGCATTCCAACGTTTACCATTAAGTCAAATAATATTTTAAGGTAGGTGTTATTTATAACAACATCATTTAATAGCAAGAACATAGGGAATACACCCATTCCTTATGGGAACAGTGGCTTAAAGTCAAAGCAAAATTTTCGGCATAAATACTTCGAAACAAAATTTTACAATGAGGAAGAAATCATTCGGACCGAATTTTACGAGATATTTTTAATTAACCGTTTTAATATGCTTAGACTTTATTTGTCGATGCTAAATTAATTTTCGATTTTGTTAAAAATGAATAAAACCACTTGAATATTATAAAATGTGGTGAAATTGTACTAAGATTGAGAACCAGCAATTCATCACCATAATGTAAATTGGTGGTAAACCAAGTAGCTGATGACTTAAGAATGATGTGAAATTCTGATTTTCCTCATAATTGCATTCTACTACCAAACAGAAAAAAATGGTTCCTTGGATTACCATCAATTTGACTCACAGTTATGAACTGATGCCCTTCACTACTTGTTAGTATAATCCACCTTCTTGCAAGAAAAAGTTGCACATCATATTACTACATATTCTAACACCGTTTTGTGCATTTCAGCATCTTCCTATAGCTTTCAACCAAGCTAATATCCTTTATAGTACAAAAAATGTTAACTCATAAGGGCAATAATACTATTTGTTAATATAGAGCACGATAATTAAATAATGACAGCGTTACGACTCGTACAGATGTTCTCAAATCATTACATTTTTGTAGCTTTTATTCTTCAGCTTCATTTTATTTTAGTAAAAAAACATACTTCTATAAAGAATTTTCTTCTAAATTTTCTGCTGTTAACTTAAAACAGTAATTAAACATTCAGATTTCAAGCAACTTCAAAACTAAGAATAATATCTAAGACTAACTGCATTGTTATTTATAAGTAAACATTTCTACATTCTCGTTAAAAAATGTCTTCTAAGAGCGAACAATAGGATTAATGAATCCATGAGCCTAAGACACTTGATTTCAAAAAAGAAAAATCTTATTCTTTAGTAAATCGATGACATAGACTAGTTCATTAGTCTATATAAATATTAATCTAAATAAATAGTCGTTTGAAATGAAAACAAACTCTATTCAAGAAAGAAAAGGCCAAACATTGCAACAAATACTCTCTAGGATGGAAAGGTCTTTTCGGCTTATCTCAACTTGTTTGTTCATTAGTCTAATTGTATTTATTGAACCTAGACGAAAGATCAAGAAATTTAAGGACGAAAATTAGGGAAGTGAGCATACGAGTGAGTGTTAGTTCCGAAACAAAATTTATTCTTTCAGGCTTTTTTAGTCAACTTAACCGCCAAATGTCTCACCAAATTCATCGGCCTTCTTTCATTCACTTAAGAGGCACGGATGCCATAAATCTTTTAAATCAGTGCTTAGTTCATTTTCATTTGCTTAATGAAAACCATTGCTAAATCGTATTCTTTGATTTTCACTGATAGAAGAGAAGTCAGCATTTCAACAAACAAAAAGAAAATAAATTTTATTAAAAACTGACTTAGTGCAAATTGTAGTATAAATGTTAATTGTATGAAATAAAGTTCAGATAACTGTTAAACAAAATAGTTAGTTTTAAACTTCAAAATGCCATTAAGTAAAAAGCATTATTTAAAAGCTTTCGTATTAGAAGTTTTAGAATTTCGAGAGCGTTGTATCCCTACTGTCTCCGCTCACTAACCACCAAGAATCACGTTATGATTCTTCTGGATCACTTTCTGATCCCTGCTCGCTTCGCTTGCTCACCATAGTTATGCACTTTTACTATTAATAAATAATTATAAATGCATGAATTAATTATAAATGCATGAATAATTTTTCATCAAAAGATTAAATCTACTAAAGATAAAATCATCAATTTCTATTATAAAAATTTTCTGATAACAAAAATATGTAGGTATATGTAAATTCTAAGATGATTAAAAATCAAAATTGAATTTACTTCTTTCCTTTGATTTAATAGGATGTATTTCATCAAAATTAATCTACATAATACTGAAAGAATACTGAATACTAATACTACTGAAATGATCTCTAAAGGGTAAAATATTAATAAGATTAATTTAATCTTATGAATTAACTTTGATGAATACATCTTATCACAAAAAGATATCGTATCATTTTTATCATATTATTTTAAATTATATTTAAACAATAAAAATAGAGCATTTCGAGTGGTTCGCTGTTCTTCAAAAGTAGCAAAATTAATTGGCGGAGCACCTGTAGTTTGGAAACTTCGTTCTATAAATTAAAACGTATACTTTTCTATTCTTTTTTTCATTCAGACTAGATCTTCTTATGAATGATTCTTCAACTTTCATCTACCCTAACTTCTAGTTTCTGACGATTTTTAATTTTAATCGAAACTGCTCGATTTACATTTCAACTCTAAAACAACAGCTTTATCTCAATTTTTTTCCGCCTTGACAAGTATTTAAACAATCCAAAAGTCCGAGCTGTTACCAAATTGCGATTAATAAATTCGACCTGATTTTGCTTTCACAAAAGCATTTTATATAGAGTGAATAATCGTTTTCTTTAACTTATCACATTTACCTGGAGTTTTTAAAAAGATTTTCTATTTCGCTTTTAAGTATAAATGAATTCGCATACTTTTTTCATACTTTCATCTCGTACATAAATTATAAAATCCCTTTCCATCATACTGGGAATACTGGTGGAATATTGTTTTGGGGCTTATTGGTTATCATAGAAAAAAGTTAAATAGCAAAAGCTGCCTTTTTTTTTTTTTTCATTAATTTACGCCAGTAATAATAACTTATCCCAGGCATCACATATGATTGGTGATGTTGTCCTGAAGAAGCTCCTTTATAATTCTTTATTGTTTCTAATCTATCTTACTTTTATTAAATATTTTGAAATGTTTTTTATCCGCTCTGTTTGGGAATGAAGAAGCCACTACTTTACTCGCTTAAATTGGACTTTTATTGCAACATCGATTTTATGAAGTATATATACCATAAAGTGACTTATGTTGCAGTGATGTTAATATGGTCTATAGAATCATTTTCAAGAGAAAGCACTAAGTGGCTATAGTTAGTATACAAATATTTTCATTCAAATATCATCAATTTAAAAAAAACTGACATGCTAATAATTAACTGCTAAGACTAATTGACTGTTTTAAATAGCAAAATATATTATTATATCGTCAGAAAGGAAACTTTTTGGACATAAATACAAACTTTTTTAGGAATAGGTTAGGTTGTTGCTGTTGTTGTTTTGAATAATTTTTTTTAATTGCTCAGATTACCCAAATTTTTGCCAGAATCGGAATACCCATAAAGCTGATATAATAATTAATAGTCTTCTTAAATTGAAATAGACAAACAGCACAATAAAGGAACATTAAACACAAAATATTAGTTAAAAAAAGAGCAAAACTTTAGTTGCATGATTTTATATCATATGTGAATAAACAACGGAAAAAGAAATAATACAATGATGCTCATTATATTTGTTTATTTGAATTACAGAATTAAAAAAATACCTTTTCTGTAATTGGAACAAATTAATGGTTTAGTTTAGGAAACCGGTTTCTTTAATTAGATCGATGAAATAATATTAGCATGTTATTTTTTAGCATTTTCAATTGTATTTCATCAGAAGTTAATTAAACTATTTTGGAGATAAATAAATAAACCGCTAAAAAACCCTTTTCCTTTTTTATTGAAATTACTTTTCCGTTATCGCTAATATTATCCAAACAAGACAACCTCCCATTATAATAAAACTCTAATTAGTACGTTACATTACTTCAATTTCTGCTACTTAATCAATTCAAGAAAACTTCATTTGATTGTATTTTAAAGGAAGCTTGTTCTAAATACTGCTTGAAGTAATAATTTTATTCTTAGTTTCTGCTATAATTAAAGGAGAAATCAGAGTAAATAAAATGTAAAATAACTTTATAAAAATAGCTCTATGAAAAATTCCTTACGTTCTTTGTAATTATACAGGATTGTTTAAAAGGGCTTATTCGAAATGTTTCCGAAAAATTTTAAGGATAGTTCAGCTTGCGAAAGATTCAATTTAAAATAGTTTTCATTGTTAGCGTTACAACAATTCATTAAAGAGCATGCATCTTTTTGAAAATCCTTCACCGTACAAAAGGAACGTTACTCTCTTATTTTGCATGTTTGCCATCTAAAATAATTGCATAACTCTATCCTATCAATACAGTGTTTCTGAGTGAAGATAATTTTCTTTCTTTCTTTGTTTTGTTTTGTCATTTGTTCATTGTAACTTTAGTACTTCTCAATGAATTTCAAGTACACAATGTCTTGTTGGTTATTTGATTTGCATTAAACGCATACGGACTCAATGCCCTTTGAGTCTTGTTGATGTCAGGTGCTACCTTCGTATTTCCTTATATTCATATCTAAAATCAAGAAAAATTCTAAGTGAGAAAGAGCTAAATTTTCGTTTTTACTTTCATTAACATTTCATCTGCTTTCCATCACATTTACCTTCATACATCCTATTTGGGTTACTTTAATATAATCCACCTTCGTTAGTAAAATGACACATTTCTTTTCCTTTATTTGCAAATCCAGTAGCCCACATCCCCAGGCCAATGAATGCACATAGCTTTTCTCTCAACAATTTCCTTACTATTGGCTTAGCGCTTATCCTAAACCGTGGGAGATTTTCATAAAGCGATGCAGCATTTACTGTTCAATCTCTTACTGATGTTTATCGTCCTGAATCATTCATTTCTTCCGCTCTTATTTCGCAATTGACCCGGATTAATCGATCTTTCCTCACACTTAGGTCTCAGCGGCGATTCCCACTGTGTGACTAACACGAGTGGGTGTTGAAGGAGAGAAATCCCTAGACTTTTTCCCCCATCTATTTCTTGCCCGTGGTTACAGAAGAAATCTGCGTAGGAAAGAGAGATTGCGATGTAAGAAGTATAAGTAATAGGCCCAGTTTCCGTTAATATATTTTGCCCAGTTCCGTGGTTATGGATGAAAAAAGGGATAGGAATGTAAGACGGACACGTCACTGGACCTGTTTCCGCTCATATATTACGAGACTACCTACAGAATGATTAAGCTCCTTTTTTCCCCTTTAGAAGTTCGGCGAGTCGTTTATATCCAAGTTAGGAGCTGGAATCCCGGAATGGCATAAATAAAATAAGCGGTGACAAGCTGAGGAAAAGTTAAAAGGTTCCCAGGTTTTTAAATTCTAAGTTATGGAAACAATTTTTTGGCTTTACATTTTAGATTTTAAGATTTATTTCTGTAACATCGGAAGGGAAATGCATTGACATGAAATCAATTTGATTCTTGCTCTAAATTAGTTTATAATTATTTCCATATTTTATGAATACAAAATATAAATAAGAACTAATTTATTTACATAATTCAACAAGTATTTCGGGAATTACATTTTCATTTGCAAATTTTAAAACTCCGACAGCAGTTTTTTTTTCCATCATTTGCAAGTCGAATTATTAAGAGAACAGTCACGGACCAATTGTAAGACTTGACATAACTGTTATAGTTCTTTTTTGATTCAAATAATATTTTTCTAGCCAATTCTTATGCCTATATTTTGAATTCTGTTCCTGGATGTTTCGAAGATTCTGGAGTTCAGTTTTACTCATATATGAAGTCCCGGGGGGGGGGCACCTCGTGCTTGAGGATGAGAAGCTTCCGGCATGGTGAAAGATTCTCGCCACCCCTGTGACTACACGAAAAGGTGAGGTCTGGCTCTTACCATCGAGTACTTCCTTTCGAAAGGGTTGTACCGTGATCGGTGATGGCCCTTAGGATTCAACCATAGTTCCCGCCAGTGTTGCTGTTGCGCCGGTCCAGTCGTTCAAGTTTTTCCGTGTGACTTCCAGCGGGTCGAAGTAGTCAATTTGTGACTACTCATGCATGGAGCAAATTTGAATTACAGGATATGAAAAATTAGCCTATAGAATTAAAAATTGCCCATCCTACAAAAGAGGTGTTCATTTTTTAATAGCGCATCTTGAAGAATTATTCTTCACCACTTTCTTCAGCGAATGGGTTTCAGTTATTTTAATTTAGATTCCAGAAGGAAAACAGCTCTAGAATAATAGAGAGTGGGATAACTTATTTAATTAAATTTCATTCACAAAAAAAAAAGAAACGATTGATTGAAATCTTAATTTTTTTTCTATAACTCAATAATGAAAATATTCTGATTTCGGAATAATAAAAATAAATAAAAATTATTTCATCTAATAGTAATAAAAATTATTTCATCTCACAATGTTTTATAAATATGCGTTATTGATGTAAATTTTAAATAAATATGCGTTATTGATGTAAATTTTTAATAAATATGCGTTATTGATGTAAATTTTTAATAAATATGCGTTGTTGACGTAAATTTTTAATAAATATGCGTTGTTGACGTAAATTTGTAATAAATATGCATTATTGACGTAAATTTTTAATAAATATGCGTTATTGACGTAAATTTTTAATAAATTTCCGCTAAATATTCGTTTCGCTTTTATTTATTTACAAAAACGATTCCACCTTCGGTCATGCTGTTAATAGGGTACTTAAAAATTTTTAATTTGCTACTTAAAATTTAAAAATTTGCTACTTAAAAATTTTTCGTCCTTGCTAAAGATTTAAAATAGACAAGTCTATTTAATTTAGTGCAACAGCTCTAAAATGCATTCAGGAAAAAATTAAAATCTCTGTTTTAACTACATACAAAAGCCACTTGTATTAAGAATTAAATTTTTTAAAATTCTAACAGCTTCCCGCACTGTTGTCAGAGATACATTATAAAGTTCATTACATCTTAATAATACCAAACTTATAAAGAAAGAACCCAAATTCAACGAGAACAGCGGCCAAAAGACAAAACCATAGTGATAAGAATATTTAAAAAATCGACTTGTTAATATCACGTTTGACTAATTACAAATCCGATATATTGCCTAACATTGAAGTGACATTTTGTAAAATAGATCCATTATTCTACTTGACAACAAATAACTAAAAACAATAATCTCCAAATATAAATCAAATTAATCTTTTCTGCAGGAAATGATATCACAGTTCAATAAGTTGCTAATGATTCATATAAGCAAACAATGAATAAAGAATTAAAAGAACTGCTAGTAAAATTTTGAACTGATGCTTTGACGTCACTCTAAACATTTACAGTTCAACTAATCTTTAAACAAAAGTATCTGTCTAATTTCAAAAAATAAGAATGTCTGTATAGTACCCATTATGAGCATAATAATGAAGTAAATAAGATTAATTCAATTCTCAAACTGTAATCTCTTAATGCAATTTCAACTGTAACTTTTCGAGTGAAAGGAAATTATTCTTTTTACTAAAAGGGCTCCTCTGAGATGTCTGTAATCTTTTATAGAATTAATTCTTTTGTGAATTGTGAAATATAATGTAAATTTCATTCCTTATAGAAATCAATTCGTTTTTCATTTTAAAACCAAGGAATAAAACGTTAAAAGTTTTAGCAAATAATAATAATGCAACGAAGGATATAACTTTGGTTTTCTGTGTTCTTCATTTTTATGTGGATTACAAACAAAGGTTGGGTAAATCCTGCATGTTATACATATTCATATAAGAATGCGACAGAATAAATAAAGGCGAGTTCGTGTTTACCATTCCAAACAAAGTTGCTCAGTCAGCAGAAGATACTTAATATGAGTAAAGAAAATTTTCATACAAACTTTGCAACATTTCTGTTTTATATGCATGGAAATTTCTCTACGTGTTTTTATATCCGTATTTTAACACTCTGAAATACAAATAGCACTGGATGTAAATGATTCTCATCACAAGAAATAGAGAAATTGATGTATATGGCTTATTTTGCAATCAACGAAAAATATTCATGTTATGATTGATGTCTAATCCATACAATTCATTTAAAATTTATGTTTTCAAACAATGGATGTTCTTGTTAATCAATTTTTGAAGTCGAAGTAGGCATAAATATAAATAAATGTAATGAAATAAAAATACAAATTCATGCGAATTGTATTTCATATATTTTTCTTTCCATCTCATGTATAACAATCTATTTCAAATAAAATTTTCAAATTTACTTAAACGCTGTTTATATGAATAATTTGGTCTTTTCATTTTTCCATTTTACTGTAATTTGAATAAATGAAATTATTTATGTCTGCTAAGATTTTCAGTAAATTTCGCATATTGTTTAAAGTTCATTACTCTTATTAGAATGAAATATTATTTTATCTTCTGTAAATTTTCCCTTTCAATAATTTTGTCTTATTTTTGATTTCAGAATAAGCATAAATACCAAAATTCCTTTTCTATTTTCTGAACATAATTTGAAAACCCTTTTATTCTTTTACTCATTTGTTATATTAATCAATAATTCCATTATTATTAGATTCTTATGCTAAAAATGAATTTCATTTAATTTTAGAAAAGCTTACAAATAATTGTAAAATTCGACGTATACGTAATCTGACTTTCAGTAAATTGCAAGATCCGAAACATTCTGAGAAAGCAGTCTTTAAGTTTTTATTTGGAACACAGTCATTTTTTTTTTTTACTCTTTTTTCCTAATAGTTAATATTTTGGCTATGGCGTGGCTCAGCTGGGATTCATAACTACTATCTAATTAGTTCACACCCACACATCCATTTGTATTCTCTGCTGCAGTTAAGAAGTAGTAAAGGAGTCAACTAATTAGATAGATGATCCATATCACAGCCGTAAATCATGGCAGGAAAAATGTTACAAATATCAAATTCATAATTGTTCAGGAAGGTTGGGAATAATTTCAAATTTATTTTCATAAATAGTTTTTAAATAAATCTTTTGGAAAACGGAGAAGATAAAATAATCAATATATAAATGTTATCCATTTTAAAAATTTTAAATACCTTTTTATTTGACAGTGGAACAATGCTAAGCGATAGTTGTTTCTATTTTTATAAATAATCTGATACAAAAATCTGTCTCCCAAGAATTATTTTATAACTTGTTTAAACATCTGCAAGTTTGATAGCGATGTATCTTTCTGTATAATGTCCGTCAATGATTTTTCAAGAAACAGTCATATGGCTGTGATATATTTGTTTGCATGCATTTGGAATTTCTTTTGGGTAAGCTTTTTATTTGAATCTGAATTTTGTAATGTAATTGTGGCTAACAAAATAAAAATAGCAGTAAAATAATCTGCTTCCTCAAGGTACAGGTCCGCATTAATAACTAAGAAAAAAAGAAGACTAAGAGCCATGAGATCCCATTATTTTGTGGGTTTTTCGGAGAAATTTTATTTATAAACATCATGCACTCAAACTTATTCAAACAAAATCAAGTATTGTTTAAATTTAAGAACATAGAGAACTTACTCCGATCCTTTCTGGGTAAAGGAGTCAATGAAGATTAAAAAAAAAAAAAAAAAAAAAAAAAACTAATCTAATTCTTTCGCTTTAACCTTTGAATAAAATATTGCTTTTTAAGTCAATGAGATAAAATTCTATAACATTTTGATTAATTGATTTTGAGACTTGCCTTTGTCAATATCTAATTTTATACTTCCCATGGTTATAAATTTCATCTAGAGCACAGAGCGTTATTTCATTAAAGTGCAGTTCGGTTATGATAGATCAATCGTAAATTATTTCTTTCTGATTCTTTATCGACAGAAACCTCAACCATATATCTTTTCTTCGTTTTGTGCTTCTCAATACGTCAATTTAATCAGGAGCAGTAGCCGTCTTAAATAATGGACGGGAAACTGGAATTTCTGTGGCTCCAGAGGGAAAGTCCGTCTAAGACGTTGTTTAATCCCAATTTTTATTTACTTTCCCGATGACCATCATTCTCTTCAATGCAGTAAGTAGATGACCCCTTGTTCCTTACCTTTCTACTCCTTCAGGGAAAATAATCGGGCATGAAGCCAACTCGCCAGCAGTAATGACGAGTCCGTTGAGGCCGTTCTTGTCTGGGACACTCTGCGTCGAGTGTGCCACGGCTTCGTCCCGTCCCAATAAAACAAGAATGTGCCCCACAGCTCCGCTTCTTTCGTCCTCAATATGTATGCTTCCGTCTTCGTATCTATTGCGCCGTGGCTTTTTTTTGCTCTTACACTTGCGCCCCTTCATCTGGGACTCATTAGATTGAGGAAGGGGGATAAAAACAAGTGTCTCGATGGACACGGAGTTTGCTGATATGATCTATACCTTGTGACCAGTGGGCATTTCTATTTGATACATGCTGTTCGGAGAATTCAGTTCACTTCCGATAATAATAAAATTGTTTGCGTTGCGTAACTCAGACTGTATAAACGTCACAAATAATTCGCTCCAAATTCCGCAGCAGCTAGAAAAAGAAATAGGCTTGAGAAATAGGCTTTTTTTTAACTTGCGACTCTGAAGTTATATTCCACTAAGAAATCAAGTCATTGAACAAGAATCAAGTTATGCATTGTAAAAATTTCTACCTGGATGACTGTGCAAAGGATGCATAAGAGAAATTGATAATAATCAGTAACAACTTAACTTGACGATACCAGAAAAGCTACACTATTTCATTATTCGTATATTCAAAGTGGCAATAGTTTTAATGCACTGAAAATTAACTGATGTATTTGCACGGAATTTAATTTGAAACCTCAATGATCAATATTCTTTGTAATATAAATCTGCATTTTAAATTATATTTGTTTAACTTCGCGGACATCTTTCCACAAATCTCAGAAGAATCAAAAGGCTTCATATTTCATTCACTAAAAATTCGGATGCTCTAGTTTTGTGGTAGAATAAAATTTGAATCGGGTGCTTTTGATTTCTTTGCGTTTAGTGATTCAGAAATTATAATACGTTATCCATAATTTCGGCTTATTATGTCAGATTACTATGGATTGAAACTTGTTAATCTGTAGCGCGCCAGTACATGGTGTAACATAAAAATGGTAAAATAAAAAAAAATTCAACTCCGAGTAAGAGTTTAGGCATATTGTCTAAACTCTTAAATGAAATTGTCGCAAATGTAAAATAATTAGCAAACCTCTAATAAACCGGATGAATAATTAATGCATAATTATTTATGGCTAAATATTGTCTATTCTTTATCTCTAATTGGTTTGGCTTTAGAATCCAAAATGCCCAAATCCAAACTTCAAGAAGAATGAATGAATGATTTTTTCTTAATGTAGTCTGTCAAAATATACATGGTGGTTATAATTAAACTTCCCCTATAAACAGCATCCTACAATGCAAATGGATGAATGGATTGCAACGAAATATGGTATATAGGCTATACACGAGATACATTCACTCACGGAATTCCAAAAAAAAATTACTTCCAAAATATCCACCAGAGGGCGCTTTTTCCGGAAAAACATCAAATTTAAAACAATAAACGCCCAAAACAGAATACAGAAACAATATTAACTATGCAGAACAAGAATTATTATTAATAAAAATGTAAAACTGGGAAAAGCTGCGATTCTAGAAAAAAAAAAATTTCGAGATTTACATGCTTATGAAGAAGAGAAAGCTTTATGCAATACAGGTTAGGATAAGAAACGTTTGTTGTTATGTTTTTTATGTCGATATATCCGGGTGTAATGATGACGGTATCTTGTTGCGACATTGAATGACATAAAGAACTCCATAACGCTTCATATGCGAAGCATTACAACTGGTCAGTTACGATCTGCTGTTGAATAAACATACTGTCCGTCAACTTGAAATTTTTGCAGGTGAATGAGGGTGGTCGCATGGAGCACCTTTCCCTACATCATCCTGGACATGATTAATAACTGCTCCTCTTGTGCGGTTGCGTCCTAATCTGTTCTTGTTTCTGCAAACTGAATGTTTTTCTCAAACAGCGAACTGTTATTTTTTCCTTATCTTTACTTAATATGGTTCGATGATAAGGTGATCAGAAACTAGTCAATAAATGCTAATATTATTTCTGTATTCTGTTTTGCTCGTTTCTTGTGTTAAAATTAATGTTTTTCCGAAAAGGCGCCCCCTGGTGGACATTTTGGACCTTTTTTTTTCTAAATTCCCTGAGCGCATCTCGTGTATAGTCTATATACCAAATGTCATTGCGATTCGTTCACCCGTTTACTTTATATGATGCTGTTTAGAGGGGAAGTTTAATTATAACCACCCTGTATAATAAAATCAATACTTCATTTTTTGATAAAAATAAATTTTTGTGTGCTACTATAAAAAATTCTATATTTTAATTTATATTTTGTACTTCAACTTGTTACATCTTATGATTAAATATAATTCGTTAGATGATTACGTCATGAACTTCAGTTCTATTTTTATGCATTTCTTCATTCCCCGATCCTTGTGAATTGTTTTATCATTATCTTTTGTTTTCGATCAATAAATATTTTGTTTGTTCCATCGATACTTTTTGTTGTGATTTAAATAATGGTATCTGAATGAATTTTCAATTTCAAAAATGAAAACTCTCATAAGCCAAATATTTGGTTTGGAATATTATAGCTTTCATGCCGCTTTCTAGTTTGTGATTTGAATTTTGTCTGCAAAATTCTTAGATAAAATATTTTGATTTAAGGAAATTCGTTATAATTTCCCTAATTTTTTTTTCTTAATAATTTCTACTGTATTTCATAAAATAATTATCTTGTAAAATTATCGGCCTTTACTTCTAACAATTATTGAGAACCTTCATAAAATAGGTAAGAATTTGTAATCGAGAAAACTCTTGAATCGATGATATTTTAAACTGACCATAACACCTTCACGTTCTGGATGAGTTCAACAGATGAAAAAATATTTTAAAATAATTTAAAAAGTAAACAGCGCATAAGTGGGTAATGATTCTGAAACTAGCTAAAATACTGCTGAGAAATGGAATTTTCATTGCAACATTTTATCTCTGAAATACCTGCATATATTTAAATAAAAAAGCTCTAAAATATATATGGTGAAATAAAATGAATGAATGATTGGTTAAGAAAAATAAATATATTTTAAATTGATTTTTTAAAACAATCTTTTTTAGAATTACATATTTTTGAAACGTTATGAACGTGTTAACTTTTGATTTTTAAAATTTTCTATACGGATTCATACTATGCAATAAAATAATGAATGGAATTCATTTTAGATTTCAAGTTCATTCTGATTGTTAAAAATCACTTGTAGTTTAGAAAAACAGGAATCCTCATTAAAATTTAAAATTTGAATTCGCATGAGTGAAGTGATTTTTTCAATTGAAATTTAAATGTAGTCACAAAATAATAATTATTTTCAGTTTTTTTTAAAATTGCTGTTAATTTAAAAGATTTTTGAATATTTCACCATACTTTTAATTACAATTACAGTTCTATTTCTTCTTGTTGCTCTTTCATTTCCTGCAATACATGCTCCTCTCCCCCAATTCATTAAATATCTCAGTTGATAGGTTCCCTCAAATATTATCTTATTTAATTAAAATAAATGATTCGGTGAGATTCATTAGGAATTTAAACCTTATTTTGATTCGTGTTTACAAATAAAATAACATACAATGCTACAATACAAAATTACATTTGAAACATTATACTCGTTTATTGCCTTTATCTCTGACAACCAGCAAGTGCTTTTCCTTCTCAAATTTATAAGGCTGTAAACAATCAAGCATACTAAAATCTGACATTGAAATATTTGAAACAGAAACTTTAAAAAACAAGTTTAATTCTATTTGAATTGAATAAATTACATTTAATGTTAAACTTATGTCTTTTTGAGATATTATCACAGTGAGTAACTTAAAGTCTTTCTATCTACTCGAGCGTAAATATTTATTCAGTTGAATAAATATCAAAGAATTGGAATAATTTCCATTCACTCACTGCATCTTTTAGCTTCCGTAAAAGTTTGCATGAATTTCACGTTGATAAATTAATGTTTAGTGTCTTTTGTAACAATCTAACGGCGAATTTTTCTTTAAAAGTATTTTTAGAACTGATTTAGTAATTTGTTGCCAACAAATGCCTTTATTGATTTTTCAAGCAAAAAGATAATTTTTTTTGGATCATTAATGTTTTCTGTTTTTAATTATTTCGTTTGCGCACCTGAAGAAGAGATTATTTTATAGTATTTATTATTTTCTTTTTTGTCTTAGAGTACTTTCTCGTTTATTAGTGAGTTTCGAATACATCAGTTTTCATTAGGTTTAATCTGTACATGAAATCTTTGATAGAATGCGGATAATATTCTAAAATATAAACCCTAAAAGTATTAGAAAATTCGTTAAGTCCGTACGTTCACCTGTAAGCTACGTGCATTAACTCCAACCTCTTTTAAAATAAAGACAACATACAAAAGACTGTTATGTAATGAATCTTTAATCGTGAATATTAACGAATTTTGAGTACTTTTTTTTTTATACCGAGAATATGACACCATCGAAATATTGTTAAAAGAATTAAAAAGCAAAAGCGTTTTTGTTACTTCGCCGGAGATATTAAATTCTGACTGGGGATGCTTTGAAAGATGAAATAAAATATTTGATAGATACTTGCACCTCTTTTAGTCTAAGTGCTTTCAAAGGAGTACTGAAATTTAAATAAAGCCTAATAAATTATATTGCTGTAAGATTTGACCTTTCTATCTGCTATCAATTTTACTAAATTGGACTTTTTCAAAGGTATAGTATTCATATAAATTTGGAAATGGCTCGCTAAACTAAATAGAAAATAGCTTAAACGTAGAAA
The DNA here is from genome assembly GCF_947563725.1 of Argiope bruennichi. Taxonomy (NCBI): domain Eukaryota; kingdom Metazoa; phylum Arthropoda; class Arachnida; order Araneae; family Araneidae; genus Argiope; species Argiope bruennichi. The sequence goes on along the minus strand of NC_079163.1, from coordinate 71,580,530 downwards.
TTAATCATTCAGATAGTTAAAATTAATCACAAAATAATACCATAGTCCAAAATTATACTTAATGTTGAGGAATTTTTAATTTCTGAAATGTGGCATCTTTAAAGCGTCCTATTTCGATGGGAGATGTGGTATTTTACTAATTTCAGTTATTTATATATTCTTTTTAGCACTTTTATTCTTATTTTCAGAAACAGTGACATCATTTTAAATTAATGATGTTAATAAATTGAAACCAATCACTTAAATAATAAAATGTCCTTTTATTCTTCTGTTATTATTAAAGAAGTAATTTATTTTAAGTTTAGAAATCAAAAATATCACATTGAAAAACAAAAAAGAAAATGAACTAGTTGAATCGCTGCTATTAAAAATCCTAAAATTAACGCGCTTTGAAAACTTTTTGAAAACGTTGGATATATTTTAATAAAATATGGTGTCTTTACGCAGTTATATAAAAGAAAAAATCACAACAATATTCATGGTGATTAATAAGGATGAGTAGCATAGGAAATCCGTGTTCCAAGATTAAACACAAACAGACATTGAACGACATATCTATATCATATAGCTATCATAGTACAGCCTAATGAGGCAGTAAATGAGCCCCTGTAGCAGTCCATTCCAGTCCTACAACAGTTGCAATTATCAATTTATTGATTGTTCTTGAAGGGGAGGGCAAGCCTTACTAGCCTTCCCAATGGCCTCCCAAATAATTCTAATAGAGTTTGTCTTTAAAACTTGCTGACCTCTTCAGAAATTGGGAAAAATGTATAATCAAGTATTCAACCTGCCAATCATTCAATATTATAGAAAAAAAATGAAATTAAAATTGTGTCATTGTTTTAAAATATTATTTTACAAACATGTCTTGTCACCCACATAACAGTGAAACTCAGTTAATAAGAATTGTAGCGGGTTATGAACATTTATGAGGATGAAATGAAAAGTATCTTGATTTGAATAAAATGACATTAATATCTAAAGATGATTTATTCAATTTAATATTTATACAGGATAATGAAATTCACCTTCAATTTTTATAATATGTCTTATAATTAAAAGGAAATAGAATTTTTCTAAGTACAGGAGGAAAACAGTGAAAAAATGAAGGTTGTTTGATGGGTTTAATTTATGAACTAAATCAAGTTCCTGATGCATTTTCGTTTGAATCATCGGCCTTCTATTTAACCACGTAAAAAAAGAAATGAAGATAAAAATTTATAAATATTGAAATGTTCTTCTAACAATGATTATTTCTATAATCAAGCACGTTGAGATCAATCTGATTATTTTTTATATGTACATTCTGTATGTAAATTCTTTACATATTTATTTCTATTTTATCATCTGTAAATATTCTGATATTTAATAAAATTCCTATAACAGGCAAATTAAACAATTCAGTGGTCAGAATGGTTTATACTGGGGTATGAGACGGCGTTCTGTTCTTTATATATGAGAGAAACATGGTCCACTAATTGCGAATTGTGAGTTGTTTCTTCTTAGCCAAACTAGAAATAATTTTTTTTCTAAAATCAGAACGGAATAAATTAATTTTAACTGCCTTAAATTATATAATAACATTTTAGGAAGTTCTGCGAAATGCCTTTATAAAATGATGCCTAGTTCAAGTTATTAAACACTGTGGCCTTATTTGTTTTGATTCTCAAAGCTTCTCATATAAATAACAATTTATTTAATATTTTCTGGAAATCTTTGGGTATCCCTTATGCATTCCATTTATTTAATGCACAAGATTATGTAAACGGTTTTCTTTGTAACACTAGACAGAATTCAAGACAAACCTTGTGATATGACTAAAAAGAGCAAAATATTGTTCTAAAATATATAACTTGTTGCTTAATATCATAATCCTCTTTTCAAAATACTATTTAATACATGATTAAAAACAATCTCTTAGAATATCGCTAAAATTCCATTTTCCTTTGTTTCTTGCATAAGGCAACATTTCTCATTTAACAGAATAAAAAGCGTTATTTGTGAGATGTTTAGCTTCTGAATTATTGGAACGACGGAATCTTAATCCTATTATACTTGATTTTATTGGGTAAATGAATCATTTTTAAATACAGTTTACTAACTTTGGCTGTTTCTACACTCCTTTGCACGATCTTTCATTTTTATATAAATATATTTTTCTTAGCTTTCAGCTATTGTATTATAAGCATCAGATTAATTACGCATAATCTGAAGCGTATATGATAATTTGTTCTATTTAATCTTATTAAGATGTGTTAATGTAAGTTTCATTAAAGAATAAAAGGCTATATTATGTTCAAAGCATTTATAGGGTTTTTTTTTTAAATATGGCACAATCTTTAAGTAAATTTGAATTGATTAATGACAAATGCTATTTGTACATATATATTTTTTAAATGTCTAAGAGAATAATATTTTGACGTAAAACTTGAGTAATCATCATAATAAATGATAACTTGTCATGAGACATTCTTCTGTGTGAACCTCTTCACAAAATATAATCTTTCATTACTTGATTTTTCCCCCGACTGAATTTTATCATGAAATATATAAGATAAGGACATTAAATAAAGCACAGCCATACAGTAAACATTAATACCATGCCTCGACTTCTTAAAAAAAGCATAAAAATTTAACATGCTTTATTTTAATGTTATCTAATGCATTCCTCAAACTAATTGCTGATATTGATGATAAAAAGCTCATGAGAACAATGAAAATATAGTCTTAGAACAATAGAGAATCTTATGTATTAACTATTTTCGTCATTTAACTTTGCTACAAACGTTGAGTTACAAAGTAAGCAGTGTTTATGGTTGTAGATATTAATATTAAGAAGTAATGATAGATGGTATTAGCATATTTTATAGGCAGACAAAATGCGTTTTCTCGTATGATGTTAGATGGCTTAATTTAGAAAATATAGCCAAAATATAAAATATTTCCAAACTGATTTGGCATCGTTTATGCAAATTAATTTATATTCGTCATTTAAAATAATTACATAATATGCAAAACTCTTTAATAATTTCCAAAATATTGCAGCAATCCAGACAATGCATCATTTTGGAAACAAATAAAAGCTTTAGCGAATATTTCAAAGATTAAATGAATGATACATAACTTGAAAATTTAGACAAAAAAACTCTGCGATGTCATGAAAAAGATATCATTTAAATATCATTTTTTTTTCAAAATTTTTTTTATGAATTCTAAAGTTATACTCGCGGTAATTTTCCAATAAATATAAAACTTTTCATGTACATAATATTTATCATAAATAATTGCTTGATTATCATTAGGAGCTCTTTTAATTTTAAATTTAATCACGCTGTTTTAGGCCAGTATCAAGCTTTCATATAATCTCTTTGTTAATCTCTCTTCCTTTATATAATCTGCTTAGCGTTTAATAACATGTTTGATATATCAATAAAATAATGAAATTTGTCGTTAGTAATCTTTCCCTACGAAAACAGCCTGTACATAATGAGACCAACGCTAAAGTGTAAGCTCAAAACTTAGAATTAAATTAAAGAGATGAGAAAGATGAAAAATCAAACATAATATATCAATATTTTATTAATATAAATTCTTCAGTGAGTCTTTGTTTTCAAAATATCTGCAATATTAAAAGGCACTTGAAGAAATATTTCTATCTGCATTTTAAAATTCAGAAGTAAAACTTTCTAAGCTTTTCGTTTAAATAGTTTTTCTTTCTCATTCTAAGCTCATTTTTTATCAAAAATATTTGTTAAAGTTTCTTTCAGGTATTCAAAATTGATCTTAGTAGGCTTTCTAAAAGCTTTCAAGTACTCTCACATCGCATGCCGAAAATATGCGAAAAATAAATAAAAAAAGGATTATTCTTTTCATTGCTAGTTACGAAATTACCCTGTCCAAATAAAAAAGTTATTAAGATATCAAATGATATTTCTTTCTTATTTGGCTGATCTTTCATGGCTTTTCTTTTAATTACTTATCAGAAATATAATCTTTGTGAGCCCTAATGAACTCTTCTGTATTCAAAGTTCTTGTATCATCCGGAAGTTTTTATTCTATAGTGGCAAAAGAATTTTGTTAAATACACTTATATCCCTTTTCTTCATTTTTAATTTTTTCAATTTATGCTGCCCAATAATTAAGTCTTCAATGGGGTCTTTATCTCACTCTCTGTCTTTTTACTTTCTTTTTTAAAAAACTCCTCGCTAAAATGCTTTTCACTATTTATGTGAGGGCAGATTTTCTTTCCTTTTTTTCCGTCTCAACCACAAGCGGCGCCTTCTGTTTTCAACATTTCATCTACTAACTAATTACGGCCACCGCATGCGTCATTGAGGTGCAAATTATGAATGTAAACAAGAATCCGGTTTAAAATGAATTACGGAGCAGCAGCGTGTGTGTGTTTTTCAATCCTGGTTTTTTTTTCACCCCTCGTACTTTGATTACTTCTTTACATTCTTCAAATGAGGAAAAGATGAAAAAATAAAGGAGAAAAGTAGTCGGAAAAGGAGAAAAAAACAGTGAACCGAAAAAAAAAACAAATCAATGAAAAAAGAATTATTATGACTCTCGTCTCTCCTGAAGTAACGTAATAAAAAAAATCTCTCAGAAGTTATCAGTTGTTGGAAAAATGACCGCAATACGGCGAGATTTCCTTCCTCCCCCCCCTCCCTCCTTTTTTTAATGTCTACGAGTGGGGAATTTTTTCCCCATCATCATCTCCTGAAGAGAGAATCTTTTTTAGTCGCCTGACACTTGAGTTAATACCACGTTTTATCTCATTTTCTTCTCCGAAATAATAAAGTAAAGAGAAAAAATAGGATAAAAAAACAAACCTCTTTCTTTGAGAAGCAATCAAAATGTTTGCCAATAATGTACTGCAACATTTGGATCATTAATCAAGCCTGTTTTACAAGAAAGATAACTCGGAAACTGAGGCAAATGCATAATCAATGAAGCCTAACTCCCGAGGAGATGGGGGGGAAAATCACATTGTCTCCTTCTCCCACCTCCGGAAACTTATTTCTTTCTTTTCCTTCTTGGGTTAGATAATGAAAGCAAGCTAAATCTTTCGTATTAATTAACTCACATGTATGAGAATGCTACCTTGATATTAATTCGTTTAATGATTCAGATACACATTGGTGGCACGCTTGTCAGCTCAATTTACTTTTCGAATAAACTTATTCGTGTTTTCGGTGATTTCAGAAAAAAATTAAATCGGCAGAGTATGGTTTGTCAAAACTTATTTATAAAATATACTTATATGTCTCTATAGTTCTTGCGCTATTTTCTGGTTTGAACATTCTGAAATATTTGTTAATAAAGAAGAAAATTTTTAAAACCATGGCCTGTTATTATAAAGGAAATTCTTTTTTCTCCGAGTTGAATACAAAACTTGTTAAAGCTTGTTACATAACTCTTTAAAAAGAGCCACGTGCGATAGATCTCTTTGAAATACTAACTCAGTGGCAAACGTATATACATTCATTTGAGGAAGCAAAAATAAATAAATTAAATTAAATTAAAAGATAATATTATTAATAATAATTGGTGATATATCTTGGTCTCAGATGAATAAAATGATTTTGTTTGCATTATTATTTGCAAGAGGCATTAATTAACTCTTATCGTGGCAAGATTGCTTTTTTGAAGAAAAGCAAAAAAAAAAAAATGTATATAGGTAGCTTCTTTACGCTATAAAAAACATCAAAAAATAAATAAATAAATCGTGTAATAAAAATCGTTTAAATAAACTAAGTTAAAAATTATTTTATAGTGGTAGTATATTTTTATAAAGTTGTATGTATGGTATACTATACAAAATGAACATAAGGGTTAAAAAATAAATTAATAAAACTTATTTATAAAACAAGGCTCTTAAAGTCTCTCTGCATATTCCTTTATGTAATATTATTACAAATTAAGCATTTTTTTAAGCAAACCAAATGCACATTAGTTTTATTGAATAACTGTATTAAATATAAATTTTTCGTATGTTGAAGTTTGCACTTATTAAGTAAAATCAGATATTTTTTTATAATGACGACATTATGTGAAATTCTTAAATTTGTGATTATATCATCGACAAACAAAAATGAATGACAATCGTATGAAAAATATGGCAGTGAATATTTGCCATAACTTTTAAGTGACATCAAGTCCTTTTCTGTCAGCAAGATGAAAATTATGTTTGATATGAGCATACATTCGATAATGGAAATGAAGAATCAAGTATTTTTGCTTTTAAGAGTTTTTAGTTCGAGATATTAACTTTGTCTCTCGTATTTTAAAAATCATCAGCACGGAAAAAATTCAAAACCACGAATGCTTTTTAAATTCAATGCCTCATTAATTGAAAGTGTTTCATCATCGTACAAAACGCATAATATATGTTGGAAATGAAAACTCTATAAAGATTTAACTTTCTACTTTGTTGCTACGCTTTTTTTATCTAATGCAGAAACATTTGATTCCTTTAATCATTTCTTTTCTCTGATAATTTTTGTAAAAAAATATATTACTTTTGCTTAGAATTGGTTTCATTCATTATCTCACAAAAAAATAATTCGTTTATTCTTTTAAAAATATATATATTTTTACTAAGCAAACAAATATTTTATTCTTGTGTTTTGACTGGACAAAACCCTTTGAGTTCAAATTAAAGACGACATTGGAAGTCGAAATTCATTTAAATTGTAACTAAATGGAATGCATTCTACATTTTCGAATGGAATAGTAAATGGTTAAATGAAATTGTAATTGCGCAAATCAAAATAGGAGTTGATTGAAGAATCAAGATAATTTTAATGTCAGCGAGCTGACATATAAATTATCTTCACAATGCATATATTTATTTCTAGCATAGGAAAGGATGTTTTCATTTCTCATGCAAACCACGATGAAAGAATTTGTATTCAAAATACTTGACAATCAGTGAACAAAATTATTCCTCTGAAATCAATATTAATAAGAGCTATCCTTCTAAATATCTATATTGTTCCATTTTTTGGTTGGCGGAAGCGAATCACTAACAATTGAATATTATCTTCCAATTTATTTTAGTACTTTCTTCATCGCATCTTAAAATCAAGAAAATAAACTGCATAAATAAACTATTTAAACCGCTTGTTCCATGGACAATACAAATCTATCGAAAATTTAACTTTAAAAAAAATTTAAATGCTTTAACTTCACTTCCAAACACGAGCAACGTGATTAAAAGTAGAAATTTTGAAAAATTGCTGGAGGAAAACGCATTAAAGCATTTTTTTAAATTTCAGTAAAATATCAAAAAGGTTTAAAATCAGAGTTTTGCGAAATCTCCTTAGATTATTCCTAAATAAATTTTAATAAATTATATTTATTTTCTTACGTCGGTTAATAAACTAAGATAGTTCATATAGTTGCATGTTATTAACTGTAAAACATATACTTCATTTTACTTGTACCGCATTTCTATGTGTTTTATACTTCAACTGATTCTATAAAAATTAACTGACTCTACTATACATTCGCATATTTTAAATTTAAATAGGGAGGTTAGATAAATATCTTGGAATATCTGATTGGTAAATGTATACAAAACGAATGCATGAATCTGGCTGTAATTTTATTTTCACATTTTTTGTATAATTTAGAAAATTATCTGCAGCATTACCTTTAATAAAACAACATTCTTCTAACTGTAGCAGATTAAAAATAATTGCTGATAACATTGCTGGTTTAAAGAATGTGAAAATTATTCGAATAGTAACAAACTTGTAATTTCTTTTAAACTGACAAGAATCTTTTTAATTATCTTGAAAATACTGAAAATCGGTTAGAAGATTTAATCGTGGAATACATTTAATCATTTACTCCCCCAATTTCCTATTTTGTGGTTTGATCTTAGAAATCATGCAGCTGGAACTCCTGAACGTGACTACGGTTCATTAAATTTATCAAAGTGTAAAATCCTCCAGAGAAAAGAATTAAAGTTCTTACTTATTTGAAGAAAGACACTAAAATAATTTTTTAATGCAAAATTTAAACTAAACATTTAGATTAGATAAGCAATTACGATGCAAATCGAAGTCAATAAATAAAAATATTTTCATCACATTAAATTCTGCATGCTGAAAATAAAAGAAATACTAGCTTAATTTTAAGCAAAAAAAAAAAAAACTTAATAAGTTTAGCTAAGACAGATCTTACAAACATTAAATACATTTTCTTATCCATACATATTTATTTACATGAAGCCTTATCATTTAATTCCAAGATATTAATTAGTGGTGAAACGAGAAGAAAGTGGAAAATCAATACTCAGAGCAGAACAAGAAAGCTGTCTTTTTTTTACTAAGTTTATTAACTTTTTATGTTAATAAGGAATCATCAGTTTTTTTTTTCTTTTCTTCAGCTACTAAATAATTTTCTCTTTCCTTTAACAAGTTTCAAGCTTTGCACTAAAATCTTTTGATTATTAAAGGTTTTGAGCTGAATGCCTTTTCAATAGAAACTACACTTGATTTCATAGAGTTTTCTTCAATTTTTAGAAAATTAACCATTTTAAACAGTAAGAGAAAGCTGAATTGGATATTTTCTTGCAATAAAATAAAATTTAATTAAGAAAATAAAATCCTTGATCATCATTTTCAGAAGGAGAACGATTTATTTCTATTCTAGTTTTAATTGCATTTTCTCACACTAAGGCTAAATATGTGCTACTATAATTATTTATTAAAGGTGGAAATATATCAAAATTCAAATCATTTTAAACTTTTAATTATTTATTCCTAAATAAAATGTCTTCGAAATTATTGGGACAAAGATGTGGAAAGAAATATTTCCGTTTAGACATTCGGGTCATTGATTCATTTTACTGTATATTCTTGGAAAGTGTACCTGGAAGTAACTTACGATCTTCCAAAGCAACATTATAATTAATTCATCGGAAACAATTTCACTTGAGAGATTAGAAGGGAATATATCTTTTATTTGCGTGTTATTACTATTTATAATTCCATAAGTTAAAGTTTATTTGTCTTCATCTTAATTTGCCATGATTAAAAGCTCCTGATCATTGATTCTTTTTAAAATGCTGTTGAATAACTACACGGCAGTGCAGAAGAGCACCTTCGAAAATAAGGAAACAAATCAATGAAAAGAGTTCTCTTTCTCCGTTAAGATACTTTCTTCTTCTCTTCCACGTATTCTGAGAAGAAAAATAATCTTTTATTTCTGTCAAACCTATGAATATAATTTGCAGTTCAAGAAAATTTGCACGTTTTATTTTCACTTATTTTTTATAAATATAAATAATAATTGACAAATATAATTCTACTTCAAATTTATAACGCTTTGTATCAAATAGCGTCCTCACCCTACGATCACGACTCGAATTTAATATTCGTCTCCAACATAACAAAGCAGTTTTAAGGTGAAACATTAAAAAGATAAAATACAAGAAAATAAGAAATTTTATTTTATTGCTATCATTAATTTTCACAATTTTTCACTATATATTATAGCAAAAAAATGTTATGTTAATATTAGAAATATCTTGGAATTTATGCATATTTTTGCATATTTCAGTATATCTAAGAGAAAAAAATCATATATAAATGTTAACAAATGAAAAATATGTGAAAAGTTTTAAAACTGGATTTTTGTAAAATTAATTTGAACTAAAAATATATTTTGAAATTATTTTTTGAAACAGTGCTTTTCAGGGGATGTTGAAATGCACCACCAGATTTCCTTTTTAATACTAAAAATAAATGAAAATTTTGAAAAAGCATTATGTTCCCATAACCTAACAAATCACTCTGTCAACCTTTTATATACCTGAATTGTCTATCCATGTTCTTGAAAAATATACAAGAAACTGATTTCGCTTTTTCTGCCAAGCATCCCAACATAATTATTATTAGACAAAAAATATCCCCGATGTTTTTGAGCCAAAGAAGTGGAAATCCATCAATTCGATGTTTCCCTTTTCCTAATTTTTTTAAAAATGAACAAGAAAATAATTGCCCAATTTATTACTTACGAGCAATATTGTTAAATTAGATGTACGTGTTTTAAATTATAACTGCTATCGCTATAAGACATGAATATATCATGTGATTTGATTGTTAATATCGCACAGCTATTTTTTTCCAAGAACGCACTCTCCTCATCAGTTATAAATTTTTTTTCAAATTTTTAAATGAAGAAATGAATGTATTTTCAAGTTTTTTTCAACTATCCACAAAAAGCGACGTTTTGACAATGCTAAATTTGATTGATAAATTTTAGACTTATTCTCATTTGTTCCATTCATTTCAAAACGGCTAATAGTAAAGTACTTAATGTTAAAGGAGTTAACAAATCGTTTTTGGAAATGATTTTTGCCACTTAAGATAACAAATTCCATGTGAATAGAATAATTTATTTTCCTAAAGAATTGAAAATGATAACTAAATAATACACTCAATCTATTATTGAAGACCGTTATTTACTCCCTGAGAAAAATCATCTTTCATTTAATCAGAAAAAAAAACGCAGCTGCTTTTCGATTAACTCTATATCAGATAACACTTTTAACCTTTCAGCATTAAAGAATAATAAGATAAATGTTTGTTTGCTTTCCAATTCCACAGTCTAAAACTGAATACATAACCTTTTCAGAGCTTACAAAAATTCGATATTTTTATTTTATCTTGATAATAATATAGAAAGTATTAGCGACTAAAATTATGATTAGATATTAGATGACTAGGAAAAAACAATTCCCAAGTTATTGGGATAAAAAAAATGCAAAATTTTTACATACATTTAAATACTTTGGTAAAGGTATATTAAAATAAATTCACCTTTACTTTATAAAAAAAAATGCACTGCCACAGATAACCTTCTCTTTCAGCAAATAAAGAAAATATACCATTTATTTTCATTCAACGTGATAAGAATGAAGACATGCTACCATCACAATGCATCATCATACATGAAAATTAAATATTTCAATAGATTCATTTTAACATCATAATGAATTATGGCTAGACTACAAAATCACTGAAGCTATTCAAACTAAGAAAGGATATCGCTGGGTTTCAATATATCCACTTAAACATTTCCTTTCATATTCTTGGTAAAAGTATATAAAAATAATTTCTATTCTCTTTCTGCCAAAAGAGCTAACATAATTGACCCCATTTCCTCCACAGCATTAAAAAGCAAGCTTTCCTTTCCACTTCATTATCATTCTTTGATCGCATTTTCAGAGCATTAAAATTGAAGATCTATCTTCATCAAAATTTACCACATATAAAAAGACAAAGATTCAACATCGATTCATTTTAAACTGCTAATGAGTTATTATAGAATAAAAACCCCTCCGAAGCTATTGAGACAAAGAGGTGGAAATCGGTGTGTCCATTTAAACACCTTCTTTTTCTTCCTTGGCCTGGATTGTTTTTCTTTCTTTCTGCGAGGTGGAAAAAGTTCTCCAGCTGAACATGTCCTTATCCGACAGAAAATGGCGAAGTGATTTATTCCTTTTCCTTTTTCCTGTGTCATGACCATTTAAGAAGGGATAATAAAATCGCATTTGTCCTTTACAATACCTAGTTTTATTCGATTCCTTTTCTTTTTCTTGCCCGTGTTCCTTACCATCGAGAAATGTTCTTGGATATTAATTTTTTGCTTTAGGTAGAGATATGTGTGATTTATAGTTGCGCTTAATATTTTATGCTCTAGTGGCGCGTATAAACACATACAGGTTGTATATATTGATTTCGATTTTAGGCGGAACTGAAACTATGTATCATAAGCTGCTTATGAATGAATATGGAAATAAAATGTTATTGTATTTTTCTCCACAAAATATTTAAAATATTGTTTTAAATTATATTATTAGGTGATAAGTATTTGACGAAATTCTTCAAAAAAATTGCATTATGAAATGCATTCTAAATAATTATTTTTTTATAAAAAATAATATGGAGCAAAACTTATTTACGCCAAATCTTAATTGCATATTGTACAATGCAAATAGCATTTAGCATTGTAAATAAGAAATTAAAACGGATGTAAATTTTAAAATGAAACATTGACAATATTAGCATTAATTTCTATCTTATTAGTTAAACCATCAAGTTTATTCGAATGGTTCGTAGAAATATATTGTCAGAAGCGTTAGAAATACGTCTAATATATTTTTAAGTGCATAAGTGCTAAAAATAATTTGAAAAACTAATGCACTGAAATATCTCGTTTGTGAAAAAAAGAAAAACAGTGTATAACATATAAATCATTATTAAAAATAATTTTCACATTTTTTTAAAAATTCAGCTTTGCTACATGCATATTAAAATAGTTTTGAAGAAATCAATGAAGTCATATGAAAAAGTATCAAATATATGAGACGAAATTTTGTTCTTGAAAATTTCGAGATTATGTCTTAAAAAAATTAATTATTAATTTTAAAATGAAGAATGACCCCACTTAAGTGGAACAGACCGAAATAATTAAAATCAGAAAAATACAGAAATAAAAACTCACTCTTTTGATTCTACTAATTAAAATTACACTGACACTGTATTAAACGTAATCTCTACATTTTAATTTTGTCCTGTCTTTGTTAATACTTATTGTTACTTATTCTTAAAATATAAGTTACATGTTTCGTCCTCGGAGTACTTACAAAAATGCTACAATGTTTACAGAATCTATGTTTATTCACATATGAATGAACAGTCTGAGAATTGAGAAGGTGCTATTAATAGACATAAGATTTATTCACTAGTCCTAATTTTGTCCCTATTATGAAAACGTATGATTTCATAAAAATGACAAAGATTTATATCACATTGTATTTTCCCAATTTCAAATTTGTAGTTTTTTAGAGATCAAATTCATGGCAGGTCACCGATTCGAGATAGGATTTAAAAAAAACCGCTTATGGACCTTATGGAATTTATGGACCTTGAGAACACCACTGAAAATATCTGGAGTAACATTTCCTTTCACAATGGGTATTTGGAACTTTGGTGTCGGTGTAAGTGTTGTCAGACCATGGTTCAAAATGATGAATACCAACATGAAATTGTCTCTGTATTGTTTCAAACTAAATTAACTTTTCATTTTAATGATTTGTATTTTTCTCTATCGTCCAGATTTTCTATGCACAATATGTTTCAAAAATTCCGGCTGTTGCAGATAGATTGTTTTATATAAATGAAATATATCTATTTCATATAAGAGGTCATGAAAAATTCATTATCTACAACTAATAAATAATATATATACATGTGAGAGCTTTAGTATTTCTTTACCCATATAGTTGTAAATATGGGGTGAAGTGAAAAGGTTACTTTTAGTTCTTTTTAGCTATAAAGTATTTATAGTTTAGTATCTTAAAAAGAAAACATAAATTAGAAAATCTTTAAATTTGTTGTAGAATAAAGTAACCACTAAGTAAATCCAGATTTTTATACTTTTAAAAAAATTTCAAATTAATTAAATGTTAGTAAATAGTTATTCAGAAATTATTAACAATATTTTAAAAGATTTAAAAATTCCCTATTATTGATGTAGTCTTTTATTAGTATTATGAAAACGCAGGATTTCATAAAAATGGCGAAGATTTATATCACATTGTATTTTCCCAATTTCAAATTTGAAGTTATTTTTAAACGATGGTCATTTAATTAACCATACTTTTTCGAAAAAGCAATCATAATGAATGAAATCCCACAAGTTTTCTTCAAATAGTCCTTACACAAACATAAGTAAAAGAAGTCCCAGTCATTATCGTGAGATTTTCATTTAAAATGAATGCTGAAATTTTCTAGAAGCATGGCGAACGAGTAGAATTCCTGATCTTGGGAGGTGCAAAGAGTCTGGATTAGCGACTAATTAGCGTTTCCCGTGACATTTTCATTAGAAATTGAAGCAACAAACCTTTTCAAGCATTCTCTACTGAATGATTCATGGATCTCTACTTAGAATTCTAAAACTAACTACAGTCGAATATGAGAGGAAAGCAGCGGCTTGCAACTCTAATGAATATTTCACACAGAAGCTCATTTCTAAAACATTTGGCGTCGTTCATTTTTTTTTCCCTTCAAAGCATCTCTTTTATTAGAAATATTGTCAATTGTTATGCCAAACATAAGGGAGGCATGCTTTCAATTTTAGAATTTAGAGCTCCCAAATCAGCTTTTAAACAAAACACGGACAACTACCTCATTATTTTCCTTGTTTTGATCGTATATCCATTAATATGCACTTGAAACACTAGATTGATCTGATGTGCGCTATGGAAACAAATAAAATTCAGTAAAACAATGATTATTAATATTTTAATAATTAATTATTTGAATTGGTACTTAATTTGTATTGGCATAAATTTCAGAATAAGTTTCATTTTCAGTTATTTACTTCCATCTAAGTTTGAAATCCATTTCATTTGACTAAGCATAGAAACTCTGATCTTACGTAGCATTTTAATATATCCAAATTTTTGGATTTTGCAGCCGTGGTGCAGGACAAACCAACCTGAGCCGTCAAACGCATTCATCAAAACCTCAATAAAGAGTTCAAAGACAAATACAAGAAATATTTGTAATTTTTTATACTAGATATGATTTATATTTAGAAAGCGAACTTCCTTGTAAATTTATAGTAACAGAAAGTCTAGCAATAGCTTAAATAGGATTAATCTTATATTAAGGGAAAATAAGTCTCGGACCATCCTTTTAAGCAGGAATTCTAGATGTGGATCAAGATCTCCATTAGTGAAATTAATAAGATCTGTTTCTACCTCCCGTGATTTTTCTATTATTTTTCCCTTATAGCAATAAAGCAAACGTTTCACATGGAATGATGCAGTAAGATAAGTGAGTAAAACAAACAACATATGTATATGAGACCTGGTGCGGATGTTAAAATTTTGATAACTTATTGGGAAAAGATTTTACTTACACATCATCTGTATCGCCCATAAGGAAAAGATTAATACAGAGTCAAGAATGCTTTTGATTAAAACATTATTTAATTAGCATTTATACTTAATAGAAGGAAAATTGAGAGAGTTTCTTTGAAGTAAAAGTAAGATGAAATTTGGAAGTCATTTTACATTGTTATAAATTTGTCGTCAATATAAAAATACGTTTTTGTTTAACAATTTATTTCCTTTGTATTTTCCTGCATGTAACTACAAAAAATTTAATAACAAAATAAATTTGCCTATTTCTCAAATTATAATTAATTGTATGGTGTGGCTATGCGGAAATAAGAATATGGAGAACAAATTGTTGCTTTCATCTACTTTCCAATACAGATAATTACTCTTCATTAATAGCTATTTAGTTCATAAGATTTAATTTATATTTTTCCCTGCTAATATTATATTTGGCATAAACGAATAGCTGGCGTCTCCCTCAAGTGAAATTCACAAGCTGTGCAATATGCGCCAAAAAATGGTCACGTATA